>NC_143160.1:3495583-3841808 GCF_041381405.1 Jatropha curcas | reverse complement strand
CATTGAAGCGTATCTGATAGCCATTACTGAAAATGTGAGGTTGAGCACTGATAAGAAACACACTCTTGAACCCAATTCCTGTTGATCAACCAAAAAGAAAGTTTGTTATCTCAACTTTGGAGACATACTTTATAGCATTTCTTAAGCCCAACTGACAACAAGAGAGCAGAAAAAGATGTGCAAGTTTAGAGAGAAACTTGGAAATGCCAATAAATGATATGATCTCCATGACAGGTTCTCATTCTCATATATGACAGAATTGGACAGCATATCTATAAAATTTAAAGAGAAATAAATGAATAAGTACCTTTCTCCCCGATATAACCGCGTTTCCTGTGGCCTTGTTTAGTGGAATTTCCAACATTGCAAATAGACTCTATATTTTTAGGAGAAAATCCTTTCTCATTATTGAATATCAGTAATGTTGCAGGAGCACCCGTGGCTGTTATATCCCGCGATGTTATGACAAACTCAAGCGAAGGATCTATCCTTTCCGGATACTCATTGTCCTCTGCATTCTGCGGAGGAAAATTTAATTCAACGCTTTTTGCAAAATATCTAAACGGAACTCTATACTTCAAATTCATTTATACAGAACACACTGCTCAATCGATATTGACATAATAATGAACGATCAAAATTTCGAAGTCTGAATCAGTTGAAAAATCAGAACGCTAACAAAAAGAAAAAGAAAAAAAAAAAACCAATGCATCCTTCCATAGTACATGCCAACAAAAACGGGGGAAAGGCAAAACAAACAACATAACAGAGGTGAAACGGTCACATCCATTAGCATTGTGTCATATTTAGGAAAATAGATAGAGAGGAAAGAGTAGTAGCGTAAAAAACCTGTATGAGTTCCATAAAATAGTGGACATCCTTAGTATAGAGTTCATCAGAGAGGTATTTAACAGCCTTGTCAAGCATGGTAGCCAGTGGATTCTCTGGTCCTCCGATGGAGAACCACGTCTTCCTAAGATGCTCGATGTGATCACGAGGAGTCGCCATTGCAAACAGAACTAAGCAAAACCAGAGATTGAGAGAGCGAGAGAGAAGAAAATAAAATGGTGGTTTGCAGAAGAGTGTAGTTTAGTGTTAGTGAGCTAGTCAAGTGAAGACTGCTTCGCGGAGAAGGTAACTTGCTAAGGAAGGAGACAAAGTAGAAAAGCGATTGACCCAATTGACATTGACTTAATTAGAGAAAAATAAACCTTTAGGCGAACACCAAAAAGAAAAGCGTTCAACGGTGGTGGAGTTACAATGAGAAACCAATGGCTAAGATTCTAGGAAATAGAATATCACAGCAGTGCTGGCATTATTTTCCTTCTGTTGGGCTCGCCAATCAGCTTCTCTTCATTTTGGCTCCAGCAGGATCACTGCGTCGCTTCATATTAATATGTGAATGCACATCCATACAACACACACAGAATGTAAATTTATGTTTACATTTAAAATAGTACTATTTATCATATGAATTTATGAATACAGTTTTTAAAATTTCTAAAGATAACAGCTGGAAAAAAAAAAAAAAAAAACAACAGTATTAGATAATTTTCCCATAGTAGTACCAAAAAGAAAAAGAAAAAGAAAAATAATTTATTAAGAGAAACAAATAAATCAAAATCCAGTTCATTTATACAGAGAAACTTTTGATGGACTAAGCGGGTTTATGGGTAGCCCATGACCAATCCAAGACCTTCTAATGGATTGAAAAAATAAATAAATGAATCGTCGAATTAATGGCGGGGCGCAGATATTTTCGCGGCGGGTTAACGGTCTCTCCTCTTTGTTAGCCCATCAGAATCGCTTCAGCCGAATCTCGAGCCCAATTAGTACTACTCTATTGCCATTTCGCCAGATTTCGTTACATAGCTTTCATTTTACTTTCCCGGAAAATATTTTTTACTTTCATCTAGCGGAGAATTCTTTTTTCCTTGTAAGCTACTTTGATCAAAATGTATCAAATATAGTTTCGTAAACGACGTGGTTCTGTACTTCGATGCTGATGTCTGTTCTAATTGTTGTTTTTGTTTAGAGAGGAGTTACAGTCACTGACAAAGCAAAGATGAAGACAATGTGGGGGCTTACGAGGGAAAGAATGGGTTGTGAAGGCTCCTCTGTTTCAGTAATTTAAATTATGTTTTGGTTAAATGAGATCTTTAAAATAGTTAATTAGCAACTAAGGATGTGGTTTTTATATTATGATTATTTGTTTGTATGTGTAATAATGGAGCAGCTCTTGCAAAGGATTCGTCTTGCACAATCTTCATTGCGAAATTACTCCTATCAGCTAAGGAGGTAAACTTTTTACGATACAACATCACGAGTTGCAGCTTTTTTTTTTTAAAAAAAAAAAAAAAAAAAAAAAAAAACTTAAATTCATTTGTGTGTTTCTGTTTTTATTTCTAGCTAAAAAAGACCAGTGCTATTTTGTCTTGAAGGAGAAGAACTAGAATACTAATTAGCAATGGCTTATATTGGTATTTGGCTGCATAAGTGAATGATTGAAACTTCATTTCATCTTTGATTAGAAAGAGCAAGATCACCGCTTTCATTGTATGCTGACCTGAGCTTTTAATTTATTGCAGCACCAGTTTCTGTTGGGATTAATGCTCCGATACCATCCGTTGGATATCAGTGTAGTGATAAACTCCAAGATTGATTAATAATTTATAACACCAAGAATAATAACGGGAAAGACAACCAAAATAATACTAATACAAAACACCAAATATAATTATATTAATAAGAAGCAAATATTCACAAAACTTAAGGAAATGATTGCTTACTGGTTTTTTACAAATGAGAGGAGGGGTGGTATTTATGGGCATTTTCACCTCCTCAACGTACGGCTAAGATTTGCTTACAAAAATATACGGTGGAGATTACATGGAGCATTCTAGAGTAGGTGAGATATTTTCACAAAATATCTTTGAGTGGAAGTATTCTAAAATGCCCTAAGTATTTACACACTTTGTGGCTGGGGCATACATCTTTGGGCTTGGGGTTTCTACATTTGGGCTTGAAACTTGCCAAATATTTATCTTATCGTGGTAGCCCATTTCAATGTCGTAACATTTTAGTGTTCTTTCTTTGAGAGAAATATTTCAAATGATCCATTCTTACAAATTACAATACACACTAGTTATTACATCAAACCACTGCAAAGCAAATGAAAAACTAGCACTAAGGTTTACATACTCCAAACCAATAGCATTCACCATCTCACATGACAAATACACAAACATAGTAATATTTTAGTCATGCAGAGAGGCTGGTGCTAAAATAAAGCAAAAGAGAGAGAGTAGCTGAAATATAAGGGTCCATAATAGCCTAGACAGAGGGGAAGGCATCAGACAAGAATACCTCGTCCTCCATGAAAATTTGCAAATTCCTGGATTTCATCAAAAATTGAATTGCTTCTTCATCAAAAGTTAGCAGGAAAGCCAACTTAATCAGCTCGGCCAATGCAAATACGTGATCTTCATGCTCCCATAAAACTCCCTCAGCTATTGCCTCTGAGAAATATGTTGCATATTCAATGAGATTTTTCTGTCCACCAGCATAGTCAATCGTCCGTGTGAAAAATTTACAACTCTCTCTGTCCCACCGTACCAATTGGCTAGCTCTTACATTCACGGGTACACCAGAGGAGAGTGATAAACTGTAGCTCACGTTTATTGGCTCCTCAGTCTCCAAGACAGTGAGATTAAGAAGGCACTTCACAGCTTCATGCCTCTTCATTGCTTCCATATCGAAAGAAGGATTTGCTAAGAAGCCAAGAATGAGTCTAACCAGTTCTTTGCCAATAAAAATACCACTCGGATTCACCTGCTTTAGTTCCATGCCATTTTCTAAGGAGAGTTCTTTCATCTGTACAGATTCAGAAATTGTCCGGATCCCAGTTCTTCTGTACACTTCAAACAAAGAGCTGCGGGGTAAAGAAGCCACGCTTGGCTGAGGATACCAGACAAATATTGGCTGGGTTGAAAACTTCTCAAACAGATCCTTCAGTTGAAGGTCATCTGCTATAAAAACGTCACGCTTGTCGAACAAGAAGATTTCACCGGAGCATGAAACAACAGGCAGCTTTGCCAAGTCATCAAGCAGAGCTTTTGCTATTTTTGAGCTGCCGTGCTTCATAACACACTTCCAGAATGCACAACACTCAGCATTTGTCAATTGACTTCTTGTTCTTTCCCAGGACTTCCAAAGCTGGCAGTAGTCATCAAGTGAAGGACTGTATTTAACACCAAAACTCTTGGGAAAAAAATCAAGCAATCCCTTTTCATAGTATTTCTCAAGAACAAACAACGGACCACCAAAGAGACCATCTTTATCATGTAGAACACAGTTTGGTGGATCAGCCCATATTCCCACTTTACTTCTGCATGGAATCCATATCTTGCTAGCTGCTTCAGTACCTGGCTTCCAGTTATATTTATTCAAGAAATGATATATTCGAACTATGGTGGTCGATTCAGAATGGGAACCCAAGTAACTGGCGAGCAATGAGCATGCCCTCTCTGCATCAACGACAACTCCTATGGCGCTGAGCTCTCTTTTGTATGATGTGATGTTGGAACCATAAAAATCTTCATCAATGAAAGGACCATCAGTCCGCTTCACAAATAAATCCCATTCCGAATCAAACAAGCAGCACTCGTCTGGAGTTCTGTAACCAGCATGGGTCTTTAACCATTTTTGAGAAGCTTTTTTCAGAAAAGCCTCTGGCAAGGGGTCACCCCGTTGCAATAGTATCTGAATGCATTCCAGCAACGAAAAAACATTTGAAGGAGTTATGGTGCTAGGATTCCGGGGAAAATGAAGAGCAGAAACCACAAGCTCCAAACCATCTTTAAATTTAACAATAACGCCCATGCTCTTCAATTCCTCTTTATATTCATGAATGGCCTTTCCATAACAATTGACACTGTCATCAATATGGGGAAGGAGAGTAATTGGAGAGATGGACTCCCACTCAGGTCCATACAGAACGCATCCTTGTGGAGATCGATAATCACCAAGCCGGGTTTTTAACCACTGCACTTCACGGATGCAACTTTCCAGATCGGAAGGAAATTCATAAGTACCTTTTAGCTTTCTGTAGCACGATAGAAATGAAAGAACATTGTTCGTCTGAATGGAAAACTTTGACCCCAGCTGCTTAAATTTTAACACAAAGACTCGCACAGCCCCCTCAAATTCTACCTTTACTCCCAGTTGCTTCAACTGTGTTTTGTAAGAGTTGATTCTGCTTCCATAGAAACTATGATCAATCAATGGGAAACCACCAAAAACCTCTAGAAGGCAACCCCATTCAGGATCAAACAAAAAACATTCACCCGGGGCCTTATAACCAAGATTGGTCTTCAAGCAATTTGTATTTTTACATGCGCTAACAAGTTTGTCCACAGGCCCACAATGGCGCATGCAATCCATTGCCAAAACCAAAGCTTCAGAAGTTAGACATGCTGACCATAAAGGAGATTTCAGGTAGTCAATGACCAGCTTGTAATTTCCATTGAAGCCAACTATGACGCCAAGCAACTGAAGTTCTGTTTTGAAACGAAGAATTTCATCCCCATAATACTGTTGATCGATGAAGGGGATGTCACTTAGCTGCTTTGCAATTGCCCATTCCTGATCATACAGGACAGATCCAACCGGAGATCTTTGACCACAGGATGTTTGTAGCCATCTTCCTTCCCTGACACTATGGATGAATTTCTCTGGAGAAAGAAAACGTTCCCTCAGAAATTTAATAAAATTCAGCATCGAGATCACATTGCTTCTACTTAAGGACCATGAAGCTGCAAGAGACATGAGACGTTTCGCAACAAATTCACAGGCTTCTTCATAATCAAACATGACTCCAACTGTTTTTAGCTCTTCCCTGTATGAGAAAATTTTCTCACCATAAAAGTTCTGATCAATTAATGGAATGTCAACAAGGACAGCTGCATTCTGCATGATATTTCCCCAGTCTGAGTTTCCGCTATTTGACTTGAGCAGGAAAGACTGTGATGGTGGTTTATATCCAGAACAGCCATTCATAGTTATTCTCAGCCAGCTACCATCCTTTATGCAAGTTAAGAACCTCTCTGGCATGCGACTTCTGCTATATTTCAGGTTTTGAATCCAATCCAACAGCAAGAATGCGTTCTGCTTGGTTAGTGGTGAAGACACAGTAGGAATTCCTGCATTGGGTGGAGATATATAAGGAATATCAGCAGCACCAAGATGAGCTTTCAGGAACTCTATGAGTTGGTTCCCGGTGGCTCTTTGACCAACGTAAGATCCAGGGCATGAATAGTCTTCTCCCAACTCAATATAACCCTCTGTTCTCCAGGGATTTGAACCAATCAACTGCACCCATGTGCTTCCATTAGCTGGCACAAGAACCGCCCTCCAACTTTTGGTCACAGTCCCATAGTTATCTACAAGAGGCATAATACCACACAAATAATCCACCTCTGTCTGCGACAGATACATGCAGGAGAATGAGCTATATAAAAAGTGAGCATAGGCAACGGCAAGCTTCCGGTCACCACTAACATGATTACAGAGTACAGATGCATACTGATATACATTGTAAGCTTTAAGATTCACGTGATTTATGAACCAGTCCCACACCAATTGCCGTTTGGAACATACCCTGATGGCTTCTTGTGTACTTAATGGCATAAAAAACAAATTTGCCACGCATCTGAATTCTCTGTTCCAATCAATCAACCGTGATGCTTGACCAAACACATCAGATAAGCACAGTAACAACCTACTTTTTGCTGATTCATTAATAGTGCACAAACATACACCCCCGTCTTTACCTTCATATTTTATAATTGGAATGTTTAGAACCTCAGTGTAGCGAAACTTGGACTGCCAATTGTCAGCAAGGAAGGCAAGAATCTCCAAATAAGTTTCCTCGGAGACTCCCATTATGAGATTAGAGCCCTGGATACACTTAGCATACCATTCATTGTTCACTGATCCTACTCCTAGAAAATTCAGTATTTCATCATACTCTGGTTGGTCAAACGAAGAATTCAGAACATACCAACCATGGGAGGAAAGATTATGCAAGCTCACTCCTTGATTCCTTGCCATCTTCAAAATATTCCAGAATTCAGGCATTATTCTACGAACTTCGCATGGTTTATGAAAGAACTTCTGCTCCGTGTACGATTCACTTGGAACAATATTTTCTTCAGCCAGTTTTGCTTTGATCGACTCCCTGACAGCATTCAACCTTGGATAAGGAGAGCTGCTGACTGGAAGGAACTTAAACATTGGGGGCAAACTAGAAGCAGGTGCGTCTTCTGTAGTTTTGACAAGCGAGTTTAATGCATTAATGAAAGCAAAGGGCACACAGTCAAGAATTCCTTCATTCCATATATTGTCCAGAAGTATTGTTTCTCTTGATGATGCTAGAAGAAAATCAGCTTGAATTATGAATGGGAAGTTCGTAACCATCTCTGTAGGAAGAAACGCATAAACCCCAGGTGAGCTTGTTCCCCTATGCAGACGCTCTCCATTAGGAAAAGCCAAAGTGATCACCCACTCCTCCACTTCCATTCTCCTATCAACTTTATTTTCCTGTCTGACAGGAAACTTCTGCTTCCAGACATAGTAGCTGCATTCTTCATTGGAGGCATCGCCAGTTTCCTCTGCTGACAGATAGAGCGTGTAGGATTCAGCATCAATATTCTTCCTTGTCACAAAATTGGTCTCTTTTGTAATAGCTATAGCTTTAATAGTATTGAGCCGCGGATCCTCATTATCCTCTCTCACAGAAAGGCGCTTTATCTTTGAAAGGAATAACAGGACTTCAGGATGAATGTTTGAGAGTTGCTGCTTCACAGCTTTCATCTTGTCAACCTTCAAAGGCAAGACTATTGTTGTAGTAGGAATGGAGGGACCAGAACCATAAATTTGTTTTATATCAGAGAGAGATGGGTTCTCCTCAACCCATTCAGGAACTATGTATCCAAGTTTGCAGTATGGACAAGGCTTTTCATTGAAGCGTATCTGATAGCCATTACTGAAAATGTGAGGTTGAGCACTGATAAGAAACACACTCTTGAACCCAATTCCTGTAAATCAACCAAAAAGAAAGTTTGTTATCTCAACTTTGGAGACATACTTTATAGCATTTCTTAAGCCCAACTGACAACAAGAGAGCAGAAAAAGATGTGCAAGTTTAGAGAGAAACTTGGAAATGCCAATGAATAATATGATCTCCATGACAGGTTCTCATTCTCATATATGACAGAATTGGACAGCATATCTATAAAATTTAAAGAGAAATAAATGAAAAAGTACCTTTCTCCCCGATATAACCGCGTTTCCTGTGGCCTTGTTTAGTGGAATTTCCAACATTGCAAATAGACTCTATATTTTTAGGAGAAAATCCTTTCTCATTATTGAATATCAGTAATGTTGCAGGAGCACCCGTGGCTGTTATATCCCGCGATGTTATGACAAACTCAAGCGAAGGATCTATCCTTTCCGGATACTCATTGTCCTCTGCATTCTGCGGTGGAAAAGTAAATTCACCGCTTTTTGCAAAATATCTAAACAGAACTCTATACTTCAAATTCATTTATACAGAACACACTACTCAATCGATATTGACATGATAATGAACGATCAAAATTTCGAAGTCTGAATCAGCTGAAAAATCAGAACGCGAACAAAAACAAAAAAGAACAAAAACCAATGCATCCTTCCATAATACATACTAACAAGAACAGGGGAAAGGCAAAACAAACAACATAACAGAGGTGAAACGGACAGATCCATTAGCATTTTGTCATATTAAGGAAAATAGATAGAGAGGAAAGAGGAGAAGCGTAAAAAACCTGTATGAGTTCCATAAAATAGTGGACATCCTTAGTATAGAGTTCATCAGAGAGGTATTTAACAGCCTTGTCAAGCATGGTAGCCAGTGGATTCTCTGGTCCTCCGATGGAGAACCACGTCTTCCTAAGATGCTCGATGTGATCACGAGGAGTCGCCATTGCAAACAGAACTAAGCAAAACCAGAGATTGAGAGAGCGAGAGAGAAGAAAATAAAATGGTGGTTTGCAGAAGAGTGTAGTTTAGTGTTAGTGAGCTAGTCAAGTGAAGACTACTTCGCGGAGAAGGTAACTTGCTAAGGAAGGAGACAAAGTAGAAAAGCGATTGACCCAATAGACATTGACTTAATTAGAAAAAAATAAACCTTTGGACGAACACCAAAAAGAAAAGCGTTCAGCGGTGGTGGAGTTACAATGAGAAACCAATGGCTAAGATTCTAGGAAATAGAATATCACAGCAGTGCTGGCATTATTTTCCTTCTGTTGGGCTCACCAATCAGCTTCTCTTCATTTTGGCACCAGCAAGATCACTGCGTCGCTTCATATTAATATGTGAATGCACATCCATACAACACACACAGAATGTAAATTTATGTTTACATTTAAAATAGTAATATTTATCATATGAATTTATGAATAAAGTTTTTATAATTTCTAAAGATAACTTCTGGAAAAAATTTTTAAAAAAAAAACAATAGTATTAGATAATTTTCCCATAGTAGTACCAAGAAGAAAAAGAAAAAGAAAAATAATTTTTTAAGAGAAACAAATAAATCATAATCCAGTTCATTTATACAGAAAAACTTTTGATGGACTAAGCGGGTTTATGGGTAGCCCATGACCAATCCAAGACCTTCTAATGGATTGAAAAAATAAATAAATGAATCGTCGAATTAATGGCGGGGCGCAGATATTTTCGCGGCGGGTTAACGGTCTCTCCTCTTTGTTAGCCCATCAGAATCGCTTCAGCCGAATCTCGAGCCCAATTAGTACTACTCTATTGCCATTTCGCCAGATTTCGTTACAAAGCTTGGATTCCTCTATGCTATTGCTATTTTCTTTCATTTTACTTTCCCGGAAAATATTTTTTACTTTCATCTAGCGGAGAATTCTTTTTTCCTTGTAAGCTACTTTGATCAAAATGTATCAAATATAGTTTCGTAAACGACGTGGTTCTGTACTTCGATGCTGATGTCTGTTCTAATTGTTGTTTTTGTTTAGAGAGGAGTTACAGTCACTGACAAAGCAAAGATGAAGACAATGTGGGGGCTTACGAGGCAAAGAATGGGTTGTGAAGGCTCCTCTGTTTCAGTAATTTAAATTATGTTTTGGTTAAATGAGATCTTTAAAATAGTTAATTAGCAACTAAGGATGTGGTTTTTATATTATGATTATTTGTTTGTATGTGTAATAATGGAGCAGCTCTTGCAAAGGATTCGTCTTGCACAACCTGCATTGCGAAATTACTCCTATGCAGCTAAGGAGGTAAACTTTTTACGATACAACATCACGAGTTGCAGCTTTTAAAAAAAAAAACTTAAATTCATTTGTGTGTTTCTGTTTTTATTTCTAGCTAAAAAAGACCAGTGCTATTTTGTCTTGAAGGAGAAGAACTAGAATACTAATTAGACCAGTGCTAAAAACCTTGCTTTTAATAAATAAATGAAAAAAAAAAAAAAAAAACATGACTTTTGTTGCTGTTGTCCTAAGCAACGACTAGTTAGCACTTAGCAACCAAAAACACAATTGGATGCTTTAGAAAGGGCAAGGAAAGGAAAGGATCTTCACTCCATCAAATCTGACATTGCAAATTTTAAAACCAAAAAGCAACATCTTCACAATGAAGAAAAGTACCGATTCATGTCCGACTTAGGAAACGGTCTACTTCTTTGACTTTTACACCTTTTTGCGTTTTTTTTTTTTTTTCTATTTCATTTATTTATTAAAAGCAAGGTTTTTTTACAATGAGAAACCAATAGCTAAGATTCTAGGAAATAGAATATCACAGCAGTGCTCGCTTTGTTTTCCTTCTGTTGGGGTTGGGCTCACCAATCAGCTTCTCGTCATTTTGGCTCCAGCAGGATCACGGCGTCGCTTCATATTAATATGTGAATGCACACCCATACAACACACTCAGAATGTAAATTTATGTTTACATTTAAAATAGTAATATTTATCATATGAATTTATTATGAATACAGTTTTTAAATTTTCTAAAGATAACTGCTGGAAAATTTTTTTAAAAAAAAAACAACAGTATGAATAATTTATTAAGAGAAACAAATAAATCATAATCCAGTTCATTTATACAGAAAAACTTTTGATGGACTAAGCGGGTTTATGGGTAGCCCATGACCAATCCAAGACCTTCTATGGATTTAAAAAATAAATAAATGAATCGTCGAATTAATGGCGGGGCGCAGATAATTTCGCGGCGGTTTAATGGTCTGTCCTTTTTATTAGTGTTGGGATTCTAACCAATCCCGAGTAGGGCCTGCGGAAAAATACTCCAATAATTATGTATTGGATATTGACGATCGAATTCACCAGAAATAATAATCACGGCAAAAATTAAATAATTATCGTAAATGTCAGATGAAAAATAAGAACACCGAGATTTACGTGGTTCATCCTTCAACTGTTATGGGCTATGTCCACGGGACAAAAACTCCGAATAATTCTTCTACTAAAAAATAGTAGATACAAAAAGAGATTACAAAAATAGTGGTACTCTAAGTGTTTAAACAAAAACACTCCAAAAAATTACAATCCTCACTGTTTTCTCTCTTTCCCAATTTTAGGAACCCTTTCCTAAAATTATAATCTTTATTTTTTTTTTTTTGTTTTGTTTTTGTACATCCGTTTAAGGAGAATCCGGTCACGTGTCCACTTATTCCTTTTTTTCTTTCTTTCCATTTTTTTTTCTTTTGTTTGGCACCGTCCTCTTTGACCGCCACAAAAACGTGTTTTATTTTTTTTTCTTCATTCAAACGTGTGTGGGTCCCACACGTTTGAATCTCTTCTTTCTTTTTTTTTCTTTTCAAATGTATGTGGGTCCCACATATTGAAGGAACCCCACAACAATTCTCCCCCTCCCGACTACATGGTGGAACTCTCCATCCCTGTTGCTTTGACACATAGCTCGAACTTCTCCTTCGGAACGACCTTTGTCAATATATCTGCAGTATTTCTGTCTGTGTGGATCTTTCGCAACTGAAACTGCTTCTCTTCAATGGCAGATCTAATCCAATGATATCTTTGCTCAAGTCTAACGCACTTTGACTATCACAATAAACTATATATTCTTCCTGTTGCACACCCAATTCTTGAAAGAATCGCTTTAACAAAAGCATTTCCTTTCCTGCTTCCGTTGCTGCAACGTACTCTGCTTCAATCGTTGATAACGAAACACATTTTTGTAATCTCGACTGCCATGAAATAGCTCCCCCTGAGAATATAAATAGGTATCCTGATGTAGATTTTCTTTCATCAAGATCACCGGCCATATCTGCATCTGTGTAACCAACAAGTGTAGACTTTTCACCTCCAAAAGTTAAAGATAACTTTGAAGTTCCTCTCAGGTATCTGAAGATCCACTTCACTGCTTCCCAATGTGTCTTCTGGGGATTTGACAGAAATTGGCTCACAACGCCAACTGCATGAGCGATATCTGGTCTTTTGCACACCATTGTGTACATCAAACTTCCGACCGCTGAAGAATATGGAACATTTGACATAACTCCTTTTTCTTTCTCTGTTGATGGGTAGGTTTTCTTACTCAACTTGAAGTGAGCGGCAAGCGGAGTGCTAACTGGTTTAGCATTTTTCATATTGAACATCTCTAGAACTCGTTCAATATATTTTTCCTGCGATACCCATAACCTGCAGGACTTTCTGTCTTGGATAATCTCCATTCCGAGAAAATTCGGCTTGCCGATCCCAAATCCTTCATGTCAAATGCTTTTGACAAATCACTTTTTAACTTGCTAATCATATGTGCATCTGGTCCAACGATTAGCATATCATTAACATATAAGAGAAGGATGATAAATTTACCATCAGGGAATTTCTGAACATATACACAAGGATCTACATCTGTCCTTTTATAGTCTTGATTCACCATGAAAGAATCAAACTTTTTATACCATTGTTGCGGTGCTTGTTTCAACCCGTACAAGCTCTTCTTCAAGCGACAAACCATGTTCTCTTTTCCCTTGACCTTGAAACCTTCTGGTTGTTCCATATAGATTTCTTCCTCTAGATCCCCATGCAAGAATGCGATCTTTACATCAAGCTGCTCCAACTCAAGATTCAAACTGGTTACTAGACTTAGCACCACTCGAATAGAACTCATTTTCACAACTGGTGAAAAAATCTCATCAAAGTCAATACCTTTCTTTTGAGTAAAGCCTTTGACGACCAATCGAGCTTTGTATCTCACTAGGTTGCCATCATCTTTCTTCAGTTTGTACACACATTTGTTCTTGAGTGTTCTCTTTCCTTTTGGAAGTTTCACCAGCTCATACGTGTCATTCTTTTTCAAAGAATTCATCTCTTCTTGCATGGCCTTTGTCCAACAATCTTTGTCTTTGCAAGATTGCACATCTTGGAAGCTTTCTGGCTCCCCCTCATCAGTAATTAAAATGTAATCAGAACTAGGGTACTTTGTAGATGGTTGGCGTTCTTTAGTTGACCTTCTTAACCGAGGTTCAACTTCTTCTGGTGTAATGGGGTTCTCTGGCTCCCCCTGCTCAACATCCTCTGCATCACTGTTATCATCTATAATTGTCTCTTGATCCCCTACGACTGGCTCTTCTTCTTCTTCTTGTTCTGATTCTGGCATTCCTCCTCCTGTGGCATCATCTATAGGAATGCTTCCTGGTGTAATATCAATAACACCATCACTTGTGGATTCTTCACAAGTTGTATCTGTCACGATCTCATTCTCATGGAATACTACGTCTCGGCTCCGGACAACTTTCTTTTTCACAGGGTCCCACAACCTGTAGCCAGACTCTTCGTCTTCATAACCAACAAAAGTGCAAGGAACTGACTTGTCGTCAAGCTTTGATCTCTGCTCCTTTGGAACATGCATAAATACCTTGCAGCCAAATACCCTCAGGTGAGAGTATGAAATATTTCTACCTGTCCAGACCTTCTCCGGGATATCAAAATCCAATGGTGCTGAAGGTAGTCGGTTGATTAGGTAAACAGCAGTATTGACAGCTTCTCCCCAAAATGGTTTAGGTAAGTTGGCCATTTTGAGCATGGATCTGACTCTCTCAATAATGGTGCGATTCATCCGTTCAGCAATGCTGTTGTGTTGAGGCGTACTAGGAACTGTCTTTTCATGCCTGATACCGTGCTGACTACAATAATCTCTAAACTCCTTAAAGATATATTCACCACCATTATCCGTGCGCAAAGACTTCAATGCCACTCCAGTCTCCCTTTCCACCATCGCATGGAATTGCTGAAAGTGCTTGAATACTTGGTCTTTTGTGCGCAACAAATATATCCATGTTTTTCTTGAGAAATCATCAATGAAGGTAAGAAAATACATACTTCCTCCAAGTGATTCTACCTCCATGGGACCACATACGTCAGAGTGTACCAACTCCAACTTGTTGTCTCTCCTTCTAGAGCTTTTCAAAAATGAAACACGATGTTGCTTCCCAAATAAACAATGATCACAAGGGTTTATTTTACCTTTGGCTAATGGGATGAGGGACTTCTTAGCCAACATGTTCAACCCTTTCTCACTAACGTGCGCCAGCCGCCTATGCCACAAATTTGGTGAAGCATCATCTGCAACTGTGTTTAGTTGACCCGCACACGTTATTGCATCTGTCTTATACAGCGAGCAACATAATTTTCCTCTTGCCACCACCAAAGACCCTTTGGTGAGTTTCCAATTACCGCCACCTGTATGATGGTGATAGCCTTCCTTGTCCAGTACACTCACAGACAACAGGTTCAACCAAAGATCGGGAATATGTTGCACATTTTTAAGTGTTAATGTGCACCCGACACTTGTCTTTATGCAGATATCACTGATTCCCACTACTTGTGAGACACTATTATTTCTCATTTTAATAGTGCCAAAATCTCCTGCTTTATAAGTGGAAAAGTATTCCCTTTTTGGAACACAGTGATATGAAGCACCGGAGTCTACTATCCACTCGGTATCTGCATCTCCAACATGACAGCAATCTGCATCGTGAGTGACTAAAGTCACCTCACCATCTTCTCCTGAGACTGTAGCAGATGTATTTTTGTCATTCTCCTGTCTTCGGTCTGCATTATCCTGTTTGAGTAAACGATAATTTCTTTTGAGATGACCCTCTTTACCGCAATGGTAACATTTTCTCATCTCTCTGGATTGGATCTACCACCTGACTTTACATGCCTTGGACCTCTACTCTTGCTCCGGCCCCTATTCTCTGTGACAAGGGCTTGTGAACTGGTACTGACAACATCTCTTCTTCGTAGTTCTTCATTAAGTAGTTTATTCTTTACCATAGACATCGTTTCCACACCATTTGGAGCTGAGTTACTCAATGACACCACAAGATTATCCCAGCTATCCGGTAGAGATCCCAACAGTAGGCATGCTTGCATCTCGTCTTCTAAGGACATACCGCTAACTGCTAACTCAGTTACGAGTCCTTCAAAATCGTTCAGGTGTTTTGTAATTGATCGTCCCTCTGACAGCTTCAAGTTCATGACTTTACGCATCATGAAGACTTTTCCTTGAGCATTTGTAGCCTCGTACATATTCTCTAATTTCTTCCAGAGAACTTGGGGATCTTTTTCATTTCTCACATGGTTGTACAGGCTAGCATCTATCCATTGGCGTATTGTACCCAATGTCTGCTTTTTTAATTTCTCCCACTGCCTTTCTTTCATTTCTTCCGGCTTTATACTGTCACTTTCAATTGGATCATACAGATCTTTGCAATTGAGGTAGTCCTTCATTCTGGATTTCCACATTGAATAATTTGAATCCGTCAATTTGATCATTGCCCCGTCGTTAGCCATGTCAAATTCTGAATCTGACAAAATTTCACTATTCACGAAATTCACTATTTACGTGAATAGTAACTTTGACAGAATTTACCAACCAAAGGCTCTGATACCAGTTGTTGGGATTCTAACTGATCCCGAGTGGGGCCCGCGGAAAAATACTCCAATAATTATTTATTGGATATTGACGATCGAATCCACCAGAAATAATAATCACGGTAAAAATTAAATAATTACCGTAAATATCTGACGGGCGTTGACTCCGCCAAAAATAATTAACCTGCTCTCCTACAAAATAAAACTTGTAAATATGGTGAGAAGGGTCGAACCCTAGGGATTAGCTTTGTCGAAAATAAACCAGAACTGAAAATAAAATTAAAAATAGATATTGAAACGGGGGAATTTAATAATCGAACTAAACGAATTAAAATTAAATCAAAGAAATAAATGCAATAAAATTAAAAATTGAACCTGAACAATTGATAGTAAATTCAGCCAAGGCATACCGCGGTTCGAAGATTTGATTCGAGTGATCATTGATTCAAGATTAATTCCTTAATTCATATTACAGACAAGTTATAGCCAGAAAGAACGTTAACCCAACCAATTCTACCGTAGGAATAGGTTGCTAAGATACGATCTAATAACAAACCCTAATTAACTAGCAATCCTAAGTACGACGAAGGATTTAACTGTTAACCGCTTTAAAATCTAATAGAACCTTGCCCAGATTAACAGAAACTACGAGCATCCGTTTAAATCTGATTATATTCTTTCTTAATGCAACCTAAAAAGTGTTCTACCCAATTACGTTATATTAATTACTACTGCATCAACCTAACCAAACAATTACGGATTTGATTATGCCGAATAGCTATGGAAATTTCTACCAAACAACATAACGGGCCCTGTTAATTCATTCAATAGAATTTCGCTAGGGGATATATTTTCCCAATAAATCACAGAAAGAATATGAATGCAATAGAATAAAGAAATCCAATTAAGTTCAATATAATCTCACAATCGAAATCAAACTTCTACCTTGGTTTAGCCTTAACTGAACAGAACGTTTAGCCACACATGGCTATAGAAGAAAACATCCTCAAAAAAAATTGAAAGTCTCGGCAGAAATCTCTCAAAAATTCTGTAAAATTCGTCACAACCCTAGGGAGGCAAAAGATGGTCTACAAAAAGACCTAATTTTGACTTAAATACTCCCTAGAAAGTGGGGCCAACTAATACAATAAAAATAACCACTAAAAACTATGTCTAATATCATCATGTGGCTGCAAAACGTGCTAGGATTAGTTGAAGAAGTTGTGACCATCCAATAATATCACAATCAGTCCGCTGGTTTGATTTTCTGCTTAGTCTTGCCCAAGACTAAGAGCCTAACAGCTTGTATTTGTGTTACAAAATTCCAGCAGCTCCTTCCTTGCTCCAAAACATTTCAATTGTGCTCCTTTTTGCTTCATTCATATCAAATCCAACTTTTCCTAGCATAAAAACAATAAATCAAGTTAAACCACTCTTTTAAGCACAAAATAACACCAAATTAACACAAATATAACAATAAACAAAAAGTTGGATTTGCAAGTTATCAATACCAGATGAAAAATAAGAACACCGAGATTTATGTGGTTCACCCTTCAACTGTTATGGGCTACGTCCACGGGACAAAAACTCCAAATAATTCTTCTACTAAAAAATAGTAGGTACAAAAAGATATTACAAAAATAGTGGTACTCTAAGTGTTTAAACAAAAACACCCCAAAAAATTACAATCCTCACTATTTTCTCTTTTTCCCAATTTTAGGAACCCTTTCCTAAAATTATAATCTTTATTTATTTATTTTTTTTTTTTGTACATCCGTTTAAGGAGAATCAGGAGAAGGGGATGCAGTGGACGCATTAATCACGCGTCCACTTATCCCTTTTTTTTCTTTCTTTCCTTTTTTTTTTCTTTTGTTTGGCACCGTCCTCTTTGACTGCCACAAAAACGTGTTTTATTTTTTTTTATTCATTCAAACGTGTATAGATCCCACACGTTTGAATCTCTTTTTTCTTTATTTTCTTTTCAAATATACATGGGTCCCACATGTTGGAGGGACCCACAACAATTATCCCATTAGAATAGCTTCAGCCGAATCTCGAGCCCCATTAGTACTACTTTATTGGCATTTTGCCAGATTTCGTTACATAGCTTGGATTCCTCTATGCTATTGCTATTTTCTTTCATTTTACTTTCCGGGAAAATATTTTTTACTTTCATCTGGTGGCGAATTCTTTTTTCCTTGTAAGCTACTTTGATCAAAATTTATCAAATATAGTTTCGTAAACGACGTGGTTCTGTGCTTCGATGCTGATGTCTGTTCTAATTGTTGTTTTTGTTTAGAGAGGAGTTACAGTCACTGACAAAGCAAAGATGAAGACAATGTGGGGCCTTACGAGGCAAAGAATGGGTTGTGAAGGCTCCTCTGTTTCGGTAATTTAAATTATGTTTTGGTTTAATGAGATCTTTAAAATAGTTAATTAGCAACTAAGGATGTGGTTTTTATATTATGATTATTTGTTTGTATGTGTAATAATGGAGCAGCTCTTGCAAAGGATTCGTCTTGCACAATCTGCATTGCGAAACTACTCCTATGCAGCTAAGGAGGTAAACTTTTTACGATACAACATCACGAGTTGCAGCTTTTTATTTTTTTTTTAAATTTAAATTCATTTGTGTGTTTCTGCTTTTATTTCTAGCTAAAAAAGACCAGTGCTATTTTATTTTTAAGGAGAAGAACTAGAATACTAATTAGCAATGGCTTATATTGGTATTTGGCTGCATAAGTGAATGATTGAAACTTCATTTCATCTTTGTTTAGAAAAGAGCAAGATCACCGCTTTCATCGTATGCTGACCTGAGCTTTTAATATATTGCAGCACCAGTTTCATCTCACATCTTATTTGCAATATACTAATATATCCATATTGCGTTGGAACCTCTTTTAGATGACAGTAAGAGATGCTTTGAATTCTGCACTTGATGAAGAAATGTCTGCCGATCCTAAAGTTGTTTTGATGGGAGAAGAGGTAATACTGGATCAAGTTTTGTTTGCTTATTTATCTTTTTTTTTTTTTTTTTTTCCGTATACTTTGCTTACATTTTCTGTTGTATCTCAGGTTGGTGAATATCAGGGTGCATACAAGGTTAGATCTCAAAAATTGCTGTGCAATAATTTAACAATCTTTATTCAAAATTATTAACTGGTGCATTTTGGAACGGATTTATTGTCCTTTATTATGTTTGCAGAAAACACTCATATTTATAAGAGCTCTCATGTTTTTGTTTTGCTTCATCAGATTACCAAAGGGCTTTTGGAGAAGTATGGTCCTGAGAGAGTGCTCGACACCCCAATCACTGAGGTTTTTTGTTTATCCTTTAAATGTGATGTTCCAGTATTTGGTTAAACTTTATGTCATCCCTTTTCCTGATTCTTCTCATGCTAATTTATATATTGAAGATTTCTTCTTAGTGAAAAAATTTTTGGCTCATACAACTCTTTATTGAGATGTAGGCTGGCTTTACAGGGATTGCAGTTGGTGCTGCTTACCATGGTCTTAAGCCTGTCGTTGAATTTATGACATTTAACTTCTCCATGCAGGTCAGAATTCTTTAGTTGGAACATGATACATGAACCCATACATACTTCTGTACCTTAGTTTACTGTTTTTCTTTTTATTATAATTAGTTAGGCATGATTTAGTTTTAATCGGTGCCATTTCCCACTTATTATTTTATTTATTGGACTTGTTCTAACAAATTCCCGGAGACTTGTTGTCTTATTCATTTTGCAGGCCATTGATCATATTATCAATTCTGCTTCACGAGCACATTATATGTCTGGTGGTCAAATTTCTGTACCTATTGTTTTCCGCGGACCAAATGGTGCTGCTGCTGGAGTTGGTGCTCAGCATTCACAGGTACATTTTGTAAACTATAGTCTAGATGGATTTTTCTTTTTTTTTTTTTCTAGTGGTTATCATTTATGCATGATCTGTTATTTTATCTTTGTGATGTTTGATCAGGTGTTCTATAAATTGTTGAAGAGATTCATCTTTAATAGATACATATTTTGAAGGAAAGATATTGCTTATTTACTATTGCTTTTTTTTGGTTTAACGGTTTTTTTTTTTCTTTTCTGGTTCTTTATCTTTTGCTTTTGTAGTATTGACCCTACAAGTTCCAGAGCTAATAACCTACTAGCTACTTGTTTTGCTTTTCATTCCCATTTAGACATTTTTCCCTTACCATAGGTAACCAAATCTTGATTAAAATCTGGCGTTTTATCTTAATTACTTTAACCAAACATAACCTTCATAATTCATTTGGTTGGTGACTATTAAGAGAACAGAGAGTTATATAACTCTTTCTTTTTATATTCACTGACAAGAACTCAGGAGTAGAATTTTGTTGTTAAAAGGAGAAAGCAGTAGTGAAATGAAAGGATGGATTTGAACCTGAAAAATATAGACCTAAGCAAGCAAAATAAAGTAAAAAGGCCAATACAACACGCAGCAAACCCTAACTATATTGGCGATGTAGGGGGAAAAATAAGTTATTAAAGAATTCCAACTTTTTTTCTATAAAATTGTAATTTTGAGCCACTTGAGTTTTAGCCTCTAAATTGACTGGGCCTTGGCCTTTTGTCCAAAACTATATTGATTGATCTTTATCTGCTTTTGAATAGAAAATGCTGTTTTTACAAGAAGCTGCTGCATGGCACCCAATTTTTGTATATGTGAAATGTAAATGTGATTTGGGTTTACCCATATGAAAACGTTTACGAACTTTTTGTTGAATTCTTGAAAATTCATTCATGTCAGCATTAGCTCACCATTGGTAAATTGTTGACGAAGACCACCGACAATAGCCCATAATTCTTCGCTTGGCTTCTTGGCCATATTTAGAATAGTTTGCTTTGCATGGATATGGCTCTTCATGGCTTAGCAAGATGAGAGGTGACATGGCGTAAAGCTTATTCTTCTCTTCACCTGCATTTTGTTTCCTTTTTATGAGTTGCTATTTGTTATTTGGTGAGTTATCTGAGTGAGAGCGAGTCAGTGAGTTGGTTAGTTTTGGGTGTATTTGGGTTTTTGATTAGAGAGATTAGTTTGAGTATTTCATTATCTCATCTCCAATTAGAAAAATTTTCTGTTATTGTCTTCACCATGGATGTAAGCTCAAAGCCAAACCCCATAAATTATTATGTCTTATTATTTTCTCCAGTTTATTTGTTGTCTATTATTTTGCCTAAACAAGACTTCGATTTTCTTTTTCCTTTTCGTACGGGAAATTTTTTTGAGAGAATACTTTTTTGGTCATAGCCTACTTGTGGGTGATCGCTTCAGGGACCTGAAAATTCAACTCCCAAATTAGATGGAATAGAAATATATTTTGAAGTTTTTTCTTCTTTTCATGAGTTTTTGGGACTGTTATGCAATGCTCTGGATTGTTCTTCCAGAATTCCAGTTGTAGAATTTGTCTGCAAGGGGGGAAGTTTGAATTTTTGAGAACAGTCATCTAATCTATGTGATACAGATTGTACCATCTATTTTTTAGGGAGTGTACTGCTATTTTAAGAAAGTTCTTTTTTTTAATTGGAAAAAGGTTGACATGGCATGGATCTGTGACTTTCTGTACACAAGCAACTGCTGGACAATCTAAGCTCTTTTTTCTTGTTAAGCAGTGTTATGCAACTTGGTTTGGTTCTTGCCCTGGTTTGAAGGTGCTAGCTCCATATTCATCAGAAGATGCTCGAGGTCTGCTAAAGGCTGCTATAAGGGACCCTGACCCAGTTATCTTCCTTGAAAATGAGTTATTGTGAGTAGTTAACTGAATTATGATACTGTGGACAATAATTTTTGCAATATGAATAGCCTGTTACGGTTGAGTCAATATCCTTGATGTCAATCTTGTGTCACAGATATGGTGAGAAATTTCCACTTTCACCAGAAGCTCTTGATTCCACTTTCTGCCTTCCAATCGGGAAAGCTAAGGTGCTCTTAAATATCCTTTGTGCTATTCTTGTTCTTCTAAATAACAAGTTCCTATTATCGGCTTTTGACAGATAGAACAAGAAGGAAAGGATGTAACTATTACGGCATTCTCAAAGATGGTTGGCCTTGCTCTTAAGGTTTGTAGCCCTAGTGAAATTGTAGTGAATGAATGTGCAGATGACTGTAATGACTATTTCTTCAAATTTATATTGCAACTTTTTCAGCCTAATCTTTTCAATCTAACTAAAAACTCACAATATTTAGGCAGCTGAGATGCTTGCTAAGGAAGGAATTAGCGCGGAGGTAACCAATACTAATTTTACTTTCCAGTTTCCATAACTAAATATGACTGCCTGATTTCAGAAAGTTAGATGGTCTTGGTCTCTTTTTAAAGAGAAACTGTTTCTATGATATTGTAAGCAGGTTATAAATTTGCGTTCTATTCGGCCCCTTGATAGAGCCACAATAAATGCTTCTGTCAGGAAAACTACCAGGCTCGTTACTGTTGAAGAAGGGTTTCCGCAACATGGTGTTGGTGCTGAGATATGGTTAAACCCGTCTTCTTTTCTTTACTGCCTTCTTTCTGCATCATCTTTTGCTTATAGTATTTACATGATCTCCTACGATTTTCAACACTTCTCACAGCACATCTGTTGTTGAAGAGAGCTTTGAGTATCTCGATGCACCTGTTGAGAGGATTGCAGGAGCTGATATTCCCATGCCTTATGCTGCAAATCTTGAGAGGATAGCTCTCCCACAGGTTCTTATTCCAAATATAACCCTTTAATTCGTTCTGTTTTATAGTATGCAATAATTGTTAACATGGAATCAATAAGCATTGATGCGGCCTTAGTAAACTGTCATGTCACTGATTTTCTGAGCCCGTCTCTCTCTCTTCCTCCCCCATTGCAGGTTGAGGATATAGTCCGAGCAGCAAAGAGGACTTGTCGATCAGTTTCAGTGTCTGCTTTTATTTGGCTTGAAGAGCTTGTTTAAGGATCTTGTATTTGATTTCATTTCAGTCTTCGTTCAGGGAACCATGCGGAATGTCTTCGGGCTTAGCTCACTCACTCTTATAGTCTTATTTAGGGAAATAAAGGGTTACAATACTTTTTTCCTTTGTCTCAGTTTATAGAGAACGGTTGTAAATTGACATAAAAAAACATTAAAGGCGTAGATTTCTTCCACAGATTAGATATGTTTCTTTGAGCCTCTTTAACTAAGTTTTAACCATACGAGCAGTCTATTGATGCAAGCACAAGTTTTCAAGGTACTAATAATCATGCGGAGCCTGAGCCTGTCAACTTTTGTGCAAGCACGTATTTCAAAGATAACCAGAATTTTATTACATCCAACCGACTGTTTTTTTTTTTTTTTTTTTTTTTTTTTTTTTAGAATTGACTTGTTTTTTTTTTAAATGTGCAAAAAGGTACAACTCGAACATACATTAGTCTCCCATCAGCACCAAATGAAATTATTGATAATATACATATACGAGCTCTCTAGCAATAGACCAATGAACATTAGAGCAATTTACCTAGTCAATAAAATCTACTTCAAAGAAAACCACTCCCATTTTAGATTGAGGAAGCACCCAATGTTTCCAAAAACTGTACAGCAAAAATGGAATTTGCACTGGCAAATTATACACAGCTACTGGGCTTCTGTCGTGAGGATTATACACCAAATACTCATATGACGATGTAAATAATAAATGGGAAACAATAATTAAAATGGAAAAGCAAAAAAGCTTTGAAGCCCTCAGGACGAAAATTGAGCAACTAATCCAAAAAAGACAACACAGCAACTCATTCTTTGTCTACCTGCGGCTGCCAAAAACCTCAGATTTACCCTTGAATAATAGATCCATTGATAGTCCTATTGAGGATGGATTAAACGGGCGGATAAACTTCCGGGATGGAGCCATATGGGGTTCTTCTTTATTGGTTTTCCTTCTTCTGGAAGGCCCCCCTGTGGCTCCAGAACTCTTAATGGATGCTGATGACTTTGAACTGAATACTGATGAATTAAAATAAGTATCTGGTGCATCAAATGATACAGGACCTTTATGTGATGTATCAATAGGATGTCCAACTGCTGCATCCTGATGGGGAGGTGGAAATTTCTCACTCTTACTCTTAGCATTTGCTTGTGTCATCACTCTCAATCTCTGGAAATTATAGGAAAAAAAAACAAATGTCCGAGTCAAAACTAACAATGAAAAACCTGGACATCCATGAACAACGAACAGGGACAGACCTAACAAGTTGATGTTTCTATTTAGCTGATTCAGTATTGATTATCCTAAGAAACTCGGGTGTTAGGTTGGGCACACATAAAGATATCACTGACCACATTTTGTAATGATGATGGAAGCATTGTAAGTTGACAAGGCCCATGAAGAGCATAGCAAATGAAATGTCAAAACACAGGCATTCTTGTAAATGGTTGTTGAAGAACCTAAATCTCAAGGTGCGAACTAATTCAACACACTGCTATTCACCTTTCTACTGGTCTAGGATGTAAAAGACAGAAATTTTTCCCACAGAGATTCAACAAGACAAAGATGAATTAGTTCAGTCAGATTAAACTTTTTTACCATCTAACGGAATAAATAACTAAATTGAAAATTAAATAAATTATCAATGAAAGAGAGAGTCTTCTACATACATCTAAGTTTGATGGAATCTCAGCATTGGCTTCTGGAGCCGGAACTGCTCTTCCAGTCCTATCACGAATTCTAACTCTTCTACCACCATCAACAACATTTGTTTTTCCACCGAGGCCTCTTTGTCTGAGAAGTAAATCATCGTAAAATTAGAGTATCATCAGTCATCAAACAGTCAAGACCATCCAAAACAAATACAGTAGGCATGAAGAAAGAATAAACGAACCTTCTTGCTTCCTCTTCTCTCAACTTCACATCCAATTCTTTGCTGGGAGGATATTTGGGCAAACTTGATGGCTCGCAAGCATAAGGTTCAGTGGTAAAGAACTGTGGTTAGAAAGCAAATGGCATATTAAAATCCCAAGACATATTAAAAATCATTTCACATATTAGTTTGAGGACGTTAACATCAAGCCATTTCAAGTCAAAAAGAATGCAAGACTTGTTTAGCAAAAACACTTCCAAAGGATCAAATTCCATTGCAAGCACATGTCAGAACTTTTCAAGATAAACCAACAAGTATTAGTTTGTCAAATTTGCATGATATAAGGCTATCTTGAGCCGTGTGTTCATGGGCCGGTTAGCTCAGTCAAAATCACTTACTGCACTATTTAGAGCCGTTGTCGCAGTGCCACGGTTGTCAGGATCAATTGCAAGAAGAGTTTCAATTAAAGGCATAGAAGAAGGTGGGAAATCCTTGAAGGTCTCTGCTATACAGCGTTTGTATGGCTGCTGAGGTTTAAAAAGTGTTGCATTTGGCAGTTTTGACTTCTTCCAGTATTCCTCTGATGGAGAACCACATAACTTAAATATCTTGTGCAGTTGTTCGACCTAAGCAGGAAAACAAATGAAAGGCAAGTCAAAGGTGAACCTGCTAACTATAAGACAGAACATTAAAGAAAATACAATAATGGAAAAACAAACTGGTAACACGACCAAATCAAATTAAAATCAATATAAATTCCAGAACCAACATGAATAGAAAGTTTCCACAATGACAGAAATGACTGGAAGATGTTATTATATACTCAGTTTCTACACCAAGAGTTCCCTGGAAAAATTCCAGGACTAATAGAAAAACAAAAACTATTTTAATAATTTTTGTCCAATACAAGTACGACGGCCATTTACAGTTGAAAAAGCTAAACGTTTTCAGAGGTAACTATTCTCAAATCCTTCTTTTCCCTCTTGCCTCATGTAGCTAGATCTAGAGAATGAATCCTTATATAGCATCAAAATCTCAAATCAATAAGTTCATCAATGCAATCATGTTCACATGCATACTCTATTGAAGTGACAGAAGTCCCATTCAAGAAGCAATGCATGAGAGAGACCACAGATTTCAAAGAGCATAGAACTATTCAAGAAATAAGCAGTACTCAATATTGATGTTGCATAAGGATTCCAGCAGTAACAAGTAATGGTATCATCACTTGACCATGATAAACAAATCCGAATAGAAATTATTTACCCGATAAAGAAGATCGAAACAATACCTCTGTCCGTCCTGGCATTATTGGCTTCCCAGCAAGTAGCTCTGCCAAAATGCAGCCAGCACTCCAAAGGTCAACACCGACACCATAATGAGTGGCCCCTAGCAGAAGCTCAGGAGGACGGTACCAGAGAGTGACAACTCGACTGGTCATCGGAACCTTATGCTCGGGGTCAAAGAAGGTAGCTAGTCCAAAATCAGCAATTTTTAGAACTCCTTCATTGTCAATAAGCAGATTGGAGCCCTTGATATCCCGATGCAAGACACCTCGATTGTGGCAATGCTCAAGGCCAGATAGCAATTGCTTCATGTAGCATTTGATCTGCAAAGGAGCATAATCAAGAAACATATCGGTCAATCAAATGATCCATCCTTGCTTATGTTAACCTTGAGAGCAGATACAATTGGCAAAGTCGAAATAGACAATATCCAACAAAGGGATTATATAAAAATGGCTGTTTTATTTCAGCAAGAAAATGTATAAGGCCATTGATTATACTTTGAGTTGGGCATCTTATTTGGCAGACTTTTCAATTTAAAAAAAAATCCAAAATTCAGTCCCATCAATCTTTCTACAGTTTATTTAGAAGTTTTTAAAAAACTTGTTTTTTTTCTGTCACTCTATTTAGCTCTTTGGTCATTGAACCAAATAGAAAAATATATTTTAGTTTTAATTAATGAACTCACTTCAAGAACTATGAGATTACATATACAAATATCAATTAAAATTAAAAACGCACCTCTTACATTTGGTACATCCATTAAGAAATTGCCTCCTGATTAATAGCTCCAAAACCAAGCCATAATCAACAATACGAGGTGCAAACTTATCTCAACAATTGATCAAACTTTTGATTTAAAAATAAATTTTTTGTCACTTTATTTACATAACTAACTTACATAAGGATCATGAGTTGTATATTTTCATTCATTATATCTTTTATTTGAAATATATTAATTGTCGCGTAATAGTTTGTAGTCTCAATTTTTAATTTTTATCAATCAACATATCTAAAAAATATTTTATCCAGAAAGAGTTCTAATGATAAGACATTCTATTTACTTTCTTCCAGTCATAATAAGTAAATCTACCATATATTATATTTCTAGACACTATATCTTTAACTAGGTTGAGTTATAAGTTTAATTAGTTAAATTACTTAAGAGTATTTGTCTTTATATTTAGCTTATTTTATGTTTTATAATTAAAAAGGCTGAAAAATTAATTCCAATTGTTAGTGGGTTCTCAATTTGTCCTGCCAAATTTGGTCATCCATTGATCATAGAGGCATACTTTGCAAAGCATTCTTATTTGATTCAACAACAGGTAATATATCAGTTAACCACATACTAAATATCAATATATCATACCAACTCTTTTACATAATGGATGGTCAAGATTAGCTCTCATACATCCAAAGACCATTATTCTCCAGAAACCAATGATTCTGGATCACCATACTATTAGCCTAACTTGGGTAATACAAAATGGGCATGGGCCCAATTGCCTCCAGGAAGGTCTTGTATTAACATCAAAGCTCTCAACAAGAAAAACAAAAAAACTAAAAAGAGACAACCGTAGCCACATAATCTCAAAAGGCCTAGTTAGGCAAAAAGAGTAAAGTGCACTACACATCCAAAAACTAAAAAACAGCCCTGAATAGCGAGAAAATCTTAGGTGAACTAGCTCTTTGCGTGGCATAAAGACTAAACAATAGTAATTGGCTATATCAATAAAACGGTTACAACAATACAATGACAACAACCATGGAAGATGTTCTTAGTAATTTACAATTTATCACATAGGCTGCATATGGTAATTTCTTAACTAATGTAGTAGGTCATTATTGGTTAGCCTACCATCCTATGTGGCAAACTCATTCCACATAAGAATTTCTCCTGGAAAGCATATGTCCAAAGCCATCCACACCAACAAACTTACCCCACAAATACCATAAAAGTCTACCTTACTCCAACAAACCCCAATTAATAAATTTATATATAAACCAACAAGAAAACATAAATTACTCTGATTCTTGATCAATCAGTTAAAGAATGTACCTGAGCCTCAGTGAACTTGACTCCCTGGCGAGCTGCTAGACCGGCGAGATCATGATCCATGTACTCAAAAACCAAGTAAAGGCTACACGACATTCTTGAAGTAACCAAACCTTCTAGCTTAAGCACATTGGGGTGATCTAATCCTCTCAAAACAAGAATCTCCCTTGCCATGAATTTTACACTCTCTGGCTCTAAATTATCGAACCTTACCTTCTTTAAAGCGACTATCTTCCCTGTTATTAGATCCCTCGCTTTATATACATTGCTATATGTTCCTTGACCAATCTAATTAAGACAAAATAATAACTATCACCAATGTTAATCTCACATGATATTAATTGCTAAAAGAAAAAATTCCTGTTCTTTTTCTGTAAATCTTTTTTTTTTTTTTTGGTTACCTTGTCAAGCTTCTCGAAGGTGTTAGCCCGACGAGGAATCCAGTCACCGATTGCATCACCGGCGACCGCCATTAGCCACGAAGGCCAACCTTGCTGGTTCACGAGCACAGACTCCGGCCGTGGCCTCCGTCGCTCCGGCACCAGAACATCCGACTGCAAATCATTGTTGTGTCTAGCCTTTTGCCTCTGCGTCACCTCCTTCTTAGCCCTGACTGCGTTAACAGCTCTGGAAACTATGACTGAAGGTTCGTCGGAGCTCCGTCCACGGTTAGGAGATCCATCTTTGCTCCGGCCGTCACCGGACTTCGTCTTGCCGATGACGCAACCCATTTTCAGGCGTTTGCGCGTTTTGTATACATGAGAACAGAAGTATTAGTATTATTCCGGCGTCGGAAAACCGCTACAACTAACCTTTAAACCTTCGCCCACAAACGACACCGTTCCGGACAAAAAAAAAAAAAAAAAAAAGCAGCTACAAAGATGGATAGAGAAAGAGTTGGCTGCTTAACGGAGAGTACACGAAACAAAGGACAGATTTATAGCAGCTAGAGATTAGACTTTTATTACTCGCAAAGCTTTTTAGAGGGAGAATGAAGAGAGAGACTTTAGCCCGCGAAGGCTGCAAGGTAGCTTAGTCTATGCAGAGGAGTCACTGAGGATACTGAGAGTGAGCCTTGGCCATCAAAAGAACGAGGCATGAAGTTTGTGAATAATAACAGAATTGCCATAGTGATGAGCTGTCCCTTGTCAGGGCTCAATGAACTATGAAGGCAAGATTTTTATACTGAGCTACTTAGATTTTACAAATGACGTCATTGGCTGAAATTTTAAAGAGTCAAACAGAAAAAATAAGAAAAAAATTTACTTTTGGGGGTTGTTATGTTAAGGACACTGCCCTAGTGCCCTTCCTTTCTTCTTCTTTCTACACAGAAAGAAAGCATAGGGTCTTTTAATAAAGGGTAGGGTCACAAGAGCCACGGATTGAATAAGCAAGTCTTAAAGGATGATGTCTTTCATGCATTGTTTGGTCTCCTCCAAAAAGTAGTGTACCATTTGGAGCCACTCTCTTGGATTTGTGGCCCTTGCAAAGGGCATCTTGACACGAAGAAATTAGGAGTTTAGATATACTATTTTGTTATTAAATGTGATCTATAAATTGCATTTTTGATTCTTATATCAAAGCATAGATAAATGACAATTACCTTAAAGACTAATGATTCAGTCTAAATTATTACCAATTAATTAGACTTTTTTTTTGAAGGGATTAATTAGACTTTAATTAATAGTATTTACGACTTAAGATCTTATAGGTTTGATATACATTATTGTGCATAACTGAGTTGTACAATGTGACACCATTTACATTAATTTCTAGCATTGAAAGTTTCTGTACATTTATTAGGGACCACAAATTTTTTCCAGTCAAATTTTCGATCCAATACAAAAACAGACCATCCCATTCAGAAACACAAGAGCCAATTCCACCTACCATAATTAAATCAACTACCCTTAAATTTTTCCTTCTTTCATTTTTTTACTATCCATATACGCATTTTACCCCAGCTAATGAGTAAAAATTAAAAAATGAGTCTTTGGAAAATAATTTACTTTTTTTATCATGATCTGATTAAGTTAATATTAATTTTCAAATGCATAAACTGACTATATAATGTGTCTTTAAACTTATTAGAATATGAGATATATTCGTTTTTAATAAATTTTTAAATAAAATGGAATAAAAATTGTTTTGATTTTATTAATTTTTGGATTTTACATTAATATTTTTTAAATATAAAACTGATTTCGTTTCAAAGTTATATTATTTCTCTCTTTTGTTTAGTTAGAAATCATCTTTCCATTTGAGCTAGATACCATTTAGACAAAAAGCATTTCATGAATCTCAAAGCAAACACACAACACATGCACATAAATTAGGATTTCTTCCAAAAGATTTTTATTTTTTATTTTTTATTTTCCTAAAGAATAAATAACAGAATAAGCACGTGTGAGAGCAATATTCACGATTAATATTAAAGTCTAATTATAATAAGATGCGTGCCTCTCGTCCTTAGCAACGAATAAATTCTCATCCTTTACTTGAAATTGTTCCAAGGAATTTTAAATTTTTATTTATAAATGAATATTCGTTTTTAAATTAATTGTTTATTTTGCTTTAAATTATAATTTATTGACTTTAACAGCATCAATCATGGTTAAATTTGGATTTTTTTTTTTATGAAATTTGTCTTGATAGAATTAATTAAGATAATTAGTTATTTAATTAACACCAGTTGGATAGAGACAAATTTGTTTAATTTTGACTTTTACAATTCAAAATGTTAAAAACAATTTCAGCAACACAATTTGATTAGTGGAAATTGAGATTTATTTTTATTAAAAGTTTTATTGGGGAGGGTTAGTGAATTGACCCAAACATATTGAATTTTAGATTGGAGAATTAAAAGTGACTTGCAAGAATGATGAGTTAAAAGAAAAAAAGAATTGAAAGGGAGAGTTTGATTTTAGAGGCAAAGTTGCAATCGACAAAGGTCAATGTGTCAAAACTTCCAGAATTGAAATTCTCAAACACGTTAGTTTGAACGTGTTGAATTTCCAATCCGGTTGCCTTTCATTCACTTATTTAATGGCCTCCTTCAATGACTCTGTGTCTCTTTTTTATTGTTATTATTTTTTTAATGGTTGATAAAATGTCGTGGTCTTTATTTTTTTTATTTTTTAATTTGTCTTTCCCATATTTACCATTATTTTCTGAATATTCTTAGAAAATATCGCCTTAATTTCAAATTCGTGCTATTATATTTTTATATTTGAGGAACAAACATCAAAATATAGTAGTATATAATAATCTTTTTAAGAACAAGTTATATATATATATATATATATATATATAATAAATATTTGTAAAACAACTTAGGGGTGGATATTTTATGAGTGATGTAAACACTTCCCCTTGGATGAATGGTAACACAAATGTTTTATATCTATGGAAAAAGGAAAAAGAAAAGAAGTACAGATATTCCCGCAATAAATAAAATTTTCAAAACAATCACAAAACTATGTAAAATATTAGATTTGAATACTGCCAATTGTAATTTTATTAACCGTTACCTGCTAGGGCTTAAATTCCTGACATTTTGGTTCATTTTGGCTCTCATCATGCAAGATTTCTTAAATTCCTGACATTTTTTTTTTTACGATTTAAATTTAAACACAATATTTGGATTGAGTTTTACTAATCCAGGGATTAACTTATGAATGAATATTTTCATTTGGGGCTAATTTGCAAATTCTAGAAATCATAAGTATTATTGTGTTATATGTAATACGACATCGTTTCAATTCCCGTCTTCAGTCTCCAATCGAAAACTTGGCCAAAAAGCCAGAAGACGATCAAAAACTTTGGCCGTCGCAGGTTTAATCACTCACTCACTTTCTTCCTGTCTGGCTCGATCGCTTGCTCGCTCGCTCACTCTTCGTCCGCAAAATCCATCTCTCAGAAAACATCAGGTAAAGTGTTGCTTATGTTTCCGCATCAGTGTTTTCACTTTAGTTTGATGAAATGGTTCCATACCATCGAAACCCTTTTTTTCCCCCTTTTCTTTTATTCACATATCTAGTCTCAATATCGATGCTTCAGATTTGATATTCCATGCGATCTTTTATAACCCGTTTGTGAGTTCCGTTCAATTTACACTGGATTGTGTATTCTATTGGTAGTAGATCGCTCCGATTAATCCTTGATTTCCCCCCCCCCCCAATAGTTTTCACCTGTTTAGTCCGTTTGATTTTTTTTTTTTCGAATTTTTGTTAATTTTATAATTTAAATCTTCGTGTTTATTGCATTAATACATTGTGGAATTACTTAATTTTGGAGTTACAAATATTGCCGGGTGATTGAGATAGCGAATTTGGTTGCCCAGGAAGAATGTGGTTTATGCATTTTGCAAATCATGCAATCTTTATCTAGCTTTCATCTGCTGGAAGTTGTTTTGGTTAATTAGTGTTTCGGCATCTCAATGTTTTTGAGTTTATTACCTGGATTAGTTCTCCGATACTAGTCATGAATGCTGGTCATGAAAAAGCATTTTTCTTAAAGCTAAGGAATCAATCTCATTGTATTTTTTTTGCTGTGACCACCATTATTCTAGTGTATACTGAATGTTCGAGAACTGAATCTTTGGGCATTAACTTGGTCTTGCAGATTACAGACGGATCCCAAATGATATTGAGTAATTAATGCACTAATCTTAACCAATTCTGTTAGCACTGCACTTTGAAATTTCTGGCCGAAAAACTTTGCTATCAATTTCTATCAAGTTTGGCTTGGGCTGAGTTTAACAGCTAGAAAAATTTAAGATTGTTGTGAACTGTAAATGCATCCGCTTTGCAATTGAAGCACTAATTAGTTTGCTAGTTCAATTATATTCTCGGAAGTGCATGCACTTAAATTCTTAGCTTTCTCATTTGATTACCTATAAAGTCTTTTTAAACTTCCAAAGGCCAAATTCTTAGAATTGTTCCAATTATCTTATTTGAATTTCTTGAGTTGCTTTTGTGATGATAAATAATGGAGCACTCGAGTGATGTGATGGGCAATAAAGACAATGAATATCTAGTTCCTGATTTGTTGTCTTGGCATAGTTTTTCTTTAAATTATTATTATATGAACACTTAGATTCACCTTGAAAGGAAAGAAATAGATCTATTTTGGCCATTTCTTTGCATATGTGCACGCAGTAGTGTACCTTTTCCAGCTGACTTGACTGTTTTCTTTATGTTTAGTGTATAAGATAAAATGTCTCGAAGATACGATAGCCGCACGACAATCTTCTCCCCTGAAGGTCGTCTATACCAAGTGGAGTATGCAATGGAGGCCATTGGAAATGCAGGTACTGCAATTGGGATATTGGCAAAAGATGGGGTTGTTTTGGTTGGTGAAAAAAAGGTCACTTCTAAACTCCTTCAGACTTCAACATCAACTGAGAAAATGTACAAGATTGATGACCATGTAGCATGTGCTGTGGCTGGCATAATGTCCGATGCCAACATCCTCATCAACACTGCTAGAGTTCAAGCCCAGCGCTACACTTTTGCCTACCAGGAACCGATGCCTGTCGAACAGCTTGTGCAATCTCTTTGTGATACGAAGCAAGGTTACACACAGTTTGGTGGGCTCCGTCCCTTTGGTGTTTCATTTCTTTTTGCAGGGTGGGATAAAAATTTTGGTTTCCAGCTTTACATGAGTGATCCTAGTGGAAACTACGGTGGATGGAAGGCTGCAGCTGTTGGAGCAAACAACCAGGCAGCACAGTCAATGTTGAAGCAGGACTACAAAGATGATATCACAAGAGAGGAGGCAGTTCAGCTTGCACTTAAGGTGCTGAGCAAGACAATGGACAGTACAAGTCTCACTTCTGATAAGCTCGAACTAGCTGAGGTCTTTCTCCTGCCCACTGGAGAAGTTAAGTACCAGGTTCGTTCACCAGACTCTCTGACTAGGTTGTTAGTGAAGTCTGGAGTTACCCAACCTCCTGCTGAGGCTGCTTAGGTAAGTTTCAGCAGTAATTTGGTAGGTGTATGTCGTTTTGAGTACTTATGCAACTTTTTCTCAAAAGACGATCTTGCTTTGGTTGGACAAATTCAATATTGAACTCTCATGTTTGATCTGGGGTATAAGGCTGATGATATCTAAGATCTGATTGAATTTCTGTGAACAAATGTTATTTTGGTGTCCTTATGCATTCTCTTTGGAAAGCCTTGGTTGTGCATTCACTTTCACATATATGCTTTCTTGATCACTATCATGCTTGTATCCAATGATTTTAATTTATCGCTATTCATGATTGAGTGTTCTTATAGATGCGCTCCAATGTGAAATTAAGTTATTTTTTGATTGATGATAATGAGACATGGATGACAACAGTGGTACTAGGGCATTAAACAACAGCTCAATTACGGGGAAAAGGTCAAAAAGTATTGGAAGGGTCCATCAAGTGGTCTTTTATTATTCCAATTAGTCAGTTTCTCTATTAATAAAAAATACAAATATAAATTATAGGAATAGATTGACATTGGAAAAATAGAAAAATAATACGAGAAAAAGACAGGTATATAAAAATACTTGTAAGATGTTTACACACACTGTTCTTCCAAGAATATTTCTTATTTATGTGAATATGATTTTTTGGGGACAAAACTATTCAACCAAATCCAGTCAATGTGTCAAAACATTCAAGTCTAAAAAATGCAGTGTTTACTATTTAGGTAGGTGGCGTTGAATATTCATTGCCTTTTATTTTCTGCTGCCCTCCTTAAATGACTCTCTCATCTTTCTCTTCTCAACACCAACTGTATTATACTCCTTTCACCTGGTAGTTGCTTTACATTCGGTTTGCTGAAAAGTAAAAGAATGCTCTATCTTATGAAACCGACAAGAGAAAAAATAAGCTGAGAAATAAGATTTCAACTTAAAACAACCCGACCATTCTATTGTAGTAAAAGTAAGAACAGCTTATCATTCATAGGATTTAATCTTATACTGTGTCAAATGTGAGCCTCTGTTTCAAGTTCTTCTCGAGGCTATAAATTGCTTATATTATAGTCAGTAGTTCCAAGCTTTCAATTTATTGAAAATTATGTTCAATCATTTATCTGATAATGAACTTAATGAGTGGTCCTGATCTGCTCTGCTCTCACAATATCAATGGAGGAACTGTCCATATCTTTCTTTTATGGTACAAATTTTTTTTGAAAACAACAAATCAAATTAAATATGGCAATTTCAGTCCTCATGTTAAAGTTGGACAAAAGCCAGAGAGTCACAACTCACAACTCACAAGCATGCAAAGTATCCAAAGCAAAATAATTGCGAGTGAAGGGGTCACCTTAATTAATTTAGAACCAACATATGTCATTTTTTTATTGGCTATTTTCTCTTCTTGTGGATAGGTGAACCTTCAAGGCCCTTGTCTTATATTTCCCTTTTAACATTGGAAGAAAAATAAAGAATTTGCTATTCCTATCGCCCAACATCCATTTTCTCACTCTCTACAAGTTCTTTGCTGCTTGCAACTTTGAGATTGTTATATATAAAACCATAATACATTGTTGAGCTAGCGTAGAAAGGGCTAAGAATTGGAAGTTGAAAGTTAAAAATGGGCTGCTGCTCAGATGCAGATGAAATATTGATGCCACTGGTGCTAGCTTTAGTCTTGGCGATGATGATCTTCCTCGTCTGTCAACCTCCTCCTCCAAGAAGAGCTACTGGTTGTTACTGCTCTTGAGTTGTGTTAAGACACATTCTTGTAAGAAAATATATATATATATATATATATATATATATAACGTTATAACTATTCTGTATTAAATATTAGTATTTTTGAGTTAAGCTAGGTCATAGAAATAATGCATTTACGTCGTTCTTGATGGAGGAAGAAGAAGTGCTGGTAATGGAATGGTAATGTCAGTCGTCAGATATATGCTGAAATGTACAAATGTAAGTTCCGGCCCAAACCATTAATTTAGAATTCCAGCAACTGGGCTTTTTCGTGGTAACTTTTTTGTTTTTCTGATACATTATTATTTTTCCTCGTCAGAAAAAGTGGAATTCTGATGGTGGTTTGATCTGGATGTTCCAAGCCCCAACTTTGATACCATGTTAAACCCCAATTATTAATATCTATCCATTTCAACTGGTTTGTCTTCCTCATTATACATGTGCGTGATATCTTACTTCCTTCCTGGGAGAAATTATACCAGAGTTCAGCTAAGGAAACTGAAGAAGAGGAAGGAAGGCAGGCTTTAATTAAGCATAATTGATTTGATTATCCCAAACTTTACTTTCAAAGACCTGGCACAATGAATATTTTACATTAATGAATATTGTATCAGTGTCATCTCCATCACTTAAAACGACCAGATAACAATTTCAATTTTTAATGGATGAAAAGTGGAAATTAATATTTGAGCTACGTTAGAACATAAAACTAATTTCTCAGAGTTCCAGCGGTACTGCCAACATGGTTTTAGTTTCAGCAACTCCATCCATATGCATAATTGCTAAAAAGAAATGGACTTGGATAAGGAAACCCTATATTCATATAGACCTTTTGTATCTTGATAAATCGATCAGCATCAGTATCATCAAATTCTTTTTCTCAGCCAGAACAAAGCTTTTCAAGTGCCAAGTTTTCATCACCCCCCACAGCTTCCAGCGTACTCCTGACTTGAGCTTCAGGAAAGCCCATCTCGACAAGTTTCTGCACCTATAACCATATCAACACTAGCTTATCAAATTGTCACTCCAACGTAATATCACCATCATGAATATATATATATATATATATATATATATATATATATAAGATGTAGAGTACCTACCAAAACCATTAGGCAAATGTAATGTTTTTTAATAGGGTTAATATAGCCACAAGCGATTACGAGCAGAGAAAAAGGAAGAGACAGAACTATAAGAGCAAAGAGAGAGAGGGGCAGTGTAGCTGAAAACAAAACTGATACTCTCATTACCTTTTCCTCAACTCCAAGAGATGAGGCCTTAGCAAATGATTCTGTCCAGTAGCGGGCAGTGCCAACAAAAGTCTGATAGTCTTTAAGATACTGCAACGTCCACAGTAACCAACTTAAAAGGTGATGAAAAATTTAAGTTACACAAACACACACCACAAGGAAGCAAGATCAACAGCAAAGGCCAGAAAGTCTAATATCAGTATTGCATGGAAGGGCATAGTGAAACTTAAGACTCTTTTGTGGAACTCAACAGAGAAATGAGGCACAAATTTTATTATTTTTGAACACCAAAATATGCTGAAAATCATAATCAGAACACTCTAAATCTCACTTGCGAACCACAAATTGTCAATGAAAGTTAGCAAAAAATGAATGCATCTCATACATGGTGCATTTAAATTTGAAAATCTATAATAGATCATGATGCTCCACAGACAGATCTATGCATGCAGTTCAGGGTCTTAGAAAGCCACGACTGCGTGTACTACCCACCTCCCACAACCCCCTTTTCCCCCTTGCAGTGCATTTAAGACAAATCCAGAAACTAGATGCTTGTTCAAGCTCATAAATTTTTTGCTCAAATATCAAAAGAAAACGATTGCATAAATTGAATCATTCAAATCTACAACCAAACTTGATATCTCAAGTTAAGCTGAAACCTTGGATGTAAACTACAATAAATTAAGACAGATAACATGCAACAAGAAATAGTTAGTTGCACAAAATAAAAGCTGCTCTAGTCAATTTAACAGAGGATGAAATAAAACTAAAACAAACATAAACTTCCAAATTCATAGCTGAGATTCCATCAAAGCCAAAGGGATACGAAACATAATAGAGATAGTAAAACTAAGGATTGCAGCAAAGTACAGAACCTGTTGTGCGACTACAGCATCTTGAGGGTCATCAGGTTGAGGAGCAGAAAGTAATGCTTGAACAGAAAGCAGTGCTGTTTTTAGAGTGAGCGCCGGGCTCCATTGATCTTTCAAGATGTCTAGGCAAATTGCCCCACTTTGACTGCTAATATTAGGATGCCTGCACAGGTTACAACAAAAAAGAAAAAAAAAATGCAGTATTAGTCATCTCAAACCTGACCTGACACCGTTTTGTGCCACCGACATGCACCCTCTTTGAAACAATTTCATCAATTTCAAGATCTTAGGATAAAACATCAAGCCAAGATTTAAAAAATCATAATCCATTAATTGAAACTCAGTGTATAAACCACAAAGCCTATCATCAATTTCATATTATGATAGAGCCCTCAAGAAGTTCCTGCATTCAAGCACTATATATTGCAGAGACCAAAGACCATAAAATTGCATCTTTTACTTTTCAATGCACATCCTGAAAAGATCAGAGCATGCCTACAGAATATTAGCATAGAAAGAAAAAGAAATTGGAGGCAAATGATAGGTTGCTAAGACGTAAAGAGGGGCACGCCTGCAAAATACATGAAAGCCCATAAAATGTCCAGCAAGCACGTTAGGTAGGCCCATTTTTACCAGTAAGTTCACAATTATCTTCACTGAGGTGACAGAAGAACTAGCATCAGTTTCAATGTCATGGTCACATGGTGTCCAGGCAACAAAACTACAAAAGACTGCTTATTTCACTTACATAGAGAATGATCCTGGTTTTAACTTCAAAAATACCCCCAAAATGAGCATGCACACTTGTAAATCATGATTATGATCCATATGAATTTGCTCAATAAATAAATTCTTAAAATTCTGACAGCCTTTTCAAATAAATAAATTTTATATAAAACATAGCGATTTTGCAAGTAACTCAGGCAAATAATAGCCTATTATACAAATTCTTCCTACCAGACTTTTGTTGCGAACTGCATTTTGGGAGGCTCGAAAGGATATCCATCTACAAAAAGAATCAAGATCGAAAAGCAAGTCAATAGAGGATCTTTTTTTAAACCTTCTACATTCTGACAACAGCAAACAAATAGCTATAAGCAAATATAAGTTCTGCGAAAAAATAAAAACACAATTCTATGGTCCTTTTCCTAATATTCTGTTGAATGCATTAATAGATTGGTGAACCATCATCTAACCCGCTTGAAAACCTAACCCACAAATTATAACTGGTCTCTAGAAGAAACAACAGCAGAGACATATAAATCCCAACCAATTGAAAATCTTCGGAAGTCACAAGTGGCGGACACAACTTCTTCAATATCAAGCAAGTTGACTTTATTTCTGAATTTTCTTAACCTTGTAAAGAATCAAACAAAAATAAAACCCAAATGCAGCTCCATCCAGAGAAACCACAAAATTAGTAACAAAAGACTCCAGAAAGGCAGTAAATAACTTAAATTAAGAGACAAAACACTTTAAAACTCAATCCATTGAAGAGTGGGCGTGTGTATATATACCAGGCAGCGAGATATCAATTTGGAAAGTGCCACCTTCGTAAGGAGTTCCGATAGGCCCAGGAATGGTGCCGATTAGACGGGCAAGATTGTCAGACTTAGGGGTGACTTTGATACCAGAGGCCTCTATATCTCTGCTGCATTCTTGTAGTTCTTTTTGAACGCGAGAAAAGTCGATCATCTTCTTCGATTGAGAGTGAGAAACCCTAATAGCTACAATAAAGAACGGGCAATATTGAAGTTGATATAGAAGATACGAGAAAGAGAATAAAGGCTCTGTTTCTCTCACTCTAATAGATGCTTCGCCTGCCCCTTTTGAGAGAGATAGAGAGAGAGAGAGAGAGAGGCTGAGGAGAAAACAAAAACTTCGCACCAGTCGTAGAAATGTTTATTTCACACGCCCTATTTATTGTTTGCTTCGCAATAAATAAATAAAAATGGCAAACCGCTAATTTATCTCAATTAATTTTTAAAACTTGGAGTATTATTTAGGAGTAATATCAAAGTTCCAAATCTCAAAATCATAAAAATTTCATTTTTTTTTATGTAAATATTAAAATTTTCAATTAATTTTTAGTTTGAAACGTGTATATATTATTTGTAAAATAAGTGAAGAATGAAATTTTTTTTAATTCGAGTCTTTTTGCCCGTGAGTCAATTAAACTTATAAATATCAAAATGAATATGTTTTATATAAAAAAAAAATAAAAAATAAAAAATCAGACTTTACCTGATTTTATTTCTTTTATGATATTAATACCATGAATTTGTGGATTTTTGTTATAATGATGCACCATTATGAAAGGGAAATAAAATGAAGTAATTGTTCCAAGTTAAATAAGAAGGCAGATGGAATATCTGCAGAGCAGAAAGCGTTATTTGCTGCCTGGGGCCAGCACAACACTCTCGTGTCTCTCTCGGTGGTAGAAAGGTATACGCCTAATAATTTCTTGCCAATAGACTATAGTAAATGGAAAGGAAAGGAAAGGAAAGGAAAGGAAAGGAAAAGTGCCTCCCAATACCTTTTTGTATATTATTTGATTTGATTCAGTGACATTGGAGTGTGCCAATGAGATTAATGCAATAGATTTATTAGGTAGGCCTGTGTGAATTAGGTAAACCTAATATTGTTTAAGGTACTTGGTTTGAATTTCTAGTTAAGCCTTTAACTATAAATTGAAACATTACCCACTAATTCATTCTTCTATCATATTTATTTGAATTTTGCCTTCCAACATGCTCAAGTGTCAACAAGAAATACATAAAAGGCTTTTATTTATTCCACATCAAGGATAGTTGGGCTCTCAACATATTATCATTACTCCTTACTCAACAACTATTTTACCTTATCTCAAAAAAAAAAAAAAATAAAAAAAAAATAAATAAATAAAATAAAAATAAAAAGAAAAAAAAAAAATATATATATATATATATTAGCTTCTGTGCGCTTCACAATGGGCCTCCAATTTGATGGACCTCAATGGGCTTAGGCTACCCGGATGAATATTCTCAAAATTATTTTTTAGTTTATTATGTTTTAATTATAGAATTGTATTTCTAATCCCACAATTCTAAAAATAATATTAAAATTGTGAAATCTATCATCTATTTTTCATTTTTTAGGAAACATTTTGTCTCTTGAGATATCATTGAATTGATGTAAACTATAAACATACATGCATTACTCATAACTAATTATTTTAATTATACTATGATTAATTAAACAAAGCTATATTTTTAAAATCAAACAAAGAGGCGGCCGTATCAGATCAATTATTCAATGAGTTTAGTAGCGTGAAAAAACAGATTATGGCAACTACAATTATATTCGAAGGGCACGGAAGGAAATTGGAGAAATTAAATTGAAAGATTAGACACGGAAGCTCGAAGAATACTATCCAGTATGCCTTATCTTAAATCATAGCAAGTCATAATAAAAGGAAATGAGAAATCCATGAAGAAAGCACCGAAAATGGGAGTTAGGGTGGGGTCTGTAATCGCAACTCGCATGTGGCTGACCAAAGCTTGGATTGGATGGCATGATCCATTGTACGCGGTGGCCAGCTGCCCAAGTGTACAGCGGCATTGCCAAGGGAAACGACACGTCTGTTCAGAGACGATAAGAGCAATTCTGGTTGTTTAGAGTCTCCTTGGAGATGACAACGACATATTGTCATGTTGTATATTTACTATTCCTTTTTTCTGATCTGATTTATTAGTAAAAATTTTTGTTTTATCACCTTGTTGGGAAATGAACAGGAAAACTTTGAATTTTTCATGTATTAGTAACTTAATTTTAATTTTGATTTTTCAATTACAATTTGATGATATGCTCTGAATAGAAATGGATCTATGCTTACCATCTATGTACATTTTTTTTTTTTTTTGAAAGAACTTACCATCTATGTACATGCATTGCTCATTCAATTCGTGTTTCATAAATATGATTATTAGATTTTTTTTTTTTTTGAAAATGGAATTTTGTTTTATTCAGTAAAATCTGTTATATATATATATATATATATATATATATATATATATATATATATATAATCTAATTAAGCTTTTGTAGTAAATTTAATAATCCAAGGTAAAGACAAAATAATATATTATAGATTATTAGGAATATCATAAATTATCAGTCTCATACAAACAACCGAATCAAACTTCTCCTGAATATTAATAACTGGATAAATCCGATCAACAAAAGAAATATTTATTTCCACGTAATCTCTTTCAATTTCCGAAAACCTTTTTTAAAAAAAAAAACTTTATTTATTATTAATTTCAGGGATTGTCGATTCGATTGCAAGTAAAAATATAAAAAAGGAAGGTCCCGTCCATATCCATAGCAAGGGAAAGAAGAGGGAGAGGGGGCCAATGGCTAGGCATAGCCGGTTTATTGAACTGTAGGTTCCGGTTCACGGAATTTACGGTTTAAAATTTTTAAAATATTGAATTTGAATCGCTGGTTTCAGTTTTGATGAACCGATGATTTTGATTACGATTTTCGGAGATATATGTTTTTTTTTGAAAAAAAAATCGGTTCTAATATTACATTTTTCTTTTGAAAATATTAATGTGAGTTTTAAAAATATTGATAAATTTTATTTTAAATAAATTTTAGAATGCTCATATTCATAAATAATAAAATTAATTAATTTTACAAAATAATCAAATAAGTTATCACTTTATTTTATTTAAATGTTATTAATTAAATAAATTATAAGAAAATTTTGAAAAATGCTTCAAAAGAATATAATTTTAAACTTAGTAAACAATTTAAAAGAGTAAAAAAAAAAAAAAAAGTTAAAAACAATATAAGTTTAGACTAAATATTTCTCTTTTTTTTACCATTTTACTTTTTAGATTTTTAACTTTTAAAGTAAGGTGTATTAAAAAAAAAAACTTAAGTAAAGTATATCACGTAGTAAAATATTATTGAGACTTTTAGATATGTATAAAATAGGCTAAGTAATTATTATTTTGAAAATAAAAATAGAAAATTTTCGGTTCGAATCAGATGGAATCGCCGGTCCAGGATCGATTCAAATTCAAATTTTAACATTTATATAAATTTTAACCGGCCCTTGAACCACCGGTTCCAGTTTAAAATTTTGAACCGATGATTTCAATTTGATTCTAATTTATTTACAGTACGATTCGATTCTAGTTCGGTTTTGATTCAAAATGGACCGGTAGCGGTGCCAACTAACGGCCATTGTTTGGTTAAATAATGAAGCAGACAAAGACAAGTGAAAGAGAGCCGCAAACCTTTAATTCAGCTTCGAAACAGAACCGAAACCTGTAGTTTTTATATGCAAGTGGTTTTCTATATATAAAACAAGGAAAAAGGAAAAAAGTGAAAACAGGCAGCCCGCCAGCCTAGACATTCTGTTTTAAGCGGTGACACTCAGGTTTCAATTTTCCGTAATAATTCAAGGACTTGGCTGGAGGTAGAGATAGAGATAGATGGAAACGCCAGGAACCGCAAAGAGAACAGAAGAGACTCCGAGGAGAAGAAAGAAGAAGAAGATTTGAGGAGGACAATACAGATTTTGATTTTTTTTTTTTTTAAATTCGTTTAATTGACACTTGAGGCAGTAGTTTGTTTTATCTGGTTTGATCGGTTGATCAATTTTAGGCAGGCCGGTGTGAGCTTGGGTTTATTTCTTTGGTTTTATATGATCGCAGGCTTCACCGGTGCGTTTCCTGATTGGTTTTTTTGTTTTCAGTTGCTTCTTTCTGATTGTCTGTTTTTCCAATGAGAATTTTTAAGATTTTGCTTCCGTGCTGTCCATTCATAGCTATTTGTTATGTTCGGTTGCCCAGAAAATCAAGGCTTATGTCTTTTTTTTTTTTTTTTTTTTTTTTTTAAGTATAAATTTTCAGCTGAAAACTTTCAGTTTTATTACGCTTGGTTAAGTAATATGATGTTTAGAAGAAAATACATGTGTTTACCTGAAACCTCAAGTTAATTTTATTTGGTTCTTTAGCTTACCGGTTGTATGGGAAGAGTGTGTTGGGTTCTCGTTTCTGTCCATACTTCTGGCAATAACACCTCGCATTATTTTTTTGACTTTGAATTCTACATGGTTGATAATTTTCGTCTATGAAGCTAATTTCTGCAGTTTTGAGGCATCTGTTGATGTGCATTTGATGCTTTCCTAATGATCTGTATCATTATAATCTTATCGAGCTGATGTAGGTTTACCTGTTCCAGGTTCTGATTATCTGCACAATCTGATGGAAGAATTATACTTAAAATATAGTTGCATTTAATTGGTGGATTTTAGTATCCTCTGCCATTAAAGATTACAAGTTTAATGGTCTTTACGGCATTGATAGGTTTGGAGGACTTGAATCCATTTGGTTAAATTGTAAACATGGTAATTGATTCTAGAGTTTCAGATTAATGGATTTAGGAGAAGTTAGATATCACAGAGGATAAGAATAGATAAGGATTCTCTTAACTCGTTGTGGGATATCGAAACCAACTCTGTGGATGGGTTTGCCTCAAGTTTCCTCTAGCAGCATTGCTGAGGAAGTGGCTGTATCTTTGAGCACATTGGTGCCAACCCCAGCTCGGCATGTTGGTGTAAGCAATTGCGATTTGACTGGGATGCAGGGAGGAAATCTTAGCAATAGAATGCAGATGGATTTTCCATGCTTTTCTTTTGGAGACATCCAGAAGAAAACAGTTGTGGATCATAAGAATGTTTGGTTGACTCATAAAAGTGGACAGAGCATTCAGACACCTATTTCTAGGATTGTAGGTTTTGAATCAAGGGGTTTGAATTCTCCTGTTAATTTGTTTAATGAAAACCACTCTGTGTCTACTGTTGTTAGTAGCAGTGGTGATGTAAATGAGTCCATGGGGTCGCTCGTCAGAAAGCGTTTACTATCTCCTTTGAGTGGAATGCTTCTTCCTGATCAATTTAATGGCGATTCTTTAGACATTGGTGACAGCATTTACAAGAGTAACTTTTGGAGTGGCAAAGACAATTATAAGGTTTGTGCGACACAAGAACATAAAAAAGCTCATATTGGCAGTTCCAATTTTTTTGATTCTCCAAACTGGTGTGCACCTTGTCTTCCAGAGTGGAAGAATTTACAGGATGATACTTACAGAAAAAGCTCCATTTTCTTCTCCGATGGTCCTATTCTTGAGGACAAAGAGATGAAGCCTCACGACCAATCTGTCTCACCACCTGGGCTCAATTGTTTTGAGGGAAAAACAAAGGTAAGGTCCCAAACTGGGGCTATTGCAATACTTGCAAAAAAGGCGGCGTCACCTCCCTTGTCATTGTCCCCTCTTGGTCCAAAACTTACTGAACAAATAAGATCTGCAGGATTATGCAGCAATGTCACAGAAAAGTTAGATGATGAATACTTGACTTTCAAGGACATAGAACAGTCGCTTGATGGAACTTTCCCTGGCATTTTATCTTCCCAGAAGCACATGGACTCTAGGGTACTGCATGAATCATTGCTGGATGTTGATAATCTGCATAAAAAGTTTGATGTGTTTATGCCAGAGCTCACTGGGGATGTGGTGCAGCCATTGGGCAAGGATTCAATTGGTACTTCTCCATGTGTCAAATTATGTAGAACGCTTAGCGGATTGCCTGTTAGAAGGTCCTTGGTTGGCTCATTTGAGGAGTCCCTATTATCTGGTCGATTACTATCTGGTAAAGTTAGCCAGGTGAGCTTATGACTTATGATGGATGAAGTTCATGTGTTTGGTTAAAGGCATATCGAACTGTGGTTTTGGTTGTTCATGCTTCTTTTCTAACTCCTGTTTTATCATTCTTATTCTCAGAAAATTGAAGGGTTCCTTGCTGTTCTTAATGTCACCGGAGGGAATTTCACACCACAATCACAGAAACTTCCTTTTGCAGTGACCAGTGTAGATGGAGATAACTACTTACTATATTACTCATCGATAGATCTAGCAGGGCATTTTCCACCAAACAAATGTAGTGGGCCTAGTGGCACAAAGATGAGGAGGAGCCTAAGCATTGATGATTCACAACCAGAAAAAAGCAGGCTACGTATTCCTATGAAAGGGCGAATTCAATTGGTAATTTAATCCCTTTTACTTCAATTCAATATGCTGTTAGTTGTCCTGCACTGTCTCCATAACCCCCCCCGCAAAGAAAATGAAAAATAAAAAGGAAGGGAAAAGGAAAACCACCCCAGGCCAAGTTGAAAATGGTAGTGCACAGCATCTTATCTAGGGGAACTTGTGTAGAATCAAAGAATTGGCCTTTTCCACTTCATTGTCTCTATTCGAAGATGTTGAAGCTAATTATTCATTAACTGATGCATCTCCTAAGTAGGATAGCGATGCGTATGTTAGAAAAAATAAATAAAAGTAAATAGCTAATCCTGGGGTTTCGGTTTTAGTGGAGCTTAAAGTAATACAACACTGTTAAAATTTTACTCCTCCATTTCATTGTCAGCAAGAGATTCGGGGCAAATGTGTGCGTTTGTATATCTGGTGATGAGCTTTGGTACATAATTGAACAGCAGCTGTTCTATATATTTTCATGTGCATAGCTAAAGGAACACAAATGATAAGACTGGATTGGTTTCTGCAGGTTCTCAGTAATCCAGAAAAGACACCTATTCACACTTTCTTTTGCAAGTATGATTTAAGCGACATGCCAGCTGGTACCAAGGTAAGTTCGAACTAATGACAAAGTTACATGGTGTTATGCAAGTGGTAGCCAGTTTAATTGAAAGACTTTGGATAATTTGCTTTGAGCTTGATTGTATTGGAATATGTTCTGCAGGTATAGGAGGTAATGGCATATATTGTTTAATATTTAAGCGATCATATTCTTACATCTTTTCTTTGTTTCTGCTTGTGTCATTAACAACAAAAGAATATTTAGCATTTGAGAACTTAATAACATTTAATCTCCATGGGACATAAAGATGAAGTGTTGATGATGATTTTCTTTTATGTTGAGAAAACAATTAGTATGGTGACAGATAAGCATTTTGTACATATTTGACATTGCAGTTTTATGACAAGGAAGGAGAGTGAAAGAAATCCTGTGCTTTTTGCGGAAGCAAGTGACATGACTAAATGAGTCTCTTATTCAATTGTTTTTCACTTTTGTCCTGGACTGGACTGAAGATACATTTTGGGTTGTCCAATTTGTTTGGCATGGGTTTAGTTCATAACAAATTATTGAATATTCAAAAAATTACTTTGTCATTCATGAAAAAATTTCTTAAGGTGTTCTCCATATGGTGAAATGAACCAATAGTATAAATTGAATAGGATTCTGGATAATGAAAATTATCGTCATATTAGGAAATGAAATCATCTTATACGACCTTCAAATGTTTGAAGCATGGTTCAATTTGAAGTCTATCCTGTGACTTTTAATGGATTTATGATGTGAAAAATCGCTACTTTAGTCCGAACATCTGTTTACATACATTTGTTTTGCTTATTATTTTCTCTCTCTCATTTTATTTATTTAACTAAAATGTGCTGTGGTTCCTAATATGTGGCCCTTTTTTGCCTTTCCTACATCCTAAATAGACGTTTCTTCGCCAAAAGATCACCTTATCCTCAGCTGGGAATGGGAGAAATGGTGACTCTGACATAAAAAATGTTGTCAAGCAATGTTCAATCCCAGACGAGAGGGGGACTTCCAATTTAAATGGACTTGATGCTGAACATACAGTAAGATCTCCAAATGTAAATACTGGCATGGAGGGCAACAGCCCTCCAAATTCACCCAGTGTATATGTAAGCAAATCTACACATAGCCCTTCAAAGGCCAATGAAAACAATGCTGGAGCTGGAGTTTTACGTTATGCTCTTCATCTCCGTTTTTTATGTCCTTTCCCCAAGAAATCTCCAAGGTCAGTCCAGAGGTGCAAATCTGATCCTTCATCGGCACCAGCAGGAAACAAGATGTACATGGAAGGGGATCGTCGGTTCTACTTGTATAGCAATATGAAGGTGGTGTTCCCACAGCGCCACTCAGATGCTGATGAGGGCAAGGTGAATCTTGTGTCCATTAAAAATTATTCTGTAAATACATCCTTCAATCTGCATATTCTGCCATGGACATCAGATTTATTTTTTATTTTTTATTTTTTTGACACTGCAGCTACATGTAGAATATGATTATCCCTCAGATCCCAAGTACTTCGACATTTAAATGCCCGGTAAGCTATCCTCTTGAAAGCTGGTTATACAACTTTTGTACAGATGTGTACATTCAATTTCCTTTCGTCCTCTGATGGGTTGGAATTTCCCGTTCTATTTGTACATATTTTTCATTTTTTTAAAAAAAAAAAAAATTAAATTATATAATTTAATTTGATTATCATCGAGAGTTCCAGTCGTTTTGTACCAACATCGTTTCTGTGTCATCCAACGACAGATTGATCTATCGTAGTCATAAACGACACGTCATCACAAAACAAAACACAACTGTATTGAGCAAGAGAATTCGGCTAAGTTAATGACTCGATGCGATTCCTTACAATTGGTCTCTGGAAAGTGTAAACAATGACCATACGACTGATAATAAATTCCTGTTCTGTAAATTACTTAAAAAAGAAAAAAACGCAATCAGAGGACCGTAATTTGCTATGGCTAATAAATGATGATAAGAAACGACGAGATCTTAAATTAAAACGATTAGTCATTTTCTTAATAAAAGCACTCAATCCTATGTTACAAGTGAAAGAGTACATTAAAGATAGAGAGGAAAGGGACATGATTAGTACTAATATTCTCTCTCTCTCCTCCACTAATACTGTTACCTTGAAAATTTGTGGCAGCTAAACAATTTCTACTCTTAGATATGAATTCATTGATATCCACTTTAACCGCAATCCAATATAAGAAATAACCTCCGTGCCCACACAAGTTCCGTAATAAATATGGCACTGGGTACTTTTTAAATTATTCTCATCAAATTATTGAATATACAAATTAAGTAAGGTGTACACAATAACACATATTTCTAATTTGTTTCATAGACCCGTTACGTTAAAGATAAAAATGAGATGATTTTACTATGTTTTTGTTTATAGTGACAATCTTCTTGTCGGAATTTGTTCTTCAGTTCTCTTAATTTATAATTACTTTCATTATGGTCAGAGTTATTTTATTTCTCATACTTTTCGTGAAGATTGGTTCTTTAAATATATATTTTATTATTAAATTTGAGATTTCATATATCATATAATCAATCCTCAATATGTATGGTCTTCAGCATAGGCTGTATTATGATATCATCCTAATAGCTCATTTTTGAATATATATATATATATAGGATTTCATTCTTTTTAATGCTCTTAGAATAATGAAAATAGAGGTCTAATTCATGATGCTCTTCTCATCTTCTTCTACTCCTAATTTGAGCAACAGTTGTCATTACCATCAAAATTTATGATGGTTAGATAACCCATTAGGGTCTACCATATACGTATACGCTCGTTTTTACAGTTGGTTATTGGTCATTGTTTACACCCATTTCTCCAAAGCAGTATTTGTTCATGGAAGCCTTGGAGTTTTCTCACCGTCCACATCTAACAATTAGTGATTTCAGATATATTTATATATATATATGTACACATATGAGGAAAAAGAATCTATCTTCAACATCCAAAAACCTTTAGAAGGAAACCTTTATAAGATGGTAATTAAGACTATATGTTACTATCTTCTTTATGTCATAGCTAGTTTCACATCAACTTCTTTCCCATAAAAAAACCCTAATACCAATAGTTCTCATATATAGGTTATCAGAATTTAGAAAGTAACAACCAAAACAAACCATGGGTGTTAGTGCAAATTACAGATTACTCTTAAATACAGTTTTGTCTATATACACTATTTTGCACAATTTGCTTAATTAGCTTTACAATTCTGGTGGGAAAAAGAAGAAACAGCAAATGCTTCCATAGCCAACAAATATAGACTTATAGATAGTTTATACAGGCTAAAATGACCGCCTCTTTTTCTTTCTTTTTATGATATTGTGATACTTGTGGCAACTTCGTTTCTTCTTGTCCAACTTAACGGTATAATTACGTGATTAATTATTAAAAATCTTTGATAACTAAATCTTAACCTAGTTGTGAAAACAAGTGCTAAGGAAAACCTCTTCTTGCTCTTCTCCGATGGTTAAACCCTAACCAAAGAAAGGAAAAGGAATGGGAGAAGAGAGGATATGATTGCTTGGCAATTGAAAATTGAGAAAGAAAAGAAACGTAGTACGTGGGTTAACTAAAAAGGGTGTAGTTACATAAGAGGAAGTTGGAAGCCACGTGAGAGATGGGTCTAAGTTTATGATCACTGTGAGCTAGAAAGATTAGATATAGATGAGTGAAATGGATAGAAAGATTATATATGCCTTTCCCTGCCCCTGTAAATTGTAATACAAGCCGTGTCAACCTCCTTTCACTTCTCTTCATGTCGTTTGCATGATTAGAGAAACACAAACAAGCACCTTTCTCTAGAACCTTACATCTTCATTGCAACTTTTGCAAAATTAGGTCAAAATTTTCAAGATCTCTGTAAATCTCAAGGAAAAAGATCAAATAATTGGACTGCCCATATTTGGCATGAAGTTATTTTCTTTTACAATTTGCTTTTTGTATGGTTTTTAAAGTCTTCGAGCACATGGTGTGCATTTTTTCAATTCTGGCATCTGTTTTTCAAGTCTGGTGTGGATAAAATTTTATGTATTAAATGCAGCTACTGATGGTATATATTAGAAACTTATGATTTAATCGGGCTACTCATTTTTGTCAATCTCTCATGATATTTTTTAAGGTTTTATTTATTAACTATAAATATTTTATAAAGATGAGTTTATCCTTCGTCAAATTTTAAAAATGGATTGAGATAAGCACAAAGCAAAGTTTCATGTATCAAGTTCTAATTTCAACCCTTGAATTTGTAATTAAAGCTTCAAAGAAAAATAATTAATCAAGACATTTTATGAATTATATTCTTGGATCTCACCACTAGGGAAAATTTTTTATTTACTCTTTACTCTGTCCTGCCACTATCAGTACTTCTGCCAAGGAAGTTCAAATACCATTAATGACAGTGTTTCATTCTTAATGGGAAATTGGGACTATAAAAAAAAGCTTTAGTTATGGAGGTAGCAAGAATTCAAATATTAAGGGAAGTAAAAGAATTACTCTAATTATTACGGTCCCGTTAACTCGAAAAAATTAATCTCATTCGCATTAGTAGGTGAAAATAACTTATAGTATATAATATGTACTCAATATAAAGTTTAATTACGTTTTATCAACGAGTGTAATAACAAACAATGTGTGTTAATATAAGAAAAATTCTATAAAAATTTAAATTTGTGATGTCATATTAGAACAATGAAATCAATTCTCATTTTTTAAATCTAAGATTTTATCTATTTAGGAAGGGTAAAAATATTAATTGATATATACTTTGTAACCTAGTCTAAACTTACCGATTATTAATGCTATTTTCAATGTTTATCCTAACAAGTCAAAGCATAAAATAGATTTGCATTATCGCCAAGTAAAAAAAGAAAAAATAAAAATAAAATCCTAGCTGTTGAAGATTTTTTTTTTCCCTATTAAACAAGAATCTATAAAACAAAAATTAAAAGAAAAAAAAAAAAAAAAGGTCTGCGAATCCATTGTCCATGGGTTCTGGCGCTTGAACAGTTCAATCACATCAGAATGACCCCTTAAAACGTTTCTTACTTGTCTCTCTTCTATAAATATATATCATTACTTCACACCCTTTTTCTCTATCCGTTTCCAGTTTTCCTTTCTTTTTCTTTTTAAAAGAAAGAGAAAAAGCTTCTATCTCTCTCTACCCCCTGTTTCAGTACTCTGTTTTCTACTGCACTCTCCTTAAAAATGGCGGACATTGAAGACAAATTTCCTAACTCTCCTGTGAAACACAATAAAGTGTTTGTTGCAATCCAGTTTCTTTTTAGACTTTTGGTGGTTGGAACCACATTTGCTGCAGCTTACTTGATGGCTACTAACAAGCAATCAGTTACAATTGATAGCTTTTATTTCGATGCCAAATATAGCTATATCCCTTCTTTCAAGTAAGATCAAGATCATATTTTGAACCAAACCCATTATTTTATTTTCATTTTTTTTCCACTTAATTAGTCCTTTTTTTTTACAGGTTCTTTGCTCTGGCAAATATTATTGCGTGTGGCTGCTCTGTTGTGTCTTTTCTGCTGCTCTGCATTTTCAGTCGTCATGGCTGCAGTCCTGCCCATTTTTTCTTCTTGTTCCTTCATGATTTGGTAAATTCAAATAACATGGGTTTTGTATATTTACCATTTAATTAATTATTTAAAATTAATTGCCTTTTTTAAAATTTTTATTGTGACAGTTCATGCTGTGTTTGGTTCTTGGTGGATGCTCTGCTGCAATGGCAATAGGTTACTTGGGAAAGTATGGGAATGATCACTCTGGTTGGATGCCAATTTGCGATCAAGTGACCAAATTCTGTAACAGAACACAAATGGCATTCATTTGTTCCTTCTTAGCTGTGATTCTCTTGCTGATTCTTACTCTCACTTCTGCAAGCAAATCTAGGAAAGTTTAAATGTAGAACTCTAATGTTTAGCCTTTTGTCTAGAAATAAAAGCAGAACAGAAAAATAGAAAAGAAAAAAAGGAAGGTAGATAAAGATGGTGAAATGGGTATCTCTTGTAAGAACTTTAAATGACTGTTATTCTATATGAAAGGGAACCTCATTAATGTTTTTTCTGTTTAAATCTTGTTTTTTTTCATGCATTCATTTCTATTTCCTTGGTTGAATAGGAGCAGAGAGAATTAAATGTGTTAGGTAGGTACTCACTTACTGACACGTAATGAGATATGTGAATGTTTATGAAGTTAGATTCATTTCTTGAACAAGTGTCAGTTTGTACAAAAACAAAAAAGAGAAAGGAAGTCAGGTGGGGTTTCCAACAATAATACACATTCAGTTTTTTCAAGGAAACTGAGAGAAAATCTTTTCTGGGTAATGAATAATTAAGAGAATGAGAAGGTGCAGAACGACTCGGGAAGCCTAAGACAGCACAAAATTAATGTTACGTTTGTTAAGCTTAAAACAACATGAGATTTGCACTGGGAATGCATTTCCTTATATTACACTGAAAATTTACTGATACATCTCTTTACGGCTTTTAAAAATGGACTGTGAATGTCCTGTTAGTTAGTTGTGGTTTTTGGTTTTCTTTTATTTTTGTTTCCTTCCCAATTTCAAATTCTTTAAGGTCGCATTTGGATATACTTGCATTTGAAATTTTCTGTTTGTTTGAAATAGATAAATTAAGTATAAAATCTTTGTTCAAGTCATCTATAACCAATCCAATCGTTTAATTTCAAATAAAGGGCAACGCAGGTTTTAACAGAAACAGGTCATGCCCAGAAATGGGCCTCTTGCGACTTTGCAATTCTCTTATTTCAAGAGCATATTAAATCGTTCTTGAGATACTCGTCCAAGCACTAATTGACCAATGTCATTAATAATAGCCGAATGGGCAGTTCCGTCATTTTCTGGCCCATGATGCCTTCCATTTCGACCATTTGTTCACCAACTTAACCATGAAATGGGCCTCAGGGAAGACTAAGAAGAGAGTTTTAGAAGGACCGAGAAAGAGCAATGGGCCGCATAGTTGTGTGAACCGGCGCAGTACTTTCTACTTTGAAAAGGACGCGAAGGGCAACTTTTCCTTCCCATCATTTCAGCAAGAACTCGTTTTTTACCAAACCCTCTTGAGTAATTGCATCCACCATTCAGACTGACCAAAATAAAAATGAGAAAATGAAAGCACAAGAAAATGAAACATTGATGCTTACTGATTGGACCACCAAATGGTTCTTGCCCTCTGGTGATTTCATACAATACAGGCCAGGTTCTACGAATAAATATTAGCTATTAATAATGCAAGAAGAGATCGCAGGAAAGAGCAAACAAATGTAGGTAGGTCCTTAACCCTTCCCTGCTTTGGCAACCGCCGACACCAAGAGCTGAATGTGGCATAGAACAATTGCACATGCACAAGAACAACTGCACATGCTCTATATACTTTCTTCTATTATATGGATTAAACTTGTCCAAATTCCTTAAAATAGTCCGTAGTTGTAAACATCAGAATCATTATTGATTAACACTAGTCATAGCCATTTGCAAAACAGCAGCAAGTTCTTACCCATTCAAGTAAACATCAACATGATTCCAGAGAGTCGAAACCTGGAGCGACTGAGCAAAGACAACAAAATCAACCAACTCTGAAATTTTCTGATAATTCTTAATAAAGAAGCCAGAGAATTGCTGCAATCTAATAAACTATGCCACTGAGGCAGATTTCTGTGGCATGCTAGTTCAAGTAATACAACGAAGATTTCTTTCTATGCATTTTATTTTGGACTTTAGTTTGTGAATTGTAGCTCAGTAACCATATAAATCGACCTCTGTAAGAACCGCCAAATTACTTGATAGTCTGCCTCTGAAATCCTTCTTAAACTAAAAAGTCACGAACTGTGTACGAGAGTCGCAAACCAACAATTCATTTGTTACCACAGAGTCTCATAAAAGTATTTGTTGATTATAACTAAGGTTCTGATACCATAAAAGAACCAACAATTGGTACATAAAAACAGTAAGTATTATCTTAAACACAATACAAATACAGTACAACCAATTATTGAGTTTAGGATAAGGAACATGGACTCCAATCTAGTTAGGTCAACAAACAAAGATTACGGCTCTACAAGAGTTTCTCCAATGACAACTAAGCTAGCAACGTTTTAATTCCTACTGCAACTTAACAATAACTGTGTGAACAAAAAAGATCAGAAAAATCAAGTTAAAAAAAATATATAAATATATTGTACATACAGATGAGAGATTCATCTTTGCAAATCCATGTTCTTTTGATACACCAATTCAAGAATTATCTGATTGCTAAGGCCTGGCAAAGACTCCCCAAATCTTACCGCGGCCAAGACCATCCAAGAGCTTCTTTGCCCCTTCTATTTCCATTTCAGCGAGTGTCTTCAAATGTACACAAGCGCCAGCACCAATCATTTGTTTTCTACACTTTTTAGACTGCACAAGCGAGGCCAGTATCGAAACAGGGTATTTCTTATCTAAATTCTGAATCGAAGGATCTAATAGCTGAACCGTGTAGACTATCCCTCTTTCATCTTTTCTAAACGTTTTTCTGTTACCTGCATATAATAAAAGATGTGACAACGCCTTTGCTGCTGCTTCTTTCTCAACTACAGCTTTACCATCTAACATATTAATCAGTGGAACAATTACTTCACATTCGCCCATTTCCTTTCGGGTTTTTGTGTTGAAACCAAGCTCGTAAATAGCTTCTGCAGTTGCAATTCTCACACCCAAAACCCCACAATTCAAAAATACCATGAGTCTGGAAACAAACCCATCAGAAACTAGCACTTCTGCAATTGCTTGGTTAGAAGCCAAATTCCTTAATAAATCGACAGCAACTTCAAGACTTCTTACAGGAGGACCTGAATCCCAGAAATTTCTCAAACACTCAACGCCTCCTTCTTTTACAATTAAAAGCTTCAAATTTTCATCATCTTTGGCCAAGTTACATAAACACCCAATTGCGTTCTCTTGGGCTAAAGCAGTCCCAGAAGCAGCAAGCCCAATAAGAACAAAAACAGCGTTCTCCTCTATAAAATTCTCTCTAATTTCTTCAAACACCGCAAGATTTCTCAAAACTCCGGCCGCAAAAGCCTGTGAACCAGGCGTGCCTCCCTGGCAAATTTCTAAGAGCGAAGAAATTCCACCTCTAGACCCAATTGCCCTTGCGTTTTCCTTCGAAAAGCTCAAAGCTTGAAGGGCAACGCAAGCTTTTTCCTTCGCGAACCCACTTCCTGATTCCAGAACCCGAAGCAAATGATTCAAAAGCAATAAACCCTCAGCAATTAACACATGCTTACTACTATCCACCATTGAAACCCTAGAAATTGCCGCTACGGTCTTCTCCTTCATCTCCAGAGAGCTCGAATCGAGCAAGCGAACGAGCACAGGGACAACACCCTGTGCTACGGCTATCATTACATTCTTATCATCTTCTTGGAGCAATCCGAGCAGCGAGTCCATGGCCGAATTTTTTGACTCACTGCTACCAATCTGCAATCGAGTGATCAAATTCCTCGACTCGACCCGCACTGCCTCCCTCTTCGAAGATGAACCAACTGAAGTGGCACCGTCTTGAAGAACCCCACTTTTGATCAAAATCTCACTGTCCTTCACATGCCGATCCAACTTAGCTAAAATCGAATCGACATCGCTCTGAGTGCGGAGCTTACCTTCGGTGAAATTAGGCGTACGACATTTTCTAGCCAATAATACGGCGTCATTTAAAGAATTGGAAATGGAATGAAGGAGGTCAAGGCATAAAGGATTGGAGGTGGAAGCCGGAAAGTCAGCGAAATCGGTGAGTTGCGTTTGGAGATCGGCAAGCTTAGCTCTAATAAGAGCCCATTTACCTTTAAAGGTCTGAACATGAGGGATTTCGTCCAGAAGAGATTGTAGAAGCTGGTCGTTGGCATTGATAGGATCGTTTTCTGGTACTTTCATGGCGCTTTACCAGCTTTTGGGGGAGATTATTAGCAGAGAAACAAAAAGAAAAGGAAAAGAGGAAAAGAAACTAGGGTTTAGAGAGAGAGAGAGAGAGAGACAGAGAGAGAGAGAGGGAGGGAGGAGGAGGTGGCGATGAATGGGCAGTGCTGGGTAACGACGGAGCAAAGAGCCAAAGACCAAAGTAAGTGTGTGTACTAGTGGAAGAAGAAATAATTATGTAACTGTTGGAAACGATGAGGTTCAATATCAGACGCAGCATTCGAGCGTGCTTCTCAACCGCTACTGTACCGTCGTTACGTTCGTTTTTTTTCTGCAGTGGTGGATTGGTTAAAAACATCTCTTCCCGCCAGTTATATGGCTTCGGTTTGATTTGTTTATACAAACCAATCTAATAATAGCTTTAAACCCTTCACTCAAAAAATAATAATAATAATAATAATTGAAATAATAGCTTTAAACCCAATCAAATTATGAAAGATAATCAAAATAAATAAAGTATGAATCCAATTTATATTAAACGATCTAAAAATACTCATTGTCATAAAAATAAAATATTAAAACTTAATTTCACATTAATAAATTATTTTGAATAAAAAAAACATTTGTCAACTTATTAATACACACGATATAATTTTAGCATTAGAATTTAAGTTATTTCACATAATACATGATTTCTTCAAAAAAAAAAATTAATTAATCCAAATGCACATAAAGAATTATATTATATATATTATGGTTTGGTTGACTTTAAATGGTTTAATTTCAAAACTATTAATCAAATTGACATTTTGATTATTTTATATACTTTTCAAATCAAACTAAATCACTAATTTTTAAAATTAATATTTTTCATTAATTTGATTGGTTTATAATAGCTAATGAACACTTCTGATGTGATATGTATTCTTTAGTGTCATATCTTTTTGTACGATAAATAATTAGCAAAGCATTCATGTAAATCACAATGATTCAAATTAAATATAAGTTTATTTAATTATGTTAGATCTAGAAAATTTTGATAAAATTGGCAATATTATTTCTTATTTATTTTATATAATTTAAACTTTAAAATTTTTAATTATTTCTGTCAAAATATTCATATAATTCATCAAAATTTGAGTGAATAATTTACCAAAACGGAGTCAAAAAATTATTCAAATAAAATATAATATACACTAAACAAATAAATTTAAAAACAATTTTTTATACTGAGTTGACATTTTTTAAATTTAAATAATGAAACTTAAAAATAACAACTGGTATGGTCATGAAAATAACTTAATTGCTACACTAAGCCAAATTAAGTTTTTATGTATATTTGACTGGTCAAATTTCATTTACTTGAAGTTTGTTTTTTTCATTCTCTTATTAGTTTGTCACTGAATACTATGTACTACTGTGAAGACGAGGCGTAGTTGGCTCGTACAGTCGTGTTTTACACGCACAATCTACGCACTTGAAAATAGATACCGTAGTTAAAGAATCGGGAATTGGACCGAAAGTTGTCAGCGATCAGAAATGATAATCGGAGAGTCGAGAGTTAATAACAGTGTAGGGTCCACTCCTTTTCAATAATACGGAACCTTTATTAGTCCAGTGACAGGCAGGATAGCGAAAGTTCCAAGTCTGCGACTCGTCGTAGCAGATGGCTATAGATACGTATTTTCTTATTGGATTAAAGTCACAGCTCCACTCCAATCGTTGGATTGTTAATCCACTTATTTTGTGGGATCAAATTATACGGAGTCATTAGGCTGTGAGCGAAGAATTAGTCATAAGCACGTAACTCTAGCTATAGCTTCTTCCCGATCACCTAATTGGACACGCGTGAGCTGTTAGTGAGATTTTCTTTTTCCTGTTTAGGACGTAATTACCCTCGATAACCAAAAAGCAATTTATTCACGGCTGATATTTTTAGCGCCAAGAAAGTGAAAGCGCCAATACTAATTACCAACAGTAACAGCAGTTCATTTAAAAGGTTGATTTTTTTTTTTTTTAACACCCTTGTTTTCAAGTCAATTTGAACGGTATTCGAGTAAAATAAAAATTTTCAAAAAATGGTAATCTCAGATTTTAAACTTTTGACTTTCAAGATAAAATTGGATTAAAATTACACTACACTTCTATGAAAAATTTTATAAAAATCTTATTTATTTGTTAGCCAAATATATACATTTATCATGTACAATTTCTAAAAATAGTAATGATAGAATATAATTAATATTAGGTAGTGGGTAGCTTATAGGAGAAGAATCTTCTTTTTTTTTCCCTAAATGATGGAGTTTCTCTTTAATTGAAACTTATTCATTATCACCGTGACCATTCTCTTGCTATACACCAAACTATCAACATTATTATTATTGATCCGTTCAATTCAAATCAAAATTCTAATCCAATTATTTTTTTTAAATTATTATGAATTTAATTGAATTAAATTAATCGAATTAATTTTTATATTAGTCTCACTGACCATGTTATTTATCATCATTGGCGCCTAATATTTAGTTTTTTAATTCGTTTAATATAGTTATATTAAGTTTTAAGTGACTATAACCGATAACTAAAGAAATCCAAATTCAACTTTATCTGTTGAATTAAAAATTAATCTCTAATTTACTGAATTAACTAAATTAGCGAATTTAACCAAATTGGCCCAACATGCAAAGCCATAGTACAGCTTGCGTTTGATGTGTGGGTCAGTCACCTACTAGGTTAGAATATTCAGCGACTGAAACCTACTTAATTTGTTAATTATAGGACTTACAATCGATGGTTGACTCTCTCTTTCCCAATATTGCATTGATTTCATTCATGCCGTATATAGAATATCCAAATAATAAAAATACGTCCTTATTTATTTTTTTTAATTTTATTAATTAATATTTTCATATTTCTTTTCAATTTAGGATTAATCTCGTCTGTGATTCGTGCTTATAAATATTTTTTTACGAAAAAAATCATTAAATTTATAAAGATTATTTGCTAAAATTTATATATATCTTAACATTTAAATCTGTCTTTATAAATATTTTTATTTACATGTTATTAAATATAGAGAAATATAATAATTAAAATCAGATGACGGTAGTAGCACTAAAGGTGTAATTTCAACTTGAATTCAATATTTGAAAGGGTGAGATGAGTAGTTTGATAATATTCAACGAACTTTATATAGAAAAATAGTAGCATATATTAATTTATTCATTTCGAGAATGATATTGGTACGTAGGCAGATAGGCAATGAAAAAGTGCCATTTAGCAATAGGGAAAGTGTGTATGCGAAGTGAGAAGAGTCGTTGTCGTATTGCTTTAATGGCTTTGTAATGGTAAAGCGCGAGTAAGCTTGCGGTGGATGTTGGCCACAAATATCAGACAAAAAGGGGAAAAAGAATCTGCTTATTGTTTGTATATACGTATCTTAATCAAACACTGTTACGCGTACCGAAAAGCAAAATTAATTATTGTTAAGGAACTGTTATAATACCTATACATTACATGTTATGTTATAATAGAAATTAAAGAATTAAGGCACTGAACGAAGAAGAAACCCACTCCAAACCCAAGCCCAATCCAGAGTTTAGGGTAGTCTTTGGACCTTCATACTGTCTTACGGGTGCTCGATTGTAGGCCTAGACCCATATAGAGATTTTAGAATAAGAAATAATTCAATAAGTAGGTATGTAATGGAAAACTAATTGTAAAATTAGCAAGTTAATCCACTGAGAAGTTAGCTTCACGATAAACATGACCACTGAGTCTTGACAATGCTGAGAAGCCACGAATTGCGAAAGTGGAGGGCATCATGCTGGATTTGAGCGGTGTCCTTTTTATTCTAACGGATAGGAGAATCAAAAAAAAAAAAAGGCAAGGTGGAGAGTTATAGCTGCTTTTTAACTGAAGAAGCTTGGAATAATAAACCAATTCAATTTGCAAATTGCAATGCCATGTATATCAAGCGTTTTGACTTTTTTTTTTGAAAACAACTCATGATTTAGATGTGAACTAGCTAATTCCGTTTCCATTTCAAGTCAAATAGAATAATTAATCGATCAACATGCATGCATGCAAGTTGAATTCTCAGTTGAAATTTTCTTTTTCCTTTTCATTGATGTATACTACTTTTTATTGTGAACAGAATAATAAATAAAGTGATTGCTACAGATCAAAGAGACTGATCATCGTCACCCAATTCTTATCATCATAGTTCATTTCATCAACCTTAAAACCATCTTTTCTTTTTCTTCTTTCTTTTTCAAAAAAAAAAAAAAAAAAAAAAAAAGGATTCCTCATATAAATAAATAGATTCTTGTCGGTCAATAACAAAATGGTTAGGCAAAAAAAAAAAAACATTGCCCTTTCAAAGAATTGGAGGTCAAATGAACTGATTCAATGCAAGTTGCTGTAGGTGGACACATCTGCACTTTAATTTTTCTTTAGCTGCTTGTTTTTCAACTTACAAATCCAATTGCAGTCCTTTGAGGGCTATGATGAAAACAACACTACCTAGCAAAATCAACATTAATGGCTATAAATAAGGTTGATTATGTCTCTAGAATATATTCTATTTGGGGTATACATAGATATTCAAAATAAGAAGTAGGCTATAAAAATTCATGACTGTGCTGAGGTGGGGACAACTCCTTTATTTTTTAGCTATAAATATAGAGCTTCTGCAAATGGAGCATTACCATCCAAATTGGTAGGTAGAAGAGGAAGAAAGGCCTTGTATGAAGATGAAGAGTTATGTTTGGTAGCCAAGGATGACTTGCCTATTGCCTCTTCTTTCTTGCTGGAAGTTAATTGGAGCTCTTTGGTGGCTCATAGGCAGTCTCTTTTGGCTACTCTGACTGACTCTTGTCTTTCATGCTAGGCCTCATTTCTTCCGTCTATGGTTAAAAACGCATTGTCGTTTTGTTTCGTTGGAAAAAAATAGTGGAGGTAAAATTTAATTTTAAAGTTGGAAGCAATTTGCATTCAAATTAATTTAATGCCTTCGTTATAGATATTCTTAAATTGGGTGTGATATACAAGATTCATCAAGTTGACATGCACACATATATGAATTGCATATGCACAAGATAGCCTGTATATATATATCGACTTGAATTTTGATTCAAGTAAAAAATAAAAATTATAACATATAATTTTAGCCCACGCATTTTGTGCAGATTGCCCCTTTATAAAACGCGAAATAAACGAGCGAACCAAACAATGCCTAACGTCGCACATTGTCGTTCAGGTCGCTGGACAAATCAAAACCAAATACTCACTTGAAACGACTGGTTTTTCATACAACAGGAATTAAACGACAGAACCAACCATTAAAAGGAAGAAGTCACCGTCAGTAGTCAAATTGTAAGAAATTTCGAAAAACCAAAACGAAAAAGAGAGGGCTTGAATCGATGAAACTATTTGGCAGCGGAAGAGAAACTTTGAACCTGTAATTTTGGATTCTATAAAGAGAATTTCCGAATTCAGTGGAAACAATCACTGCATTTAGACCTGAATTTGATATTCAAATACAGATATACATATCATTAATTCATCAGAGAGCAAATGATAATGATTCCAGTCTGACCGCTTTGTCGACGAACTTCAGCTATGGTTTGCTTTCCGCTATTGGCCAATTCGAGTTTCTAAGAAAATTTTCAATCTTCAGCTCTTCGGGTCTTCGTTGCTTGTCATATTTGTTCACGTTTTAGTTCCAAAGCTTCTCTCTCTCTTTTTTTTTTTCTTTTATGAAATAGTCACCTGTTTCTGTTTCGGTTTTAGGGTTACGCATCGATCTCCCTAGGGCTTGAAGACTTGTATATTCGACGCCTGTATCTTGACATTCAGATTTTTATATCTTTTTTTTTTTTTTTTGATATACATTAATCTTTTATTTCATTTTATTTCTAAGTGAACTTGTTTGTTCTTCCAAGTTTGTGATTGCAATTTCATTGATTTTCTAGAATGTAAGCCGATTTATGATTCATTTAGTAAGAACTAAGAAGCTTAGTTTAAATTATGGCGGATGGTTTATTATTAGTTAGTTGGTTCACACATATGAATATGTATCATCCACTATCTGGAGTCTCATTTCGTTTTCAGCTATACGATACCAATTTTATGAATGTTTTGGCTGCTATATTGAATTTCATGTGGGATTGTAACTGCAACGTGGTTTTATCTTGTGCTTCTGCACGTTGGTTTTCTATAACTAGCTTAATATCTGTTGTTTCTTGTATTTTTCACCCATCCAGGGCTGTTTTGGACGACCATAACGAGTGCTCCTCCTGATACTTTGTTTTATTTTTTTTGCTTGGAAGTCTATCTTCTTGTCATTCATAAGCAATTTTAACTACTTCTGTAATTATTTTCTTTAGAGTGATTTTAGATGCTAGCTAATGTTTAAGTTTTTATCTATTAATTTGTTACAATTGCCTCTGGTGTGATGAACTACAACTACAATGGTGCACACTGAATTACAGGAGTGTGTTGCAAATTTTTTGGAAAACCAGCTGCCACTGTTTTGGCATGGCCTATGCTACAAACTCTCCCATCCTTCCCATCTTCATTGAGAAAGTATGGTCATTACTCATATTTTTTGTTATGAGTATCTTAATCTCTGACTATTATTAATAAATTGCTTTTTCCTACCACGTTCATCAACAAGGACGACTGATTATTAGTGATTCATTGAACCACAATGTCTTTACATATGTTTAATACAACTTGGGTGGGTTGAAAGTTGTGACTTGGAAAGATAATGGCAAGACTTTTGCATCAGGACGTTGCATCTAAGCAACTCACATGTAAAACAGAAAGCAAAAGCTTGGTTGTACCCCAGACTACCCATGGAATTATCTTTCAATGTTCATTTTTCCCATATTCCCCGTGGAAATCTCAGTATGATCAGCGAAACCAGTGAGACTGTTATCTATTTAGAACTTACTTTGGATGATACTCGTTGACCTTGTTGAGCTTTCTATAAAGTGTCATCTGTGGTGTGATTTGTTTATCTCCACTGGTTCTATAAATTGGGGAGGATGTCAACTAAGAACATCGAAACTCATACACTTTGCCATTTTTCACTTTTCCTCCCAATTGCAGCATGTAAAGCCTTAACAGGTAATGAGCTGTCACTGTGAACTTTGTTTCCCTAATTTCCCTGATCTTTATAAGCCTTTATCATTTTTGCTGAAGACTAAATGTTTGTACACAGGAATAGTGTTTGGTGATGGTGACTCGTTAATGTTTGCTGGTCTGGTGATATATAGCTATTAGACAGACATCAATCTCAGGACTAGACATTACATGGGGTACAAGCTTAGCTTCTTGTAATTCTGACTAGTTTTAGTCATTCGTCAAGTTTCCTGAGTGGCCTTTTTTGGGCTAGTGCCCTACAGTCGACCCACAGAGGAGACATGTTCATGTCTTTAGACATAAAATGCAAATGCAAGTAAGGATAAAAATCCTGTCTTTTTGGCAGATTATCAGCCGAGTATTTGAGCTCGTGGGCATAAAGTAATTCCTGCTGAACCAAAGAAAGAGCATCAGGAGCAAACCACAATGAAGTTGGAGTGAGCATTTCAATTGCACTTCACCTAATGTTGTCTACTTTTCCGAAGCAGCTGTACTTTACTTTTTCCCAGTTTTGTAGTCATCAAAAAATCAGGAAGTGTTTTAGTTCTCTTAGCCTTTCATAAGCATTGAAAATTATCTAGTTTATTCTTTTTGTATCTTTTCATATGTAGTTTTCTATTGGATTTGGCAATCTGGTGTATGCAGATGAACAAAATCCATTGAATTCTAATTGTGTGAAAGTCCTTTTGGTTATGTCGTAGTCACTTTTGGTGAATTTTGGACGCAATGCATACAGTTGCTTTGATGGTGGATTTGCTGGCCCCAGACAAAAATGACCGATCTTGACCGGTGAGACCTTTCACTTTTGGTGGCCTTCAAACCTCAATTATTATTTTGGAGTTAGGATTGGATATTATATGCTGCGTGGAGGATGCCAAAATTAACCTCAGATCTGAGCCTCTGTCCATAAGATCCAAGAACCACACCGATAGATGGCATATCATTCTACATGTTCAAACGCAAAGTTTTCCATCAATCGCTTGATAGGATTGATGTGGAAACAATTTTACTTTAAGGCCCCATTTGGAAATTGTTAAATTTCATCAATTTTGATATTTCGCGTTTGCTATAAATATTAAAATATTCAATTTATAACTAAAAATTAAATTTTATACAATTCCAGTAACAATATCAAATACTATTAATTGTGATAGTTTAAATTTATCTATCCCAACCTTTCCAAAAAAACAAAAAGAAAAAGAGAAAAAAAAATCATCCATAGAAAGTTGCCAAGAATGCATTTCAATAACCAAAGGAAAGAGAAGAGGTACATTCTTTTTGTTTAAGCTTCCAATCATGACATGCCTGATAATTCAGTTGTATCAACAAAATCCATTTTACAACAGTAATCACCTGTTTAAAATATAATATAGACAGTAGTGGGCATTAAAGGAAAATAACGAAAAACAACCGTGTCCTTAGACTCTGCTAAAAAATAGCTCTATTAAAACCCAACTCAAATATCATCTTCCCCACCACCATCCCACCATAATAAATAAATAAATAAAATGTCCATTTCAGCAAGATTTAAAATAAGCTTTACCTTATAGAGCAGGCTTTTCTCTAAACTATGTTCAGCTTGCAAATCTCAATTCAAATTATACACGATAGCATCTCCAATTTTCTTACAAGTTTTAACTTATCATACTCAATAGAGCTTATGTTCTGCACGTATCTTTCTAAATAAAATTCTCCACAAAGTGCACCAAATCCCTCAGTTTGAAGGCATTGCAGTAAGCAAGCAACACTGGGTAAAAAGACAACATAGATTAGCCGCCCACTCTGACTTGAGTTCTCACCTATGCAGCGACTTTCTTTCGTCACTGCATCCTGGTCAAGGCATCCTTACACATGAAACACTGGACAGGCTTATAATAATAATAAAAGTAAAAAATCCACCTCTTCTGGCTGCATCAAGACACCATAAAAAGAAGAAATACAAACCGCCCAATAAGATGACTTACACTTTCTGCCGGCAAAATCTTTAGGCCACTAAATTTGATAGAACATCCATCTGATTCATCTCCCAACAACAAAGAAAAGCCACTGTATTAAAAAATTTCAACTTCTATTCACACCAATGAGAGCTCTTCAACCCCTCAAAAACGTTGTTACTTAGATCATATAACCACTGATACCATGAGAAACAATCACTACTCATCGCTCAAATCATTTCCCAAAAGAATATCAATCGAGTTGTTCCCAGGTTAAATTCTGAATAGATACGCCTATATAAGGGACAATCGGTAAAGGAAACAAATAAAATCAGCAGCTGCCATAGAAAATGGCAAAAAGCTAAACATTTCTTGTCATCTACAACAAATTTGCAAAATCACAATTTCTAGCATCATTAGAACAGCAGAGATCTTTATGTACGTAAAGTCATTAAGCATTCCTTTATCACTCACAGAAAGAGCAAAGCAAGTCAAAATGTCTGTACTCGAATAATGGTTTTTTTTTTTTTTTTTTTTCCTGAGCATATCAAATCTATATTCTGTTCATTCTATCTAAGAATCAAAGAGAGAGCATTATAGCTTTAATAAACTTATGAATATACTATTAACTTGACTGGACTAAACCTTGACCCGAAACTCAACTTGAGAATCAATTTTACTATAAAGTATAACCACATCAACTAGTAAGAATTCCATGTATTAGAAAATTGCACTGAATTAAAAATGCATTCATATAGTGCAATAAGAAATAATTACCCAAAATGTCCTACTCATTCAAAAAAAATTATTGCTACTTCTACTACAAGATAAAAACAAAAATTACTCAATTAAGTTCAGACATGATGCATCTTTAATTGCCATGCTGAGACATAATCCTCCAGTGAAAACCAAAACTACAAGCTCACCAAAAATCATCAAGAAAACCCTTTCCCAAGCTTTTGAATTGCACAAAACATCTTTCTCCTCGAACCAACTGCTTTAATTCCCATATCCTTCAAATCCTCCAGTGTTAACATTGGTAACACCTCATCGTCCACTTCATGGATTTCAAAAAATGGCGCATACCGCCCTAAACCTATACTATTAAGCCAAATCCTGACTCCATCCTCCCCTCCACCGCCACATCTCCCATTATTCCTGTAATCCCTGGCGTCAGTATCTGAAGGACCTGATAACTCAACCCCATCATGAAGACGATTATGATTATGATTATCCCTTGCTCTAATTGTCCTTCTATTGTAATACATTTCTCTCTCGTTTCTTTCGTTGCCATCTCCCAAATTCTCAAGGGAGTGAACAGGACTCTGTTCTTTTAGTGGACTATCCGAATTTTCCATGTCGAATTCACGGTAAGTATCATCCACATCTTCTCCACCGCTGTATTTCTCGTCCCCTTCGACATTATTATGGCTGCCACCACCCCCACCATCGTCAATTTTGGAAACCCAATTGGATCGGACTCGCTTCGTAGTGGCATTAGAAGCACGCTTTTTCGAATCCTTGACTCTCCAGCTTCCAATTGCAATAGAATCCAAATTAACCTCTTTATCCTCATCTAGGGTTTCAGCAAACTCACCGCTAGTCGTTAAATTGGTTAAAGCTCTGGTCTTGGAACCTTTATTAGAGGAATTCGGGTCCTTTTTATGATCGAGAGACAGGAGCTGATGATGCTTCCACTGCTTATTATTACTAGTTCTCCGCGGATGAGTGTCATAGAGCTGGTCACCGCCGATTTCCCCCAATCGGACGCTGGGCCTCCGCTGCCGCTTGGAACCGACGGTTTCCGATGATGTAACTGCAATTGGCGCACCTACTCCTCTATCTACTGAAACTCCGCCGACACTACCGCCGTTCAGATGACCCTCCGGTGGCTGTATATCCGCCATTTTGAAAGAGGGAGTTTCAGATCCCCAATTAAAGTTATCTAACAGGCCTAAATTTCTTCCTAACCAATCTCTCTAACTCTAGGGTTTGTTAATGCACAGATACATGTGAGTGTGAGAGTATGTATTATATATACATAAATTGAAGGCAGAGAGAGAAAGAAAGAGACGAAGAAAAGAAGATATAGAGAGAGCAGTTTTTGAGTGTGTGTGTGAGAGAGAGAGAGAGAGAGAGAGAGAGAGAGAGAAGAGAAGTGGGAGAGGAAATCGATGAGTTGAGTGGAGAGTGTGTGAGTGTGTCAAATTGGCTGTTCGATGCTCGACGCGTGTCCTTATAAAAATAAAGTTTTTTTTTACCACTCACGCGTTAATCACGTGTCTTATTTTTTTACTCCCCATTAATCGCCTTAATTTTGTCGATTAATAATAAATCAACCGCTTTTGCTTCGTCAATAACAAAAATATATAAATAAAATACCTAATGATTGATTATTCTTTTAATAATTTTTTTTCTATACCACAATTGTCTTTTTATGCACATAAAAATTAAATTTTGTATGAAAAAAATTAGTACAGTCTAATTATGGTCTTACTTTATTCTTATTTTCAATAATAATATAGAGGGAAAGGTCTTAGATTCAAAACAATAAAAATTTTCATTAATTTAGACACAATTCTTTATTGTATATTCCTCAATATTGTTTTAATTTAATTAGTTTAGCTCATGAAAAACAGCATATTCTCAAAGTAAATCTTTTACTGAAAAAGGGGAAAAGAAATGCAAAGGTAAATAAACAATAATCTCAGAGTGAATTCGTTACATGTTACCAAAAGAATGATTAAACTACACTTGAAATCTGGTAAAAGAAAAAGGAAATGATTTCTATACTAACATTTGACTTTAAATATATGGTAAAAAAAAAAAAATCTAATTCTTTTTGAAACAGACAGAGCAGGAAAAGTATACAAGCGGAAATGGTGTCCATAGCCTCTGCTTTCAAAATACTCAGCAGCAACTTCCCTCATAAATCAGTCATCATCAATCATGCATTAATCTATAACTTAGCGTAGTTCAGTTAGCTGGCTCTGGCTTCGGCTCTATGCCAGAAAATCCAGTGTCAGTCTGTTGGCAATGTGCAAAGCATACCATGTCCAGGACCGTGCTCCAAAGGATACATTGTTGCGCCTTTAACATATTTTTGATGATCAACAGCCGCTTTTCTAAGGCTGGAAATAGCAGAAGACTTTCTTCTAACTTGTTTTTTTCTAATTGAACATGCAGCCAGTGGTTCCTCAGATCCTGCTCCAACCCTCCTACAACATAAAAAAGGCATTTGATGCTCAATAAATCAGATTTTCAACTGACAAAGATCTATACAATTTCATAATGAGAATAAAACCAGAATAAAGAACTTTATGATGGACAAGAACGACAAGAATGTATATGAACACAGGATATCTTGGGAAAACTAGTCACACAATAATCCCATGACAAGGTGGCCAATAAAAAGGAAAAGTTCTCTTAAAAGTAGCCAGGAAGTGATGAATCATTTCTGCCAAATGTTCTTTTTTTTTTTCTAAGGCTGAATATTTCATAAAGCATTCAATGCTAATGGAAAACATGCAACAACGGGCATTAAAAATTCAAGGCACCAAAAATTAACTACCTCAACAATTTCTCTGATGCAATTCTAGCAGCTCTAATTGTGCTCCTGCTTGGCAGCCATTGCACAACACGTTTTGGATCATCACGCATTGGAGAGTGGATTTTAATAAGCTTAAAGAAACAAAAGTAAAATAAAAAATTATATTACTGAATGCACACAGTAGCTATAAGAATGATTTCAATTCTATTGTGAACAAGCCATAGGAAGTTCTCTTAATAAAATGAAAAACATTATAAAAATATTATTTAAGATTCTAATATTATAAGGCTATAAGCCACTAAACTTAGCATTGAACAAAATTTATGTCTCAGCAACATCCATGTCAAACCTTCCATATAGTTTGACCTTCTGGGACAAATAAAAAGTAATTTTACATCTTGTCACTGTGAAGATCAATAGAGCTTAAAAGGTGTCAGCTGAAAAAACATGATAAAAGCTCTTGCAGACTTACACCCAAACACTCCATCATCTGGTAGTAAGCCCTTCCATGCAGAGGAGTGTGACCTTGTCGAGATTCTGAGAAATATCTGGTCCTGAAAGGAAATGTCGAAGTTCATTGCTTAGATAAACATATTAAAGTTTTGCATAAATAATGCTGCCGGATATACTAACTGTTGACAATTTTATACCATTCCTTGTATCCTGGATCCACAGTGAAACCATACATATCAACCGACTCACACATGGAGAGAGCAAATTCAAGGGCCTTGAGGCCAGTTCCCTTAGCTGCTGAGCCGAAGGATGCACCTAACATGAGATACACCGGATTGTATATTGGAAGTTCCTGCAGAAGACAAAAGGATGACATTAAATTGCTTGATTAGTGAATAATGTAAAGCAGGAAAACAACAGAACATCTGGATTCATCAGAAGTGCAATTAGAAATGGTACATTAGACATCATAGACAAAGAAACTTTAGTTAAAGAAATTCTATGTAACTACATGAGCCTTGATTTTGACGGCACCTTTTTCAAAAATGAAGATTTCAAGGCAATTCAAAATCCAGAAAATATGATTAAAATAAATTTCAAAATCCAGAAAAATATAATTAAAATAAATATTTAAGGTATATAATTGACTTTCAAAATCTTCACTAGTCAATAATTTTAGAAACTTTATGACTGAAATGAGGTGACTTTGAGCAAATCACATTCAACACAGGGCATGCAAAATACCTTTTTCATTTTTTGAGATTAAATGCAAAATACTATTAGTCATTAGATAATAAAGAAAAGGAGAAAAAAAAACCAAGGTGGGATAAACTCAATGAAGTTGCACTGAAATCGTGATAAAATCTAACTAGATAAGAACAATTTTCAAAATCTAAGGAAAGGAAAATACTTAAAATTGTATTCCATGATGTATTTCAGTTTCTTTACATGATAATCCAAAATTAGTTCACCAAGCTGAAGTTTCCAAACTGCATAATACATGTCAAATTTCAAAAATACAGGGAAGCATCACTTTTTTTCAGTTAAAGAGTATCACAACTGTCCAAGCATTCAGCTTGGCCAAAAATAAAACTATGCAAAGGAACTGATAGAAGGTAAAAAGAAAACAAACCCGGATCATCTTGCTCATGATGTCATGTATAGTTGTTTTGATTATCAAGGCCTCCTTCCCAGTTTCTGCAGGATTCATACAATCAGCATTATTCTAGTAATATATGACAAGGTTGAAAGGGATAGGGATGCTATACCATCTAACTCCACAACTTTATCAAGTGCTTTGGCAGATCCTCTGTTAAGAAGACGAAATGTACTTTTCTTGCCCACATACTCTGTATAGTTCTGCCATAAAACAGAAAAGAAAAGGTTCAAAAGATTCATATAGTGAAAATACAAAAGGGTCAAGTCATGACAACAATTATAAAGCTTACCTGTATGGGGGCACCATTTTCTCTGATAACAACATCATAACCATCTATTTCCTTCCCAAATCTTGTCTTTAAAAGATCTCCTGAATTACCAATTACAGCACACCGATCAAACTGCCTCGGAAAATATGGTGGTGTTTCTGGAAGTACCAATGAGAGTTTCTCCATGCATAAAGTTTTGTTCTGACAGCGGTTACTGCAATATACAAACGCAGTACATCAAACTATGACTAGCTCTTGGCAGTCTTTAGCAGCTCACAATAATCCAATTTTACAGATCAAAACAGCAAAACCAAACAAAACATTGACTTCTTTAAAATTTTCCTCAACCATGCAAAATAAAAGAACTCCACGCTTCCTTGGGAGTTATTATACTTTTTCTCTTCGAAAAGTAACATCTCCATTAAAGATTACATCTGCTATCAAGTTAGACTTTTTATCTTCTGAAAATCCCAAGAAAATTCTTACTTTTTAACTAAAAGTTCATGGTAATGAATGTTACCCTGTGCAGGGTTTCGAATTTTCACTGTATGCTCTCCTTTGGAGGATATAACATGAACTACATCCACTTTATCTGCTTTATGCATGGAATTCACAAATATTATTTCTTTTTCCATTTCTTCCTTCAGCTATTAATAATCCACGACAAGATAATCACTTTTTTTAAGATGGAAGATACTCAAGGTTTCTACTAACAAACAAGTCTTGAGTAAATACGTACAGAAGTATTCCCTTATTAATCCTACGCCAGGCATAGTCCTCCCATCCATTTGGTAAAGCATCAATGAACTCCCGTGTAAGTATGGTACTGCTATTGCGAACCTGACAATCAACTCACTGAATAATAAATCAATTGTAAAGCATAAAAGTTTCTAAAACTAGAATATCAAATGGAAAAAAAATTAACCACTGGGCTCCGCAATAAATTTATAGAATAAGAAGAGGGAGACAATTAAATATCATTGTAGTATTCAGTACATGAAAAGGAAATCAGTTGGGATTAACCCATAAGGCCAGGTATACTTGTATGCAACATGGGGATAGCAAAGGTCATGGTTTAAGGGTATTTCTTCAAGAACCATATACAGTAATAGTTCATAGAATTCTATACAAATATAATGAGATCATAAAAACACAAAACAGCAAGCTCACCTGCTCCCATGTAGCCACAGCTTCACAAAGATTAAATTCAAATGATAATCCTTCAAGTTCTCCAGTTTTAGGATCTCTCTGTTCACAACTCAAATTAAATTATAGGATTAACTATTTGTATATAATTATACAGAACCGCCACATTTCATAAAAAAAATGTAAGGGATAAGTCCAAGTTTCTTATATTCTCTCATTTAATATTGCCTATCTAAACAGGCATAATCGGCAACTAGGTAAAATATAATCATAAACCTATTAAACACTTGAAGCAGAAGCATACCCATTTAGGGACAGTATCACTAGGAAAGTTTATTGTGACTTGGCAATAATCACTACCAGTAACTGCTTGTAAACCTAATCCATTTGCACTCTGCAAAATTACAAAAATGCAGCAAATCAAACACTGCCACTGCTAGAAAAAGGCATAGCTTACTCTACAGCACTGAAGATGCACTTTGAATTGGAAAAATGCAGGTATGGAGCTCAAATTGCTCGATACTGAAGTAGAAGCAGAAGGAAAATGCAATTACATCCAAAAAAGAGAGGGAAGCAAATGATTACCACGCACTTCTGGAAAGTGCTCAGTAGAGATTCCAATGCTTCCACATCGTCACGCGATAGCTTGTGGACCGAATCTGCAAAATCGAATAAATCAAAATCAATCAAAGTAACAACAAAATGCATATATAATGAATACATAAACTTATATAGAACATATAAACTTACTCAGATTGGACACGCCAGTAACATAGATGAGGATTGCCGAGATACCAGACGCCAAAGCAATTAAAAGACCAAACTGCAAAATCTTCATCTATTGAATCTGAAACTTCAAAACTCGAAAACAAAAAGAAAAATGTTAACTTTAAGATCTTTTTGTTCCAGTCTATGTATCCGCAGAAGCAATACGCGCGAGGAGAGAGATCGATCTAAGCTCTAAAATCCAGACCACAGTTCTCAAATTCTCATACACTTGCAGGCACCAGCTGTGTAAGAACGGAGAGTATCTAATTTCAGGAAAATTATTTGTATTATTTTTTCATCTTGAGAAACGACATCGTTGTATTTTCCGGAACATGACCTGGGCTTCATTTGGTAAAGAATTGAACCCATCTTGAACCTATGTCAAGCCCAATTCTAGTTAGCCTTACTGTTTTAAGTGGGCTGACCTGAACATAGCTGTATTTACACCGAGCCCATGTTTGCTCCTACTTCGGCCCGTTATTTTTGTTTTGTGGAACCAAAGTTGTCGATAGTTTACTTTACACCGAGTCTTTTAACCCTTCATTTGGACGAAGACAGCGAGACACCGATAAAATAAGATATAATAAAGTATGGTACAAGAAAATATGGTAAATGAGTTTTTTGTGTTTATAGAGAAACTATGATATATGAAGGTTTAATATTAACATTGTTTTGTTTCGTTTGATGATAGACGAAAGTAATTTAAATATAAATATTTTGAAAATACCTTTATAACAAAAGATTTATAAATATAATTATGAATAATTATGAATTTAAATTTTTTTAACTATGCTATCTCTTCTTGTCTTTTGTATGATATACCCTAACTCCTTACAGTTGTTGGAACTTTCACCTTTAAACTTTCTCATTCTAGAAATTACAGTCCATGATTGTGAACTCTCGAAGAATTTCTCATCAGGCAAACAATAAGTCATTTTCTTTATCGCATTTCTCGTGTCTGCATGTCATTGAAAGACCAGAAGAAAGAAGAGATTGATGAACAGAATAATAATTGAATTAATACAGCCATAAGCCATGTGATGAGCAAAGATATTTGAGAGACAAACAGAGAAAATATAGTGAGATGGTCGCAGGACCACCAAACCAGAGTTTGTTCTTGTATCAATCAAAGATTAATAAGTGGATAAATGGCACCAAAATAACATTTGGGTGCATGCATGCAATGTAACAACAGCACCTATCTGATCCAAACACGCCAGAATTATGTTTACATTGATCGAAATGGGCAGTCTTGGAGCTGATGCCATTCCACTTACATACGTCGGTCCCTTTCGCATTAAATTTTTTCATATTTTTTCTGACTTTAAATTAATTAATTAATTAGGTCCCTTTCTTTCACATTATTTTCAATATTCTCCAGTAATTAATTAAGCCCAGCCCAATATCTATGGCCCAAAAATTTTGGGGGACCATTTTCAAAAGTTTGCATTTTGTACTAAACGTTCTTTTGTCCGAAGACCATATATAGTTCCCTTGAAGAAAAGGGGAAAAACATCCCATGATACTACGTGTTGTGTCTATAGCAGACAGCCATTCAGGTCTTAGGTTTCGTCACATTTACTTCACTATAAATATGGAAAACATCAATTACGATTTTAATTTTAAGGAAATCAAATAATAATAGTGAAACAAATTAATTAGACCATTGTAAAAATTCTCGAAAAATGAATGGACTTATGAGAAAAATCTGCATGTCAATGTCTCTCATGCTAAGGAGTTTTTATTATATTTTAGATATATATAAATAATTTTGACAAGTGTTTAGTTAAATAATTGTGACAATGGAGTAGATAACATAACATATGCCCACGTCTTATTGTTTGAGATAATAATTCCTTAGAAGTTAGATCTCACTGCTAAATTATTTATTATGATGAAGTAAGAGGGGAAATGGGTACAGGGAGTGTACAAAATGAAAAAAACACAAGTGGGATCGAAGTCCATTTTTTAGGACAGCCCATGTCTTAAGCAACAAAGAGATGAGGACACTACCAAATTGAATCAATGTCATCTCTCTATTTAGAAGAGACAAAAGAGACAAGGCAATTGAATAGCCGAAGGGGCCTTGCTCCTCTATTGCCAAACGGACCCTGGTGGGACCTCCGTCTCATTCAGCTCAAACCTATAGGCTGCACCTGCGCCCCAACCATCTCTAAATGGTCCCGACCCAATAAGTCGCTCTATATTTATTAATCAATCTTCCTTCTTATCTTTCAGCCAAGACATCAAATTGATAGTACGTGTACTGCTAGTCGTTTAGTGGAATTTGGAACTAATTGAACAATCAAGAAACATTACCCCGACATATTTTCCGATTAAATTAATATAATAAAACCCTTTTATCTCATATAATAGAATTTGAATTGATAAATTATACTTCAATATATTTTTAATTTTAAATTGAAATCGTCTTTAATTAAAAATTAATCTATCAGTGATTAGAATTGCAATTCATATTTAGGCACCATATGTCTTTTTTTTTTTTTTTTTTTTTTTTTTAAAATGAATGCATAGAAAAATAGCTGCTAATACCGAAATGGATATTAACTTTATGTTCATGCATTTAGTAATTGATTAAGACTGTTATGTAAATTGAATTTTGGGAATTTGAAGTGCTTGGGAAAGAAATGGAAAAGAAACGAAAATTCAGTGGTCCTGCCTGTCATATTGTCATGTACTAGCTAGGCTTTGTTTGGAACCAATCTTGAAATGACAGAGACAGTCCATGAAGAAATGACAAATGAAAGAAAGAAGAAGAAGAAGAAGAGGAGGAACAGACATATACATTGTAAAATTAATAATAATTACTGTATTTATAGAGATACCCATATCCATAAAGCAATGCGTAACTTTGTTTGTTTCCAAAATAACAAATAAGTATACTGCATTGTATACAACAGTATTTATCTTTTGGAATTTAGTAGTGGAATACATTTTATACAGTAGATTGCAAGTGAGATAGATTATAAGTTGACGTATAAAGACAAGTTATACGTTAAAATTAGGAGTTAGGTTAGGTATATTGTATTCTATTCTATAACAAGTTCAAAGTTTGGTGCAAATGATAAATTAAATTATTCTAAAAGACTTAGAAGTCAGCGTTGATGTCAGGGAAAGACAGAACAACTCCAGAGCTAAACTCAGCGTACTTGAATTAATGTCGCCCCACACTCCCATCCTAAATGTTATCCGAAATTACTTTTCTAAATAATATTCATAACTCTATTTACGAACGAAATAAGTAAAATTACAAAATTTTTAAAAACTGTTACTCCTCAATTAACTCGTATAATTTAATTTCATAAATTTTGTCAAATTTATTTAAACTTTTATATTTTCATGTTCAATATGGATCAAAAAGAAAATTATGCGCTTGGCCTATAGGCAGATAACAAGTATTGGTGTCCTGTCGAAGATATTGATGGGTCATGCATGTCTATATTGTATCATAATAAAAGCAATAAGGGAAGTCTCCAGGGAATGCTTGCATGGCATATCCCTATAGAGAGAGAAAAAGACTCCTAAAAGGAAGAATAATAAAAGATCCCAAACATTAATACTGACGGTTCAGAATATTTCAAACTCAAATTCAATATATTAATTATAAAAAAAAAAGATTCAAATTTGATTAATTTCTCTGGTATTTTTGTAGCTAGTAGCCATGAAATCTTATAATATGTGGAATGGACGGTTCTTTGTTCTATGTGCAGGGTAATCAATGCACGTAGGCTCATGAAATTAGATTATGACTTGACAATGGAAAAGAATAGAAAAGCCGATTTGGATGCTTTTGCTTTCTAATCTTTTTTAACGGGATTGTGTTTCCGTTCTATTGGAAGGGAACAACAACACTATTGACAGTATAAGATAGCAAATTAACACACTTAGAAATATCTTGAACATAATAAAAAAATAAATAAAGATTTGGATTAAAGAGCGACATCTAAAATTCGAATTCAAAATATTTGATTAAAGAAAAAAAATGGTATCCTATCTCATTGCTCCTCGGGATCAAAATAAAAGCTTTTCTCTGCAACAATTTTTACTAATTTATGATTATATACGATAAACTTTAAAAAGAGAGTTATCATTATTATATAATTCGTAATATTTTAATTCACTTTATCTCTAATAAAAATAACAATGATAATAATACTCAACAATTTTTTCTTTTTTTATTAGAGATGAAGTGATGAGTCGCTTTCCTTTGCCTATTCCGATGCAGTATGAACATTTTTCTTGTTCTTGATAACATTTATTAAGCAGTTGTTGAAAAGCTTAGTTTACTGCAATGAAGTCAGAAATTTTTGGACCACCGTCAAGTATTTTTTTTCATTTATATTTTAATGCTCTAATTTTTAAATATATGGAGAACACACACAAACAAAATGGCATTTAGGAAGCTTTTTTTTTTAATTTCTTTTTCCCTAAAATAGATGATCATCGGCAACATTATTTTCAGACTAAACAAGAAGAATACATGAATGCAATATAATTTTAAAATGTCATTCGTGAATAAATTTTTATTTTTAATATAATATCTATATCTATATATATATATCTATATCTATCCATCTCTTGCCGTTAACATGACAATCAATGAATGAAATTAAAATAATATGGGGAACCAAAAATTAATTAATTATGTATTGTTTAATGAGCATGGTATTGTCTTGTGACCAATGAACATAAAGACCCCAAAATATAAATTAATTTAATGAGTCTGAAATTATGTTCAAAATTATAAAATTATAAATTTAGTTTTCAATTGAAGCGAATTAAACAAAAAAAAAAACAAAAAAGACAAAAGGGGACCAGGAGAGGAAGATTGATGAGTTGGTGAGCTACAAATTTGTTTCTCCAGCTGCTAATTTTATTTTAACATGTCATCAAATCCAGTTGGCAAAGTGTACTTTTGAAAGCAATTTATGAGAGAGTTCAAAAATACTTTTAACTAAATTTGTCATCCTTTTTTTTTTTTTTTTTTTTATTTTATTTTTTATGAAGAGAAGAAATGAGAGGACAGATAACATACACACAGGAGATAGCAAAACTGAAATTAGTGGTGTGTCCTCTCACATCCAAGCTGTTAAAAGCTAAGTGGCAGAAGTACAATGGTTAAAGAAAAAAAGAGTTAAGGGCCACAGTTTCCCTTGATTGGTCATCTCTCATCATTGCCATTACTTACAAATGGAGTTGTATATTATTACCATGTGTTTGTTTGTTTATTACATGAACTTGCAAATCAACTCTCAACACATTCAATACGATGGCTACTGCTCATACTTGCTGGAAGATACTGAAAAAGAAATGAAGATCAACCATTAGTTATTCATTTCTTGCTATAAGGTCATGCTTTCTCTTTTCAAAAGTGCACAAGAGAGGAGACTAGAAGCTCTAAAATTATATTTTTTTTTCAATTTTCCATTTGGATCTATATAATTATACATATTGTGCAAGAAAATTAACTTATTGAGTTATTGTGGGTCACCGTTAAAAACAGGAACATCAATAAATCCCACATGCTTTGTTTATTACCTCTAATCATTTCACAAATCATATTGTAATCATTTGGGGAGATTATTACAGTAAAAAAGTGTGCTTAGATGTTTATCCATCTTTTGACAATATGATATGATTTGATTAGATTAGGGTTTGACACATTTCTGATTTAATTATAATTAAACAATGGTTGGCTAGACAGGAGAATTTTATATCAGAACATGACAAAGTGGCCATATAACTTTATATTACAAGACAAATTAGAAAGGATATATACTGAAAATAACCCACCTCAGGATTTCGCAGTTATCGTTATATTTTTATTTTTATTTTTTTGCTGTCTCTTGATTTGATACAATTGTCATATATAGGTAAGCTGCAACTGCTCTTCCCTTTAACTAATTTCTTTTCTCAGTCCAAATTTTAAGACTGTTGATCATATCCAAATCGATTATGTAACATTCGCATAAAAATACATTTGATTCTTTAACTTAACCTAGCGGTAACGGTCTTCGTACTTTGCATGAGTTAATTTGTATTTGATCTTGTGTTTCTTGCGAATTGAGTTAATTTTTAATGTTGATAATTTATTTATTTATTTATTGTAAGGGTGAGTTTTGTGATTTTATATCAATAATTTTCTAATAATATTTTTAGAAAATTATTGTTGAAGCTGTTACAAACTAAGAAGGTGAGGTGTCAAAATATTCCAGCTATATATGTTATGGATAGAATATTAGAATATGGATATGGATATGGTAGTCCAAATAGGTAAACATGCTTTGGGTATTTGCAATAAAAAATTTTATGTAACTTTGGTTTAAGATTGGAAAGAGTTAGCAATTATTGATTACAACTGTTATGATGCAAGTTGTAAACGAAAAGCCAAGTCATCAACATATATATATATATATATTTTTTTTTTTCTTTAAGATAAAAGAGAATAATAAAAATATTTTTAGAAAAAAAAAAAAAGAAGGAACCCCCCATATTTTGATGCTTTTGCACAGAAAGACAAAGGTAGCCAAACCTAAACTTATAAAACGCCAAAACACAGAAAATTCCACAGCACAAATAAACCAACAATACCATAAAAAAACAATTGCCTAACCAGTCATGTCAATTACAGTAATAACAGTAGATATATAAATAAAATTCAACCTATATCCTTTTCCATTCTCTCTCTAACACAAGCAAGAAGAGGCGGGAAGGCAACGGTAAAAATAACTGTAACAACGGAAATAACTGTAACAACGGAAATAATTCAATTCCACAATAAAGGTTACTTAATCATTAAATAATTAGATAAATTATTTCCTATGCTCTCTCTACAAATTTATATATATATATATATAAAGCCTAGCTAGACGTACAGTGGATTAACCACTAAACAGAGTCTGGTTATTTGTGCATGGAAGGGAAGACTTTGGATTTGGGTTCGGACAAGGGGTCAAAATGGACAAGAACAAAGGATCTTATAAAAAAGATCTGGTCTTATTCGGTCGGTTCTATATGTCCTTTGTTATCTTCATCCACTGATTTCGCTGCCCTTTATTCATTTCTTTTCCTCTTCTCTCTTTAGATTAGATGCCACTTAATCTTAATTCAACAAGCTCTCCACATCAGAACTTATGCTTGAATTAACAAAGAAGCTTCCTTTTTCTGATTTTTCTCTGCTGATCGACCTGGAAATTGACAATTTATAACCAAGTATCAGAATTATAATATATATATATATAAGACAGGACTTGAGGGCTTAATTACCGGATGTTTGAAGGGCAGCGGAGATGGTACTATTTTAATGGAAAGAACACAAGTTGTTGGTGAACCCAGATGGATTAAGAAACTTTTGTCTTTGTTCATCTACGTCCCACAGTAGACTATTGCTATCCTGAAAATGATGTTTTTGTCATTGTTAGAAATTTTCTTTTATTTAATTAATATTAATATTAATATTCTAATTCAGATTCATTAAGTACATACCTGAATGAAGTCATTAGGCCTTTGTTCTTGAAGTAAAAGTAAGGCTGAACTATCGATGAGTGGATAATTATTTGCTGTAGCAAAGGTGGCGGTAGTGGTGGTGATTGGGGTGGTAGTGGCGGTGGCAGTGGCAGTGGCAGTGGCGGTGGTGCATTGCTGCATAGGTGGCAGTGATGGTGCCAAGTTACCCATCAATCCCTGTATAACATGTCAGAGACAAAGATATCATCAGCTTTAATCACAAACTAGGTTTTTTGAAGTTAGACCAAACAATGCCACTCTTAAGTCTTAAGAATACTAAGGTACTAATATATATTTTCTGAAAAATAAAAGAAAAAGGTAGGACCAACAAAATATATAATTTTAATTTTTCATTTTAAATACCTCTGGTCTGACCATCAATGCATCTAGATCCATTCCAAAGTCATAGAACAAAGGATTCACAGAAGCAAGCTTCAAGGAAAGAAACTGAAAAAATGACAAAAGAATATATTATTTATTCATTTAATAGCATAATTAAAGTTACAAACTAAGTACTATTATTAATGTGTATTAATATATGCTTACCTCCACTTGATTCTGTAGGGACTGAACATAATTAATAATTTCATCCAACATGAGGGCCTTTCCAGTTACCTATTTTTAAACCATACCACATGAAACTGTCAGCTATATACATCACCTAAAGGAGAAAAATAGAAGACATTATTTCTTTTAAGACAGACAAAATTAAGACAGAATACTTCACCTTGTCACACCCAGGAACTATTTTTTGTAATATCTTCATCCTTTCACTGATTTTCTCTCTTCTTACCTACACCCATTTACGGAAATCATCAATTACAATGATAAATATCAACTAAAAAAAAAAAACAAATATTGATTTTTTTTTATTTTATTTTAGTAGGGTAAAGTGTGAAATTGTAATATTAAATGATGAAACTGTAGAATTTAGTGGTCTCTATTCTAAAGGTTTTTGAGCAGGGGAATTTGTAGTACCCTTTCTGCGAGGCTGTGGCTATCGGTTGCTTGGCCCCTCCTTGCTCTCACATGAATGTAGCCTGTTGGGGGCTCTTGCTCAGTAACTTTCTTCTCAGCTTTAGGCTTCTTATCTTCTTCTTTCTTACTATTGCATTTCCTTTGCTTCTTGCTTCTCCCATCTCTGCCATCCTATATAATAACAATATTACGTACATCACATCACCAAAATGACCATGACAAATCAACGGTAATAGAGTAGTCACAGTAAAGTTATAAATTTAATTCAGCTGAATCCTAATTAAAAAATAAATTTCAGCTCAGTTGCAGTAAATTAATTAGTTTCAAGAACCAATTGAAACTCAATTAATAACAAAAACGAAATTACACTAATCTAAGAAAATCCATTAAGGTGGGTACCGTATTTGTACCTTAGATTGAGAAGAGTTGTTACAAGAAGACCCATTTGAATATTTCCTCTTCTTGGGCATAGGAGTGACCATTTGAGTAACTTGTTCACCACTTTCAAGCTTATCCACCACAGTAGAAGACTCAGTGCTCTGTTTCTTGGTAACAGAAGGCTCATTATCACTAAGAGCAACCATAGAGCTGTTGTTATGATCAAGAAGGCTAGTAGCAGCGTAGTAAAATCTAACATCAGGAGGAGATTCAATCTGGGGAAAGTCTTGCTGATGAGGAGGGTAAAATTGGGAAAAACTGTTAGTATTGTTAATAATGTTTGCTTCCTCCATAAAGCCAGATAGATTCTTGAAGGGAGTGTTTGGCAAGAAAACAGAGTCAAGATGAGAAGGGTAGTGTTGGTTTGATGAAAAGGTTGCCATCTGAAAGAAAGAAAGCTTTGGAATTGAAAATTGCAAGTTCTAAAGAAAGTGATGGAAGAGGAGAGGTGGGATTATGATGCTTTTGAGAGGCAGCCCAGAAGTAGCAGTCAAGAAAAGTGTGTCTGTGACAAACAAACTAAGAGGCCCCCAGGTTTATATAAAGATGAGGAGAGAGATTACAAATTATGGAAAACAAAAATGAAAATAATGAAAAAAGAAAAAGAAAATCCAAGCAATGTTTTGTGTTTATTTGACTGGTCTTATCTCATCAACCTCTATCTATCTCTCTCTCTCTTCTCTTCTCTTTCCTTCTCTCTATCTGTCTTTATGACAGCAATAAATAGCCTCAGGAATAAAATTGACCATTATTTTGTTAAAAATTAAACATGTATATATTTCCAGAATTCTCCATTTCTGTATTATGAATAGACCTTACAATCTCTGTACAGTTATTTTCTAATCTTATCGCTTAAATTTATATCTAATGCTATATGATGATGTTCCGCAATGGTGTTGGCTAAGAACAATTCTTTTTTTATATTTTTTTAGGATGAATTACTATTTAGTTTGTTATAATTTTTTTCAAAGGAACAAATTTGTCATGAACATAGTACTTGTTGTCTTTCTGAAAAATAATTGTACCTTTCTTGAGCTACCTTTTCCAGTCTGATACAAATGGAACGTCTGATCTGATTTGTGTGAAGGAGAAGGAGCTTTTCGTTTTTAGTTTTAGGTTGCAATTGCACTAAACTCAAGATGTCAAACTCAGAATCATTTCTGTTTGGTACATTTCAAAATTTTTTAAAAGGAGAAAATTAAGATTTTTTCTTTTTGAACTTAAGAGAAAATTAAGATCAAATGATAAAAATTATGATGCTGATACTTTTAATTAATAAAAATAAATAAAATTAAGCGTTTTTTTATTCGTAGATATAGGGGAGAGGGAAAGAAGAGAAAAGACAGAGGTGCGAATTTCCAACCTAGCGCAATCATGCAAGTGCAATAGAGCATACCGCTAGGTTAAACCTTAATTCTTGATAATCATCGCATTTATATGGAATGTATCGAAATTAGAGGACATGTTTTAACATGATCTACATAAAGTTAAAAGTTTAATGCATAAAAAAAATAGTTTTGGAAAAGAATAATTATCCACTGCTCGTGCAGGGCTTGTCAATTCCTTTGAGTTTCATTTTTGCGAAGCGTCTCTCTCCCTATAATACCTTAAAATGAGGCTAATTTCAATATTTAAAAAGGACATTTGGATGCTCGTGAGTAAGTATGACCACGGTTCCACTATCGATTCCAGTTATAAAAAATGTGAAACCAAAATTAAACTGCTTTTAGACGCTTTTAAAATTGTCGGTTTTAGTTTTTTCCTGATTTTGAACTGAAATTAAATAATATATTTTATACTTTTAAAACTTTTTTTAAAATTTGTAGCTTGAATAAATAAAAATAATAAATATTACTATTGAAAAAAACCGATTGAATTTAGTTTCTTTAAGAACATATTTTTCACAGTTTTAAACTGAAACCACTAGTTTCGATCTCAAAAAATAAAAAACTAAAATCGAATCTTAAGTTCACGATTTCAGTTACAGTTTTAGAACGAAAATCAATTTGACCACAGTTTAATATCGGTTTTGACCGGTTTGATTCTGATTTGAAACCGAATCATGATCATCCCTGCTCGTGAGAAATCTTATATATATATAATATATAGAGTAAAAAAAAAAAGAAAAAAGGATGGTGTGGGTGTGATTGAAAGCAGCCGTTAGAACCGTCAGAAGGTTAAAAAGTCGCCGTCAGAGAAAAACTGAAAAAGAAAGAGAATTTCAACTCGGGTGATCACTGGTTGGCAAGTTCAGTCGTTCAAGTGTTACACGTTTAAGAATCAGAATAGAACTTCAAGGACTTGTTTTACTTTTCAAAAGGTTTTGCCTAAAGTTAAATTAATTCTTTACTTGTTTTTGTTATGAAAAGTAAAATATTTGGCACAAAAAAAACGAGTTACTAGAACATGGATTCCTAATGCATTGTTGGTTGTAAAATGAGGTGGGCTAAAATGAAACAGCCCAGAGCCTGGTCCAAATTCCATTTCAGACACCGCACACAGAGCTTCTTTTGTCATATAATCGGTCATACGCTGTTATTTAAAATGCAAACATTATTAATCATATGCTTGATTGAATTAGTTAGTATAAGTCTACTTGATTAAGGAACAAAGACAAGAAGGATGAATCTATATACAAAAAGAGAAACTTATAAATAAAAACAATGTGTTTAAATTGTTTGTACATTTTTGAAATACTAATCTTGGGAAGTTTCAAGATTGAATAGACAAGTTGTTTTTCTAAGCATGCATATATACTTTTCTGTGGTCTTCGATCCAGTTTAGCTAATTTAGAGAAAAGACAAGTGATTGGATCCAATTTTAATGTTTGCATGCGCAGCTTCCAATTCTATGAATAGATATATCATGCATTAATTATGCATACATGTACTGTGTTAATTTGTGTCTGCTCAAAAAACAATTAATGCATGGATATTCGGTCTTTAATCTTTTCCTACTCTTCTCTTGTCGTTTATTTTTATTATTTTTACGAGTGAAAATATTATAAACTAAATAAATTTTTTATTCATGGATTTTAATGAAATAGCCAGTTAATTATTTTTTTCATTAATTTTAAAATAAATTAAATTAATGAATTTTACTATATTTCATTTTACATTTTTTTATTTATCTCTATAAATTTCAATATTTTTAATCCATATTATTGAACACATATCTATTTATTAGTTTTTACTTTAATAAAAAAAAATCACGCTATATGCTTTCTTACTATTATATATCTTTATAATATTTTTTAATAGTATAATAAAAGATATTTCATTCAAAATCTATATATTCTCTCAATTTTACTTTATTTTACTTTTTTTTTTTTTCCGTTTTTTCCGTGGGGATATTGCTAGTTTTTGTAAGTATAGGAACACGCATGATCTGCACGTGCCGTTTAAGTCATGTGATTCATCATCCATGTCTGAATTAATCCAGCTATTCCTATTAGCTGTAAGCATTAATGGGGTCCATTAGACACACATATTATAACCCTCCCTGCTTCACATAAAGCTCAGGTTACTTGTACATTATATGCTCCATCGGCTTTTCCCTTTCTATCTCTCGTACTGTATAAAATGCAAACCCCATATGTATCCCATGCATAATCCTTCTCTGTTAGGTGCATTGCACCTTTCAGATTTTATACGTACAAACTGGTTTTCAGCGTGTATTTTGCATTATTTTGTGGTAGGACGTTGAATTTTCGTACCTATTTGGATGAGTGGCCAAAAACCGACACCCTATGACAGTTTTATCTTCTATTTAATAACTAAAAGTGTTATGTAGTAATAATAGTAATAATACTGTATATGTAATTATAATTCACTTCTGAGCATAGAGTAAATATTTAAGATGTATGAATAACATAAACGTTGGTGTATTGGCTGTCAGTAGCAGTAGCAGAAAGCACTAGCAGACCAGAGATGTACTGAAAAACCAGTCATCACCACCTTAAATGCATTCTCACTTTGTCAGGTTCCGTTCACGATAGAAAGGTCATCACCTGATAAGACTCGCCCACACCCAACAATCCAACACGTGTAACTTCTCTACACGCGTAAGTACTATAGTTTATTATTATTATTTTTTTTGGGGGGACCCCTCTCTCTCTTTGATCACGTCCAATCCTCAGTAATTTCTTTGTTTTGTAACTTTCAACTTTCAAGTGTTTGTGTTTAAGCACGAAATTTCGGACAGAGATTTAGGAGACAGCTAGAGCTACCTAAGCTGCCCATGTAGCACGTGAAACTTGCATACATGATACCTTGACGTATGAAGCATGAACAGGATGGTTTTTGACCAACCTAAAACACGTTGAATTCAAGCTTCTCAACCTTTGATTTTTCTTATTCTTTTCATTCTTTAGATTATCCAATAATTGTGTAATTATTTCATTTCTTTCTGTGGAATTAAACATACATCTGCTTTCTCGCGTGAAATATCGTTTTTTTTTCTACGTAAAATTATATTTAAAATGTTATTTTCGATTCTCGCCTTCCCATTTCTACTTTATATGAATTATAATATATAGTTTACAACCGTTGCTTTTCCTGTTGAAGATTTAAAGCTTGGACCGACCAGCATCTCATCAATCATTTAAAGTTTACAAAGCAATCAAACAAGATTTGTAATATTACCGACATGTATAATGCCAAGTGGATTTTAATGTTAGTAGGACCTATATATTATACAATTCTAATAATCTAAAAACATACTAAAAAAATATTATTTTGGTCTTACACATTATATTATATTTATATTTAATTTATTCTCTTATGGTTTCCCCCAACAGCCAATAATTAATAAAGTCCTGAGAGGACGTGGACCAATAATAATAATTAAATCAACTACATTTTAAAACGACATGATATATAAATGGATATTTGCTGTTAGGTATACACTGTGACTGTACATTAATTAAAGACTTGAGCTCAGCTGTGAGCTATTCCTGCAGGGACTACATATATAACTGTATGCTTTAACCTTGCATTTGTCCCCTTCCCTAGGCCATAATTGCTGATGGATCTTCCTCTAGAAGTCAATATATATATATATATATATATATATATATATATATATATATATATAGACAATTTTTTAATTATTGAAATTTCGATTGAGATTACACTATAATTTAATTTATTTGATGAATTATTTTGTTAAAAATGCATATTCTTTATATAAACCACATGATTATCTTTTATATTTATAAAATATTGTGAATACAAATTATTTCTCAATCCCTCTTTGTAATTTTGAGTGGAGTTACATTTTTGGGCAAAATTTTATAAAAAAAACATTTTTTTTTTTGTAAAATCAATAAAACTTACTAATTTAATAAATAAAGCAAATAATACTATACATGTATACATCAAATATTAATCCATTAAATATAATTGAAATGGTATATAGATATTGCAGGAGAGAAAAATAGAATAAGAAAACGACAAAGGCTATAGTTATATTTAAAAAAAAAAAAGGCCATATAGAATTGGAATCTAGATATTGCCTGGAATTCTTTTTTTCTTTTTTTGAGAATTTCTACCCTGGAATTCATATCCCCTAAATGCAATCCCATTTCAACACGTTATTTGCTGTTGACAAAGGAATATGTAATGACTAATGACCATTACATCCCCATATATCCCTTTCAGACTGAGACTAAATGATTCATAAATGAGGAAAATACTCATTCGTCCTTTGAACCAAGACTTAAACCTTATCAATAAGATAAAAATGACTAATAATGATCCTACAAATGTTTTCTAATGATTTGATCATTATACTCCTAAGAAGATTATGGTGCTGGGTATCAGACATTGTACACACAAACGCCAAAAAAATTGCGGCTGGTACAGCAATCTGATTCCCTCTCTTAGGCCTTATATGTATGCTGATATGGTTAACAGCTCGACACTTCGAAAGAAACCAAGAATGCACTGCTTTAAGGAACCGTAATGAATTAAAGTTCTTTAAAATAATTATCTAAAAGGAAATTAAACTGCTGTTTTCTTGATGATTAGACATATCCTAACAAGTAGATAAGCTATCACTTGCCTTCAAAGCTAAAAAGAAAATGGAAGTTTATTTGCTTGCCAGCTTGCTGAGATTGCAACAACAATAACATATACTTTTGAAATGGCAGAAAGAGTATATAGATTTCAAGATCAATCATCATCGGTAGCAGCAGAAGCCGTAATTCTCAAATATATTTATAATAGTTACACTTGTTGATTATGATAGGTTATAAAGAAAATCTGGACTCTTGCAAAGCCAAAAGTCTTGTATTTGATTTGATGCATATATGTTGATAGAAGGAATTAAGGAAATTAGGAAACGTCATCATTAATTTCTGTCGTTATCACTGCAGCTCATATATATATTTGCGTAAATCTTTATATATATATGGAGATATAGTTAAATGGAATCGACTTATTTAGACTTGGTTTATGGGTTGACTTATGAACGAAACAAATGAAAAATAAATATTTTTATTGAAATGAGTATGTTTTTAATCATTTACCGTAAAAAATAGGATAAAGTGAGAACAATTTTTAAAAAAATTCTATTTTATTTGAGCTCATAAACTGAGTCTAGACAAGTTTAATGCAAAATAAGTGTTGCAAACAGAGCCGGCGATATCTCAAAATGTATGGCTAGGGACCCCAGCATGGATATATATAATATATGTATGGTTATGCATGCGTTGTCTGTATCACTCCTTTCTCAATTGTTTGCGTTTGTGCTTGCTCTCTAAAAATTATATTCAAACAACAATTCTTAGAACTGACAAGTTTTTGTTTTCTTTTTTCAAGGAAAAGAATTCAACATGATCTTTGCCTTCCAAATTTTGAGAATGACAATATATATATATTGATCAGTTGCTGCGATAGATCATGACCTTTCAGTTGGATATAGCAATTCCAGGAAGAGCTAGCTAGGGTTTCTTTCAAGAAAATCACTTTCAAGCTTATGAAGGGAAAGAAACTAATTAAATCTTTCCTTTTTGTAACTGAAAAACAGAAATAGTGGAAAGAGAATGGTTGATTAACCATGTAAATTTCCTTAAAGCATGACTATTTGTCGCTCTACATAGAATTTTACTTGAATACTATGAATTCCATATAATGCAAAAAATAAATAAATAAATAAATAATAACAATAATATTTTTTTTTTATCTACTTAATGTATAGGACCACCCATGCACCGGACAAGACTTATATATATATTTTCACTCTTCAGCAATAAAATGGAGTCCATTGGCTTTTACAATTTATTGTATGGAAAACAATTGATAAACTGGAAAGCCCATAAACTATGGGCTCTTATAGCCCATCAGAATTGTACAAATACTGTCCATGGGCTTTTTATTGTTTTACTGGTTAGGACCAAAAAAGTTACCTCTAGTAGTAGTAAGCAAACCATAAGAAGAACGACAATAAAACATGTCGTTATAAGCAGTCGTCGAACACAGGAGACGAAATATTCTGTACTTTTTGTGAAAACCATAAAACGAGCTGTCGGCGTGTAAAACTCTGGACATTTTACTCATGCCACGTGGCATCCAGATTTGGTGATATGATATCGTGTGTTTTTTTTTTTTTCCTTAAAAAAAAAAAAAATAGTGCCATTCTAAAACCCTGAAAGCCCTAATTCATGGCAATTTATCAAAGGGTTTAAGCATATCTTCACATGTCCTGATTCATGGCGATTTCAGGTCTAAGCGGCTTCGCTGGCAGACCTCAATTCTGTCTTCGTCCTCGTCTCTTTGACTGCATTCTTAATGTAATTCCATATTCAATCTGTCGATGCTATTCAGTTAGGTCCTCAACTTGAAAGTCTTCATTTTTAACTAATTTATTTCTTTTATCAGGCTCGATACGCCGCCGTTGCAGCAATCGAGATGCTTGATGAACCAGAACATGTCATTGATGTTAGGAGACGCAGTTCAGGTACTAATACTGATCCTTGTAAGTTGTAACTAAGACCTTGTTTTATAACTACAATTATGATGCATATAACTAAATTTCGAAAATTGGTTATGTTTTAGGAAGAGAAGGAAAAGGTAAGGGACCAGATTGGAAGAAGTTGAACTCCAAGGACCTTGGAATTAGTACTTCCATGATAGCAAGGCCTACGAGAAACGTTCTTAATGTGCTCAAGCAAAGAGGTATTGGTTTTATTTGTAGCTGTTATTCTGTTTATTGTAATTAATGAAAAAGCTACTATCTCTTATGGTTTTAATCTGATATAAATTTGGTGCATTTAGTATGATGCAAAAATTAATTCTTTTTCGAACTTGAAATAATGAATGCAAAACTTATCTTCGTTTTTGGTTCTTATTTTCACCTTTTTTACTGTTATAAAAAACCAATCGCTCCTCTTTTGTGGTTTAATGTAGGACATGAGGTATACCTTGTGGGTGGTTGTGTCCGCGATCTCATTTTGAAGCGAATACCAAAGGATTTCGATATAATAACATCAGCTGAACTTAAAGAAGTGAGTTAAGATTATATTCTTTTCTATATTTCAACTCTACGATTGCATTGCATATGTTTGTAAGTACATGCTTCTGTCATGACTGACTGTGCAATGCAACAGACTATATAGACTTAGGTTGCTATATTCATAATTACTTCCACTTTTTTGGGTTTGAAAAATGTTGGTGTTCATCCAAACTTAGGGTTTGAAATTGAAAGACCACTTGAAACAATGACATACCGGAAAAGGAGAGAGAAAAAAAAAAAAAAATAAAAGAGAGCAATTGAAACTGAAATAATGATGGTTAAAGCTAGATTTTGTCTCAGTCTGGCTTATTTACATTAATGCTAAATCATTAAAATATCTAGGAATCACATTTAACTTGCAACTGAAAATAAAAGAATAATTGGGTGATAAGACACTATTTATGACCTTAAATTCGGGTGCTGGGATACTATGTTTACTTTTGGATGTTTTTATCCTTGTTAAGTGCAGATTAAAGTTGGAAGACCTGGTTTTCAGTTGAGAACTGTTGAAATGGTGTATTATGAATAAGGTAGAAAGCATATGGAATGTAAAAGGTTTAGTCTCTGATTCTTTTTTTCAGAAAAACCATTAAATTTAGTCGTCCAGGATGGTAATAGTGATCCATTCTATTATCCATGGAACAGTCTTACTTCACTTGTCAACTGTGTGTGTATTTTCAGCGTTGAAACCTGTATTTAGTGTTAAGAGTTATTAAAATCACCGTGTCTAGAAATAACCTGGCTTGATTTTTCTTCCATGACCAGATTCATATCTAGTTGCAATATCATAACATTAAGATGTTCATTGAGTTTTGCTTCCTTCTGTTCGTGTTTTTACAATAAACTGAAAAGGGGAATGTGGAAGTTAATTACAGGCTTTAAGGTAATACCATGGTAAAACTTCCCGTCTGGTCAATTTATATACCTGATAAAATTTTTGTCCAATTTGCAGGTATTGAGAGCATTTTCTCGGTGTGAAATAATTGGCAAACGGTTCCCTATATGTCATGTACATATTCAGGACACAGTTGTGGAGGTATGCCTGCAAACCCCAAACGCCCACCCCCCCCCCCCCCCCCCCCCCCCAAAAAAAAAAAATAAATAAATAAAACAAAGAGAGGGAGAGAGATAGAAAAGAAAATGTTTACAAATTTTATGTGTTATTTTTTAATCCTTAAGATTGCTATATATGATAGCCTCAGTGAGAAATTTTATTAACAGTTACTCTGATGGTAGGTTTCAAGTTTTAGCACCACTGCACGAAAGTTTGGTGGGAACTTCAGCTATGATGTTCAAAGTCCCATTGGATGTGATGAAAAGGATTATGTACGTTGGAGAAATTGTTTGCAGAGGGATTTCACCATTAATGGGTAACTGAAAATTTAATGTTCCAACATTTGCTTCTTCTTTAATTCTTTTTTATGTTTTAGTGTATGTACAATTATAATATAGTTGTGTTTTCTGATCACGCTTTAAACTCATGCTATTCAATTACATGCAGGTTCATGTTTGATCCTTATGGGAAAATTGTGTATGATTACATGGGAGGTCTAGAAGATATTAGAAAGGCTAAAGTGTGCATGTATTTCTAGCTTTATTGGTTTTCAATTACTTTAGGCAAGTCCCAGAGTTCATTTCCTAATATCATATTTTTGCGGACGTAGGTACGAACTGTGATCCCAGCAAGTAATTCTTTTCAAGAGGACTGTGGTAACTTCTGTTTGCAATATGCCTTGGTTAATTTTTTTTCCATTTAACATGAACACAGCTAACTGGTCCATGTACTATATTAGTTTTCAGAATACATGCACACGGTTAATTGTTAATCTTATGGTATTCATCTTGCTGTATGTGACTCCATTCTCTTTGCAGCTCGCATTCTGCGAGCAGTAAGAATTGCTGCCCGTTTAGGATTTCGCTTTTCAAGAGAAACAGCTCATTTTGTTAAGATTTTTGCTAGCTCAATTTTGAGACTTGATAAGGTATTCAACCTGCTGTCCTTACTCTAGAGTTCTGCAAACATTAAATCTACATTTGACTATCCTGGCTGACTTAACTCTAGTGCTGAAATATCCCAGGGAAGGCTTCTGATGGAAATGAATTACATGCTAGCATATGGTGCTGCAGAAGCTTCTTTGAGGTTATTATGGAAATTTGGGCTTCTTGAAATACTTCTGCCCATTCAGGTCTGCATGTGATATTTTAAATTTTATATGCGAGTTCTTTTGCAGGTCTAATATTTCTTCAACATGCAGGCAGCATATTTTGTTCGCCATGGTTTTCGGAGACGTGACAAGAGAACCAATATGCTTTTGGTAATTTTAGTACATATTATATTTTTTATTACTTCTTTGTGATTGGTGAGAATGTGCAAGCTTAAGACAAACTCGTTTGAAGGGCTGACAGAACCAGAAGTGCCTGTAAGGTGTCAGCTAGACAGACTGTTATCAAGGTGTATGAGACAAATGTGCAAAAATCTGTGCATAATATTTGACTTATTCACTTGTTAAGCATTAGGGAAAACATTTGGGGGAGAAAGGGCCTTCTTGGAGCTGGACACTGTACTCCTTTTAAGAGTCCTAATGATATTCCAAATCCTAAACTAACCTAATGGGGGTAACTCCAAATACATTCAAGAAGATGACAATCTCCTTCACAACAATATTTCTTATCTGTCCATATAGATATAGACTTGCCTGTGTTAGACATAATGGCTGGGTTGTAGGTACATCACACTATTTTACTTTGGAAGTTACAAATTTTTTGATGTGATGTCCATTACAGGAAGGCATTTTGAATTTGTATTCTGTCTCTAGTCAAATATTCTGTTATATGTTACTTGATCATACATGGCAATTTAACGAGCAAGTCATTGAATTGTTTGTTATTCGATCTGCAGTCTCTGTTTTCCAACATGGATAAACTTCTTGCACCTGATAAGCCATGCAACAGCAGCTTATGGTAAACTTTCGCATTGGCATATTTCAATTTTATATTTCTATAAATTGCAGCAGATTTTTTGCAGGATGTTTCCAATATGGCTTGATCACTCCCGATATAATAGTTTTTATTCACGTTATTGTAGATCATGTATTTGTTGGTTGAGTGAAACCTTTTGATTGTTATGCATTTCACAAAGAAAAGGTTTTTATGTGTTGTTCCCTTTTATTGTAATTTTTTTAGCAAGTGTGATAAATATCATGTTGAAGCATTTTGCTTGTGGCACCTCAGATATATGGTGCCTTTCAAGGAATTTGTAGATAACTAGATAATTCTTCCTGAGACCATGGAATTATTTGTGGCTTCTTTCAAATTGGTGGAACCAACCAGCGCTAATCGCAAGTTTGCACTTTCAGGGTTGCGATCTTAGCATTCCATAAAGCATTATCTGACCAACCAAGGGATCCTTTGGTGGTTGCGGTATTTTGTCTTGCTGTCTATAATGGCGGAGATATATCAGAAGCGGTAAACATTGCAAGGAGCATCACCAAGCCACATGATGTCACCTTTTATGAATTATCAGAACCTGGAGTTTTGGATTCAAAAGCATTGATCAATGAGGTTATGGATCTTGCAGCATTTATTAAACGCGTGTTAAATATGATGACTGATGAATATTATGTCTCTCAAGCAATGGCAGAGTATCCTAAAGCCCCGCGTTCAGATCTAGTAAGCACTTTCCTTTCTTTTCCTCTGTTACCCTGTTTGAGGCAATGGTTTTAGGGACAAATCCAGTAATAATTTCCTGTGAAATGGTTTTCTTGTCACTAACAATGTGTAATTTGATTTAGAAGATAGTTTATATGATCTGTTTAAACAACTTCACAAAAAGTTGCAGTCTTTTTAATTTTTAACGGAAGCGTGTTAAAAAACAAAATTATAGCTGCCTCTGGCGTCAACTAATTATCAGTATCATCAGCTTCTCTTCATAAAGTGTAGGATAGATGCCGACTGATCCCTTGCATCTTTTTAGTAGTGGATGCAACTCTATTTAATGTCTTCTGCTTTATTATGACTGCTTCAATGTGTTGTGTTTGTTTTCTGTGATTAGGAACATGCCTGATTCTGTCTCTAATGTGTGCAGGTATTCATTTCATTACCCTTGTATTTAAAAGCGTGCAGGATTTTCGACTGTGTAATACAGGGTAGAGAGAAGGGATTCGTCCCTAAACAAGGTAGGAAGATAAATTATGAATTATTAGCCTTAGGAAGCTTGCGTGAGATTAGGCATACTTTTGCAAGGATCGTCTTTGATACTGTGTACCCTCCCACTTTAACATAAACCAATTCTTTGTACTCTGGCTCGACAATATTCGTGTTAAGAGAATTATTTAAAAAAGATTAAGAATAATTGGAAAAACATCACTTTTTGTTTTTCCAATCCCTAGTTTTGTCTGCGACTCTTTGTTTCTTTTTCCTTCTTAGTGGGTAGTGTGAATTAAAAAAAGGGCTTTATTCCCTTATACTGTATGAATTCAAAATTTTTGTAGCGATAATAGAAGGACAAAGCTTTCGAACTATATTCTGTCGTTTAAATTATGCTCTCTTTGAATTTTAATGACTACCATCCTCAAAGAAAGAACCATGTGGGCCAATGGTCACAGGTGAACTATTAGAATTTTATATCAACTAGGTTTTACAATAAACTTTCTGATTCAGGACTATCAAGACAGCCATAATAACAAAAAAATTTCATGCTATTTATTTTCTGTATAGAAATCGAGATCCCAAGTAACACGAACTCACAACCTAGAGACGAAGCAGGATGGTATTAAAACACTCCTTTCAGGAAGGCGTTTTCAAAGAATACAGGGCCCACCATAAACTGATCCTACTATGGAAGGCATCAACTCAATCAACTATTATACATCCATTAATGAGAAATCACCTCACAAATACCGAATAAAAAAATATCATTAATGAGAAATCACCTGCCTGATAAACAATTTATCTTCTTAGCCTATCAGCTCTACATTCAAGCCTTAGCAGCAGCAGGTGGAGTAGCACCACCAGTAGTTGGTCTATAAAAGAAAAATGTCTTATAAGTCATTTGATTGAAGTAAAGCAGTAGCTTAGTCTTTCAAATTCTAACTTGTATAATCATTATAAAGAATACAGCAAAGTGTAAGACAGTATCGGCAAAGAAAGATAACAAGAGGGTACTTACAGCCCAAAAAACACTTTGAAAGAATCGTAGATACCCCATTGGACTCCAGTAAGGGTTCCAATCATGACAATCCGGAGAGGAAGACCGCGGGTGAAGAGACCCCACCATCCTAGCTTCTTGATCGCCTGTAGCAGACCAAAGCGTTAAGGAAAGAAATGCTGGTGAAAACAGAACAAATGGAGTAGAAACTCAAGTAAAAGAAAAATATTCATAAATAGAGAAATTCACTCACATCACCAGCAGTTGCCCCCTTGGCATTGTTCAGGAAAGACACCAAATTGTCAGCAGGATGCGAGACAACAGCACAGAGAACACCAGCAAAATATCCACCAGCAAAGCTGACTCCAAGCTGCAAACTTCTACTGCATTTGTCTTTTGGAGTTGGGATTGCATATTTGTACATCAGCTCCACTATATTCTCAAAGGATGCAAATTTCATCATTGTATCTGCGAATTACCAATTTTGACTTTTAGCTTCTAATGCAAGGGGATGATTGAAATTCATGTAATGAACACATTCATTTAAGTTCATGTAGGTGTAAACGGACTAGTACGCCACTGGTGACCAGCCTATACGTAGTTCTGAACTTCCAAAGGTTTCTAAACAAATTAGACAGTAAAAGGTGGTAACAAATGAATTTTACTTTATGCACAAAAAACTATATATATGCAACATGAAATAATTGAAAATGTTTCAGCTTACATGGAATCTGACGTCCCCAGAGTGGAACCAGCCCTTTGTATAACCTGTGAGCATTAAGAATTGATCATATAAATTCCTTTACAAGAAATCCTGAAAAATTAGTTAACAATGAGAAAACAAAGGATTTCAGATACGGATGCCATACCCAGCATAGCCTTCTGCTCTGATAAACTTGGGCATCCCATCGGCCAAGCCACGTGCAAAACCAGGCTGAGTTTGCACACGAACCTTCACTGCCTCCATAGGGCAGAGAGCAACATCAGCAATCACTTCAGCAGATGCAGAACCAGCAAGATAAATCAAAGTTTTATACTTGGTTGCATATTCAGGCCCAGCAATGTCAGAATAGTACTTCTTGAAAAATTCGTAGAGTCCATATTTGAAAGCACCCTGAGCACTGTAACCAAGCAGTGTAGGAGCCCATCCCCTAAATAAACCTCTAACTCCTTGCTCCTTGAGCAAGACCCCAAATCCAGATGAGATGCTTTTGTATTTTGATGGGTCAATCTGAAATATAGATAAAATCAAATGTTACTGCAGACTGCAGTTGTCCTAGTTATGGATTTGAGCCATTTGGCCTTGTCCTCTTCATATCCGTCACTAAATATTTCTTCTTTTTTTTTTTTTTTTCCTTTTGCTACTGGTGTTCAACACCCAATCTCATAAATTTCTGACCACTCCTAGCTAAATCTCATTGCAACTGTAACTAAATAGTGCTAAAGCACACAGAGGCATTGATGTTAATGTAATAATGTTGATCATTGTCATAATTTTTTCTTTTCTTGTTTTGTTTTTCGTTAAATTTTTTTCCTTGGAGCTTTTAATATTAATTCGACGTTAATATTGACCATCCACAGAAGCCATACACACGCTTCGAAAGAACAGCTTTCAAAATAACCCCGCGATATTGGAAGGCAAAAAATCAAATAAGAAGACCTACCGTCAAAGTCCACGGCTTTGAAAGCCTTGTTACGTAACTCCCGAATGACCGAGGAACCAACCAATACAAATATCCAATTCAATTTCGCTTTAAAAAAAAAAATAATAGTGTACCAAAATAAAAAATCATAAAGGCCTTCTACAGAACTTCAAACGGTCAAACCTAAAAATCAGAACATTCAAATTTCGCATACGAACAAAGCTAACTATGTTTGCTTTGCAAATTGAAATCAACACCTTAGTTAGAAAAGAAATTAATAGAAAGCATCAAATTAAAAATGAACATTTGAAATGCCAAATTAAGAGGGAAATAATTAAGAGAACTGAAAGGAACAAATTAATTAAATTAACAACCTGCATATTGCACTTGACGAGATCGAGAGGAGTAACCGCCGTGTGAGTAAGTCCACAGCTAAACATACCACCGGCCGCAGACGCTGCGTAGAAAGCCGGTGAGTACATCTCAATCTTCTCGTTTGGTGCCGGAATCACGAAGGTCTTCGACAATCCACTGGACTGCGATGATTTAGAAATGAATGGTGATTGATACAGTCCATGGCTGGAGTTCACTGAAGAGTCCAAGTCAACGAGTCTCTTTGATGAAACTGAAGGAGAGTAGAGAAAGTTGGGGATGAGAGATTGACGTGAGTAATCGGAGATGGCCATCGAATTGAATTTTGTTTGATGTTTGAGAAACTGGTAGTGTTTCTGCTATTGTGTTTCTCCAAAGAAGAAGGCAGAAAGTGGGAGGGTGTGGCTGGTGAGGAAAGGAAGTGTATATGGCGGGAGAAAGTTTAGCGGCAACGTCTGCTTTTCAAAGGACTGCCCTCCGTTTGCGTGCCACTTATAAGCTTCTACTGAAAATGTTGCCCTTCAAGTTTTGGTTGATTTACGTAATATTACTTTTATACCTAGTTTCTAATTAGGAGGCCTTACCTAATTTGACCAACATAATTCTTGGGTTTGTCTTAGGACACGTCTGTATATTTACTCGGTTTGTTCCGTTGAATTAGAAAGTTGAGTCGCAATGTCTACTTTTCAAAGGACTACTCTGTAAATTGTGCCCTCCATCTTTTGGTTGATTTACGTAGTATTACTGTTGTTATTATACCCTAGTTTCTAATTAGTAGGCCTTGCCTAATTAGACCGAGATAATTCCTGCGTTTCTGTTAGAACGCACCTGTAAATTTAATGAACTACCATCTTGCTATTAAAAGAATAAAAGCCTCAGCCAAAGCTATCTTTTGATATTACAAAAATATTTTTTTGAAAGCTTTATTGAATCTTTTTTTTTTATTATTATTATTAACAAGTCCAATGGAGCCAAAATAATTATTGTAAAAACTATTGTGTTCGATGACTCAAATTCGAGAACTTTCACTCTTCACGTAAGTGAAAAAATCAGTCAAATTATCACTGATTGAGTTAATTGAATCTTTTTAAAATTTCATTCGGTTAATCACAAGATCCAAATAAAAGCAACACAAAAGATTTAAAAATTTTGTTTGTGGAAATATAGATAATTTCAATTTATTTTGATTATGTACTTTGACTTTTTTTAAAAAATAAATTGTAAAGTTATGTCGTAAGAGGTCATTGGTTTATGTAATTTTTCATTGTTTTTTTGACTTTTTCTTCCTCAACGAAGCAATTGTAAAATTGTTCAAGTAAATATTCCAAACGTCGTAACTTTATTGGTGGCGTATTTGCAATAATTTTCAAATATTGTAGCATTTTTAGAAGAAAGCCCATTTGAAAATTCCCAAAAGCAGCGACGCGTATGAGAATATGTTCCACTAGACAATCCAAGTCTACAAGTAACCTTGCGGGCTACGGACTTGAGGGCGTCAGCTCTTTCGCAAACAAAAGAGTCACGCCCCCTTTGACGAGTAAAGGTTGAATTGAAGCTTCTCCTGCCATTGGCCTTAATTTTTTTTAAATGTATATAAATTCATTAGATGTTTAGTAGGGTATAATAACACTGTGTGGTATAGGATCAAATTATATTTCTTAATAGCCTTTAACATATGATAGACTACTACAAGAGAAGTTGTATTTATATTATATCATATTTGATTAGCTTGGAGAATTAACACAAGGAATCTATTGATTCTCTCCCAAGTAATTAGATCATATGTCCGATGATTTGGCCTTAATTCACCAGATTAGCGCTAAGCCCCATAAGGCCACATGTAATTGCAATTAATTCCGAACATTCAACATATTGGTCCCCTTAGTAGCACCATCTTGATGAAATTAATTATATTTCCGGATCAATGATCACTAGCCCCAGCAAAATTATTCAGCCATCTAATTAAATAAGAGATTGACTGCAAGTCTAATCCATTTTATAAATACCATGAAAAAAATAAAGCAAGAAAGAGCACTACTGCTATGCTGGCTACAGGCAATTTATAAGAAAAGGCGCTTAACTTGCAGTAGCAGATGGCCCACAAATCAAAACGCAATCCAAGTACACGGTAGCACTAGATAGGCCTTGATGCTGAGGCTGAATATTCTCCACTCATTTATCACTGCTCTCTTCCTTGCATTACCCTTTTCACTTTCAAATTGCATACTTGATAAACTTCTCCCTCTAATATTCAATCCAAATTGCAAACTCCTTTAACTTTAATAATTGCTTCTGCGCCTTTGTCTTATATCCTTCACTGTTGATTTGGGTCTGTGCTTCAATGGCTTCATTTTCAGCTTCTCTTCTTAGGTTCCAACCATCGCTTCATCATTCCAAGACTAGCCTGGTAAAAAGCACTACTCCCTTGTTCCTTTCAATCACATTACACTGCTCCATTTTTACGTTTACAGTTCAGAAATTAGTTAATTTTGATTGAAGAATCAAACAATTGAGTCCCATTTGTTAAATTTATGTTATTTGTGAGCAGATAGCAAGCAGACATAGTTTAAAGTTGGTTTCAGTCAGTTGGGCAAAGATTGGGTTCCCTAGCTTAAAGACCAATGGTTTTCGCGTCTCCTGTGCGGTAATTCTACCACATTTGCCTTTTCTCGGTAATGTGACATTAATTATTCATTTTATGTATACAATTCTTGTTATTAGCAGGCAAAGCCAGCGACGGTAGAGAAAGTGTGTGACATTGTAAGGAAACAACTTGCTTTGACTCCAGAGAAAGAGCTCACCCCTGCAACTAAATTCTCAGAACTTGGTGCTGATTCCCTCGATACTGTAAGCCCTTTTATTGTTGCTAGTCAGGTTCTATTCTGTCAGTGTTATTGTTAATTTGAATTGAAAATGGCGTCATCCAAATCTACCCAGGTGGAGATAGTGATGGGATTGGAGGAAGAATTTGGCATTAGCGTGGAAGAGGAGAATTCTCAAAACATAACAACAGTCCAGGAAGCAGCAGACTTGATAGAGAATCTACTTGAAAAGAAAGCTGGAGCTGGAGCTGGAGCTGGAAGTTAAGTTTTTGGAATGCAAGGGTAGATTTGCCTTATTTTATTAATTTCACCGTCTCTCTAGAAAGCTAGCTAGCTAGATTGATTGAACTTCAAGTTTTGTAATTTATTGGTTGCGGAAGTAATGGAGAATTTTCCTTTATCGGATGCATAATGTTTAAGCATAGATTTGCCTAAACTTAAGCCATAACTATCCATTTTGGCTTTTGCTTTATAAGCTTGTCTTGCATATTCTCGGTAACAAAAACACCTACACAAGTCTGAGTACTCAAAGTTCATACTTTTCACTTCTTATATATGGGATAAAACCAAATAGATCACACAATATTAAATTTGCTTTATATGATGTATACAAAAAATATTCGTATATTAAAAAAATATTGATAAAAATAAATGAATGTTTAACATACACTTTAAAAATAAATTTTATATATATTTTTTTTGAAGGAAAAAATCTGATTAGTTAAAGTTATAAAATAATAATTGAGGGTTATTAAAAGAAAAGATTTTACACTTACAAAATTCTTTTATAAGAATACCATTGTGGGCCCAAGTGTGGATATCACAGTGCTACAAGCAAACTCAACAAAGGATTCAAAATATATTTCATCACATTTATACTCCATTTGGGAAATAAAATCAAAATGTAAAATTCATTTTAAATTTTATACATGAATTTTTTCATTTTTGAGTAATTTAAAATAAAAAATTTATTTATTTTTATTTTTAAAATATCGTTAGCATAATAATTTTAAAAGGTTGGAAAAATAAAGAATTTACATAAAATTTTAGATTATTTAAATTTATGAAATTCATTTACGTCAAATAAAGCTGATTTTATTTCTAATGAATAAAAGATAAAAAATGATAAATTTACAAAACTCACAAACTTATAAGTAAACTTTTTAATTAATTTTCTTTATTTTATTACTGATTTTTTTCAAATATTAGTTCTTAATGGCTTTGTTTTTATGTTAGCACTTATTATATCATAGAAAAAAAAAAGCAGCTTTAATTTGTTACCAACGAGATTAGAGCGGTCCCACTTGTCAGGTAAATCAGGGGATGTGTGTCGTGGTATATCCAAACGGTTGACCAAATAATACAAATTTACCGCGCCGCCAAAGCATTTCTCTGTCCGAAACGCAATCCACTGGTCACCGAGATACCGGGTGAAATTGAAATAAATCGGCCACGTCACCACATTTTCGCTTTTGGATCTATCAACCATTGGGTCCCCCCATATTCTATCGGCACAATCCCTCTCCCGCGAAACTCGCATCGGCGTCAACGCAGAATCAAACGACTTGCCGTTTTAGGCCAAATCTTCACATTGCAATTTCATTTCAACATGAGCTTCCCTTCCTCTTGACCGCGACCCAGAACAAAACCAACTTCCATCTATCTCTATCTCTCTCACCTCTTTCATTTCTCCGATTTTATCGAAATAAAAAATCTAGCTTCCTCGAGATCCTCGCTTCAGTGTAACGTACTCGCATACCTATACGTACATATCTATAAATACTTTTTCAAATGGATCGGAGGAGGACCGCAAGCCCTGTGTACTCACGGCAGTGGAGTGGTAGCTCTAGCACAGGATCGTCTTCTCCGGCCATGTCGCCGGCGCACCCTAGCTCACGGCTAGGAACAGGTATGTCTACAATCAAGCGCACTCAAAACGTTGCCGCGAAGGCTGCAGCGCAGCGTCTTGCTCAAGTGATGGCGTCGCAGACCGCTGATGATGACGAGGAGGATGACGATCTAGGGTTCCGATTTCCTCCGGCACCGCCAGCTCCATCGAGTTTCAGTAGCAGTCTTAATCATAATGGAAGCAATAATATTACACCTGCTATTTCGCTTGCCAGACCTAATAGATCTCCTTCACCTGCGGTAATTGGGAGACCTTAATACCTTATACTCTGTGCATTTGAGTTTTTATTGAACAATTTGAAATGGAGTCAATGTTATTCAATTTTAGGGGGCCTCTATTGTTTGGCGATAATGATTGAAATATCTTGGACACATATTACATTTACAGTGTTTATGCATACCAGCAGAAATTGCAGTAGTGAAACTATGGATCTCCGTTTTTTTTCTGTGATTCCAAATATTGCCGGATATATTTTGAACGCATATACAACTCAAAAAAAAGTAATGTTTCTGTCTAATTTTAGTTGAGTTGAACTTCACTTGTGAGCTAATACTTGAGTTTAGATTTCGAATTTTGATATGTTTGCCTTACTTCTTATTTAACTTTGAAAAGTTTGATTGAGGTAATTTACATATTTAGATAAATGTTATGGTTGACGTGATTAAGACTAATTGGAATTTTGATATTTTTAATTAGTTAGGTCGGAACTTTGCAGAGCATGTTCCTTCTGTACGCTCCACTTCAGCAGGAAGGCCATCGATGTCTGTGCGGACAGGGACATTGGTAACACCTAGCAAATCGTCAATAAGAACTCCAATTTCTATACCTCCCATTGAGCCTCCTAATAGGACTAGAGAAAAAAGGTTATCAAACTCTTTATCTCTTGTATTTTTGTTTGATGTGGATGAATAGCATATGTGTGTCAATGAAAACTTCTATTGAGAAAGTCTTGAGAAGTGCCAAAGTTTACTTTTAAATGTGTAATTCTATGACATATGACACTGCACATTTACCTTGATGCAATTTTGTTGAATAGCCTTAAGCTGTAAGTCTCTCATTCCAATTCAATCATAGAAAATGATTATTGTCTTATCTTAAAATGCATTTGAATTCTGTTCTGTTAATTTATTTTTTGAGAATGCTGGGTGAGTCCATGAATAGTGGACATTAGTTAAACCATTTGAAAGGAGGAGCAGCAGCATTCTGGTACCCAAATTCGTAAACCATAAGCATAAGCTGATTTTCTAAATTTGGAATAAATTTGAATTTATGCTCACGGATTTTGACTATCCATTAGTTTATTGAAAATTATTGTTGCCTATTATTGCAGGTTTACTTCAGATGTGGGACACCTCAAGACAAAAGATGCAGTAGATCAGCGCGAAGCTTCAGCTCTTCGTGATGAGGTATGCCATTCCCACCAATCATTCATAACAAACATATACAATCTTCATGATTTAATGGTGATAACTATGGATGGGATAGCTAAGAAGTATGCTTGAAGCTAACATGAAATTTTGTGCAGCTTGATATGTTACAGGAAGAGAATGAAGTTATAGTTGACAAGGTAAACAACCCCCTGCTCAAATCTAATTCTGGCCATATTCTGTGATGTTTACCATTTATGCTCGAGTTTGCTGTACAGCTTCGTCGTGCAGAAGAAAGGCGTGAAGAGGCTGAGGCTAGAGCTAGGGAGCTTGAGAAACAGGTCATTTATATCAATCAATAAGAACATTTTTCTCATTTTTAATATTGTTCTTATATGGTTATGTTGATACCAGGATGAATTGCTACAATTTTTTTACTGTTTATTACCAAGTAACCATTTTTGCTCTTAATTGTGCTTGTGAAAAGACCAATAAGGATAAGAAAAAAGGTTTCATACTGTATGAATATGTTTTTCTTATGAATACACTTAAACACTCGTTTCTATTTCCAATTCTATGTTCATAGGTTGCTACGCTTGGAGAAGGTGTATCTTTAGAAGCCAAACTGTTGAGCAGGTAAAGCCTAGTTGATTGTCTGATGTCATTTCCACTGTTTGTTGGATGTCTGATTCTATTTTTATTATGCATTTGCAGGAAGGAAGCAGCGCTGCGTCAAAGGGAGGTGAGCTGGGTTTATCGTATGGCTTTGGAATGCATATGAATTTAATTTTATTATAGTTTCTTTTTTTTTTTTTTTTTTTTTTTCAATTTTATCGTATGGCTTTTTTTTTTTTTTAATTTTAGTATAATTTTTCATATGAATTTAATTTTAGTATAGTTTCTTTCATATTTTTTTTTTTGTTTTTTTTTTTAACCTTCTAGGACATTAAAGGCCATTATGAGAGCTGTTTTCCCTGATTCACATATTCTTCTTGCTTTATGCTATTTCTAATAGTATCAATAAAGACCTGCTACTGATAAAATGCCTATTGTCATCTTCCTTTTTCTGTTTTGGTGCTAAATTTTGATTTTGCATTTGCTGTTTTCTTCAATCATATAAAATTTCTTGTTGCAGGCTGCTCTTAAGGCTGCAAAACAAACTAAAGATGGGAGAGATGAAGAAATTGCAGCCCTTCGTTCAGAACTTGAGGTATAGTATGGTAGCATCGCTGGTTCTAGCTCATTGTTATCAAGTTATGTTGCAGTACATAAGGTGCTCCACTTGTTTTAATCAGAGCCTAAAAGAGGGTGCTACAGCAGCTGTGGAACAGTTTCGAGAAGCAGAATCGGAAGCAAAAGCTCTTCGAACAATGACACAAAGAATGATATTGACTCAGGAAGAGATGGTCTGTACATTGAAACTGAAGAAAGCTTCATAATTTGTTGTACAGATTGATAATTGTGTACTATATTTGCACTTTAGGAGGAAGTGGTCTTGAAGAGATGTTGGCTTGCTCGTTACTGGGGTTTAGCTGTACAGCATGGTAATGAACAGCATGGAATGTAATGATTATATTTTTATACTCTCTTTTGGTTAATAACTTATGAATCATTATCTTTTTGCTGCCTCTTCCTTGTTATGTGTAATGTTGTCATTAAATGGGTATTTTGTTCATTGATTTTGTGACCTATTATTAAAATCCCTTTTTGTGACTTGACAGTTAACTTTATCATCCTCGGTGGCTGATTAATTTTATTTTTATTATTTTAGCTTGGTGAACTAAAGGAGCCTATTGTTAATTCGTTCGCGTTGAGTGAATCTTTAGATATTTTATTGATAACATATGCTTTCTTCTGTGGCTGCTTTATAGGCATTTGTGCTGATGTAGCATCTTCAAAACACGAGCATTGGTCCGCTTTAGCTCCTCTTCCATTTGAAGTAGTCATTTCTGCTGGGCAGAAGGCTAAGGAGGAATCTTTAGATACAGGCTAGTATATTAAATGGTTATTAACTCTTTTTCCTGTTACTGTCTGCATATGTTGTTCATTTATTGCATTTGCTGGCTTTAGCTGAAATATCCATATTTAATCAGGTGGTGATGATCCAGATAGGGGTAAACTTTCTCGTGATTTGAGTGATCTAACAGGAGAAGGAAATATTGAGAGTATGCTTTCAGTTGAAATGGGATTAAGGGAACTGGCTTCTTTGAAGGTTTGTTTTATCATTTAAATAAAAATTCCATTTTTCTTAAGTTGGTTTAGAATTCCATCGAAGCCATTACTTGTGGGTTGCATTTTTCTGAATTAGGTGAGTGCTACTTCATTTTTTCTAAGAAGTCGTTTAGTGAGTATATGTTGTTAGTGATTTTGAGAGGTAGTACGCTTCCAATTTGCCCATCTACTTGATGCGGATTCAAAGGATTTTGGGATTGTAATGGTTTATATCATTTTTTGTTACACTTGACATATGCCATTTAATTTCTTGATTTCTTTTTGAAATTTATTTTGGAAAGTGTTCCTCAACATATTCTAATTATTTTCTTCTCACCCCATTTTTAAGGTTGAAGATGCAGTTGTGCTTGCATTGGCCCAGCACAGACGACCAAGTATGGTTTAAAATCCATCTCAGATATATCTATCATTCATATGTTGTGGTTCTTTTTTATGTCCTGATCATTAATCTGGTTTATTGAAATTTTTTCTTTAATCCTATCTGTTAACTATCTGAATTTGTTAAAGTCGTGTGCATTCCCTCTTAGTGGAATGCCTTTTGTCCTTTGCTCTTTTGGATTCTCCTAGCTATTAATTCTGAGATCTTCCATCTCAGGAGAATGTTTTGAACTACTTAATAATATGTATCTATATGGGATTTAATCAGTGTAAGGGGAATTTATTTGGAGATCTATGATTTTCATTTTGAGGAAGTCCATAGCTGGTAATAAAATTTACCTTTCCTTCCTGTTGTTTGGTTTTTCAGATTTGAGATCAGTCGATCCCAAGTTTACGGAGGCCTTTGGTAAGAGCATAATCTTTTATTGTCGTCGTAATATTATGCGTCGTGACTCAGTGGCATTCCTTTTAATATTTCACCCCCTCCCTAACTGCAGGATTAAGCGAAGGGGAGGCTGAAGATGTTATTTTCAAAGAGGTTAGTTATCTTGTTTATGAATTTATTTCATTTTCTTTTTCTTCATCTCTTGTTGGCAATGCTATGAGCATTTGAAGTGGTATGAGGTTATGATGTCTCTCTTCTTTGATCACAGACAAGATAAGGGGAATTAAGGATGAAAAGATTATTTTTCTTAATATGGTTATGGTGCTTTCTCTTTTTAAAAAATGTTATGCTCTTTTGTGATCTCTGTCTCTAGGCCTAGGATGTCAAGGTTATACTGTCAACAAAGATCCAAAAAGTTATTTTTAGGCAAGAGACAAAGGAATGCTAGGCATCAGTTCTCCTATGTTTTCTCTTTTTATAACTCTGGCTTGAAAGCTTAACCTAATCCTGCCGAAGTATCCTTGATTTGATTGGTTGATGCTGCCAACAGAAATGGGTCTTGCACACGGTATGATTTTAGTGGACAATAAAAGAAGAGCATGCCTTGTACCATATTAGCATATGCAAAACAACTGTCTGTTTAAGCAATCTGATATTGCTTAAAGTTGATATTGTTAAGAGGCCCTTTCAGATCTGTCTGTTATGGTGGTTTTTCTTGTCCTTTATCCACATACGTTTAATTAAAATTTTCAGTATCTTTTAGAACTAAGACCATCATAAACATTCCTTTGGTATCTTTCTTATTCCTTTGTTTTTTTCTGGATTTCATGGAAGCCTGCACTGTTTCTCATCAGAAACCTTTCAGTTTTTGTGTTGGCTTATGACATCTTGAGATTATTAAGTTGTAAAAGAAAGTTCCATATGCTTCATCTGGAATCATGATAGTTTGGGCAGTTAATTAGTACTTTATTTAAGTTGACTAATAAATTCCTAAATTATTTGATGTGCAGGCATGGCTAACATACTTCTGGAGAAGAGCCAAAGTGCATGGTGTGGAAGAGGATATTGCAGAAGAGCGGCTTCAGTTTTGGATCAGTCACAGTGGACAGTCCCCAACATCACATGATGCTGTGGATGGTAAACTATTAAACTTTTCTATTTTATGCTTCTTTCTAGTTATTTATAATGAATTAAATATTTTGAGTAAGCAGGCACTCGTTTGGGATTTCCTCTGCTTTCCTTTATGCTTTGGCTGGAAATATATATATATATGCAGATTATGCATGACAGATATACTTGTCTCACATATCTGTCCAGTGAGGTCAAGTGTAGGATGATAGAGCCTATTTAATACAGCTTATCTACTGTAAAACTTGGACATAACTCTGTAAAGTATCTGAACCATGCATAATCAGTTTCATCAATCTTTCAATTTCTACTGGTCCATCCTGGATGATATACTGAATCAAAAATTAAACACAATCAAGCATTTAATACCTTACAAGAAAGCATAAAGCAAATCCAGAATTCACATTTCTAAATACAAATAAAATATAAAATCTAGACCCAATCTTTTGGAATTACAGTATGTCCTCATAAAAGTGTCTCTTAGGTAAAAGAGGAAAAGATGTTTTATTAAGTGGTGAGATCGATTAAAGAATGTTTTGGGTTGAAAAGTAAGGGATCTAGGTTGATTTGTATCTAAGAACTAAGATTGTGATGATATGAAGTTTAGATTAGCTTGCACCTCACTTTAGTTATAAAATTATAAACCCATTGCAGTATTGCTGCCATATTAACTTCTTGAAAAATTCTCATCCATGGTAATGGCAGTTATACAGTTATAGAACTATCATGGTGAGGAAAGGATGAGTTATAGAACTATCATTTCTAAATAATATTTCATTTTGGTGTCATTACTGTAGTTGAACGAGGGTTATTGGAGCTGAGGAAGTTGAGCATAGAGCAACAGCTTTGGGAAGCATCTCGGAAGGAAATTGACCAGCCTTCTTATGGTTCAGTTGCCAATCACAAGTCTACGGCAAATTCGGAGACCTCTTCACATTGATTGTCACGCTTGGATTAATTCAATTTTCTCGCTTAATCTGTTTAGCCAGCTTGCGTCAATTTTATGTTTTTAATTTTTGTTTTTCTGTTTTGTTTCTCATATTCCTTCTACATTCAATTTGTTTTCTAGGAATTTTCCGTGTCACGTGGCAATGTCATAATTTGATGATATATAGTTGATATTTGGTGCTAAGATCAATGCTATAATTATTGTAGCACTTGACTCAGCTGTGGAGCCTGTAATTAAGCTGTTAATATGACAAATTGGTTGGAGTGAAATGCTTCGAAGTATATTATATGATCTATTCCAAATTTACCGGGTTAATGATGGGACCAGGCAGGTATACATGATTATGATATTGGGTCGATCCTATCAATTTTCAATCCTGACCCTTTTTCTTTTTCAATTTATAATTTGTGAACATGAACTAATTCTTATTTCTCCTTAATGTTTTCGTTTTTTTTTTTATCAAAGACATCTTTAGCGTGTACGCTTTTAAATAACGTTAAAGAGAAATCCCCACTTTGGGATGCAAGGTTCATATGTATATTTCGTACATATTCATGTCCTGCCTATTAATAAATGTATTCTTTTTGTTCTTTTCACCCGAGTTACCTTTTTCTCTTTAGGAAAATTAGTTAGAATACATAAGCTGAAATATTTTAAGAGAAACGGTATAGACTGTGGAGTGCGGAAGGCATGAAAATGAAATATTGGAACCAATCTGATATGGCTGGCAAGTGTCGCATGTGACATATCAGCCACGCCTAGCCAGTAAAGGGAATGGTCTCAATAAAATATAAAAAGTGGATTAGCTTTTCCCCACTGCGAATATAAATTGATATAAAAAGGAGCCAAGTGAAAAGAAAACAATAGAAAGGGCCAAAAAAGAAAAAAATAAAGATCTTTTGCTTTCAGTTTAAGGACACCAAAAGCCAGCATGAACACCCACTCTCATCCACTATAACACATTTTTCAATCCTGATGCCCTCAACTACTTATTATATGTTAAAAACTTTCAACTCAATTTCTCTTTCTATTATTTAAAAAAGCCCAGATTAGTCAAAATACTCTATTTTTTTTCTTTTCGGAATAATTATCACTTTCTAAGAGAATTTGCATTTCTTAGCACTGAAATTGGGATATCTTCTTCCCATACAATAAAAGTTCAAAAAGACATCGTCAATTTGTATAGCAATATTAGTGTGAAACGATGGAACATAATTCCCATAAACAAATGACGCTACTATGATAAGTAATTATGCAAATAACAAGACAACAAGCCTCGTACTAATAACAATTAATCCATTTCTTGCAAGTTGGATAGCCACATAACCTGCCAAACAAAGGGATAAATTTTGTCCTCTTGCTGTTTGTTTGTTGGCTTCTTTAGCTTTTCCTTCCCTTCTTATTGTGAACAGACAAGCATAAACCCCATCTCCCTTCATCCTTTCTGTTAGGGTGGTCCAAGAAATGAGTAACATCACATATATAATATAATATAAATCCTCAATTTTTTCTTTTCGCACATTATAATATCCATGTTAGGTTAAACCCTAAATTTTCATGCTTATTAAACTAGGGTAGGGAAACCGAACCACCACAACCTTATCTCGTCTCTTTGCCATATTTTATAAAAACTCATTATTTCTACACCAATAAAGAAATTCTCTAATCTGATTTTGTCAAGCTATGAGAGGAAGAGGACCCATTAGAAGCTATTATGGGTGTTTGTGCAACTATGATGGGGAACATGTGGCGTGTTTGTGAATCTTTCTTTCTGTGAGAGAAAATTTTGGAGTAGATGAAGGATGGAGAAAGAAACCTTCATTATATTATGTTCAGAATACCCATTTTACTAAAAAGTGTTTGAGGGAACAAATTCAATGTCGTATAAGTACAAAAAGAAAACTTAAGCAAAAAGAGAGTAAGTAGAGACTGAGGACTAGAACTTTTGAAAGAAGCATCATTTACTGTGACTTGTGTACATCACAAGAAATCTCATTACTGATCATTCTTTTCTTTTTTTTTTTTTAATTGTAGATAATCTTAGCATAAATAAATCAAAATAAATAAAATAGAAAGAATAGTTAATTTCAGATTTGGTGATTGCTATAATTAAAGATGCCTAAGCAATGTGAAAAAGATTTGTTCTGTCAATGAATCTTTAAGATTTTATTTTTCCCCCTCAAAATTATAAAACAAGATTTGGGATTGTACTTGGAGATAAAAAGGAAAGGTCAAAAACCAATCAACTGATTTGTTTGGAAAAACAAAAAGGGAGTGTAAGAACTGTTGAATCTTGCCAATACCCATCAAGGATATACATAACCACATTCTTTCAAGAAGATTTCTTTTCAATTTTTTATTTATTTTCCATTGAGAAAACTAATAATAAACACAGCCCTTTTTCTCTCATTTTCTGAGAAATAGAAAGTAAGCTTATAAAGCCACTTTCTGAAAAACACAATCTAAAAGAAGAAAATAGTTGCCTAAAATATTTGCGGATTCCTCCTTGTCTTGTTGGTTTAGCACTATTGCAAAAACAAAAGAAAACAAACTTAGCAAAGAGAACTGTAATTTCCGAAAATAAAATAAATTTTAAGTCTCTTGTAAAGCAAACTCAGATTCCATTCTCTCTTTTCCTTTTCAAAATGGCAACCATATTTGCTGACTCAGCATTTTACCCTACAATAAGCACAGACAGAGACCCGAAGCCTATTAGTCATTGAGTCTCTTACACATCTCTTTCAACGCCATTTTTAGGCCTGCATACAAAAAGCAGGAACTGTAATGATAATAAAATACAAATCTGTAGCTATTTATTTAGTGCTTCTAGCCTTACCTCTGTGTCCTCCACTGAGCAACATTTTTAAACAGCCCTATCTTCCCAACTTCTTTGTTCAGACATTTCTTTTCTTGCTTTTTTTCATTTCTGCAAAATTATGAATTCTCAAACATGGAAAACCTTGGCAGTTGTTCTGTTGTGGATATCTATGGAAGTGGAATCTTCTTTATCGTCTTTATCTCATCTTGATAAGATTAGTAGGCTTCCTGGCCAACCCCAAGTGGGTTTTCAACAATTTTCAGGTTATGTTACTGTTGACGAAAAGAAGCATAGAGCTTTCTTTTATTATTTTGTTGAAGCAGAATTAGATCCAGTTTCGAAGCCTTTGGTTCTCTGGTTGAATGGAGGTTTGCTTCAAAATTGAATCAAACCAGAAAACAAAGTTACATTCTTTGAATTCACAATGTGTGATTTAATTAATTTAAAAATGGTATTTAATTGCAGGGCCTGGCTGTTCTTCTCTTGGAGTAGGAGCATTCTCTGAAAATGGACCTTTTAGACCAAATGGAAAGGTTTTGGTGAGAAATGAATATAGCTGGAACAGAGGTATAATTATTACTGTAAATCATAAAATTCAAATTTCAAGTTTTTTCTCTTCATATGTATGTGTAAACTGAATAGAAATAAACATTTTAACGTTCATGAATAATAAATGTTGCAGAAGCAAATATGTTATATTTGGAGACACCAGTTGGGGTAGGATTTTCTTATGCAACTGATAGCTCCTCATATGTGGCGGTGGATGATGAAGCAACAGGTATAATAATAAATACTCTTTATTTGTAAAGTAAGTTGACATGGAAGAAGGGCTGCGATGCCTGGTTCCTGGTCCTGGTCAGAGACCACTGTGTTAGCGCCGAGATAGATTACCCTTCAAAACGAGCTAATGGGCTCAACCTATTAAATTCAGCACCTTCATTCCTTTTGTTAAGTGAAACAGACAAAAAAACAAAATAAACGCTGTATTAAACCATTTGCAGAAAAATTGTTGCTTTTTGTTTTTGTTTTTTTGATTCTTTGACCAAAAAGGCGAAAGTTTTCTCTTGGGAAATTTATGGTTTATTGAGAAAGTAGAATTAACCTGCATTTGCTTTATGAAATTACAGATAAAACAGTGTTTTGTCTCCCCACTGTTACTCTTTGGCCCAAAACGAAAAAAGAAATTAAGAAAAAAGTTCTCTTTTTGCTGTTTTCTGAATTTGAGGTTACTGAAAGCTATTATTTACTTGCATATGTAAGCTTTAAGCTGAAGTCTCATTATGAACTTCATTTGCTACTTCACATTCTATTAAAGATTTTTTATATATAAAAAAGAAAAAAGCTTTCTTTCATAAGGCTTTTATAATATATGTATATTAGTACATGCCTTCTGAAACGATATTTCGTTTTGTTTTCTTAAGCCAGGGACAACCTTATTTTCTTGCAACGCTGGTTCAACAAATTTCCTCAGTACAGGCGTAGAGACTTGTTTATAACAGGGGAGAGTTATGCAGGTAAAATTCAATTTCCAATTTTTTTTTTGTACCAAACTGTAAGACAAGTCAATTTAATCATTGCTGCTTCATTTATTTTCCTAACTCCAGGTCACTATATTCCTCAACTTGCAAATCTTATGATTGAAATTAACAAGAAGGAAAAATTATTCCACTTGAAAGGCATTGCAGTAAGTAAAAAAATATGTATATAAAAAACCTTTCTTCATTTAACTATTTAATCCATTTAAGTAGGATTAATGATAATTTACTAGTCTATCTGTTGCAGCTTGGAAATCCTGTTCTAGAATTTGCTACGGACTTGAATTCAAGAGCTGAGTACTTATGGTCACATGGTTTGATATCAGATTCAACATACAAAATGTTCACTTCTGCTTGTAACTATTCAAGATATGTTAGTGAATACTATAGAGACTCAGTTTCAAGCATTTGTTCGCGAGTTATGAGCCTTGTTAACAAAGAAACTAGCAGATTCGTAGACAAATATGATGTTACTCTTGATGTTTGTATTTCTTCAGTACTGTCACAATCAAAAGTTCTAAGACCACAAGTAAGTTCTTTCTGCAATTTTCTTACTTCCACATTCCTTTCAAGTCTATGGTTCTTTTTGGCATTTACTACTTGAATTACTGCTTAGAAAAGCATCTAAACGTTTAACATCTAAAATAGTGTTAAAGAAAAAAGCTGTTTCAATATCAATGCTAAAGAGACTATATATAAATATGGTTGCTTACAAATCTTCATTTGCAGCAAGTATCTGAGAGGATAGATGTATGTGTGGACGACGAGACGACGAATTATCTAAACCGAAAAGACGTGCAGAAGGCTTTCCATGCTAGACTTGTTGGAGTTAGTAAATGGGAAGTTTGTAGCGAGTAAGTTGTTCTTGTCCTTTTGATATATATATATAGCAAACACAAAAACAAGACCAAGAAAGAATTTTTTATATCAGCATATAGCTCTTCAAGGTAAAATTTCTTGAATGTTACCATTTTTTTTTTTTTTTTTTTGGATTATCACAGCATTCTTGATTATGAGCTGCTCAATTTGGAAATACCAACAATCTCTATTGTTGGATCACTAATCAAGGCTGGAATTCAAGTATTAGTTTACAGGTAAACTTGAACTTAAATAAGTTCTTAATAAGATCATTTATATCATTGTTGTGTTTTATAACAACAAAAATCTTACAGTGGAGATCAAGATTCTGTTATTCCCTTGACTGGAAGCCGCACCCTTGTTCATGGACTGGCAAAGGAGTTAGGACTGAATACAACTGCATCTTATAGAGCTTGGTTTGCAGGACAACAGGTAAAAAATATATAAAATTAATATTTACCATTAAGATGTATCTAATTAAGTTAAGCATATTTAGTAATAATATTAGAAATTAATTGTACTCTTTTCTTTTTATTAAGGTTGGTGGATGGACTCAGGTTTACAGTAATTTGCTTTCATTTGCCACTATAAGAGGTGCTTCTCATGAAGTTCCATACTCGCAGCCTGAAAGATCACTTGTGTTGTTCAAGTCATTTTTGCAAGGCAAACAACTACCTGAAATTTTCTAATGTGCTTTGCTTGTGAGGTTTAAAGTTATATACTCGGAGATATTTTTGTGTACATACATTAATAACTGTGGTGTTATAGTCAGTAAAGCATTTTTGTCTTTGCAAAGAAAAGTAAAGGGAATCATCAATCAAGGTTCAAGAATCTTGTATGAGGTTTGGTTAATGTAAGATCTTTGAAGTGCAAAAATCTTTTGAGCAGTGTCAAATTCACTTCTTCTTCTTCTTCTTCTTCTTTCATTATCAAAATCATCAAACCGTGTATTCTCAAAATGATTGGATTTAGGGTTTACAGAAAAATTAAATATCTAAAATTAATATAATCTTTTTTTTTAAGTTGTTTTTTCAATAGTTAAATAAATTTCAACGAGGTAATTTCAAGAACTGTACTTAAAATCCAAGATTCAAGAAATTACTATATATTTAAGAGTGAGAAAAACTGATTGAAACAGGTCCATACATTTCCATTTGGAATAACTCAACTTCGAATTGCAATTTTCATTACTAAAGTAAGCCATTATTGCTAATTCAATCTCACTTCTTATTGTTAATAAATTGCAAAGGGGACAACTTTATCATACTTAATTGTACTGTAAGTTCAAAATTTGACTTAAAAGTTCCAAACTTTATTACTTTCCTCTAAGCAAGGGATCTCATGTTCATGTTTTTTTTTTTTTTTTTCGAACTTCAAATATAATAACGTTATTTTGATCCATCACCGACCATAGGCACTCCAGTCCCCACCAAAATAAATAAATAAAATGAAATAAAAGAGCTTCCTTTTTTCTTTTTTCAGGTAACCTTGCCCCCATTGATGGGCATGACCTGCAAGTTACCAATGGACCATACTCAAGTGTGATGGCCATGATTGCACAAAACCAACGTAGCCCTTCTCTTTCTCTTGCCACTTCTTTTGCTTTTTCATATTACTTCCTTTCTTGCCTGTACGTCCTCTGTTTCTTTCTTTCTTTCTTCCTTCCTGTCGTCCAATAATCAACCGCCAACCCCACCTGAAAAAGCGGGAACTCTACTTTTTCTGTATTATTTTCTTTTTCCTTTTCCTTTTGTCAATGGAAAAAAAACCGCCACCAAAATAAAGCAACTGCCTGCCCAATTTTGTTTCTCTAATTTGACTCTCTCTAACTGGTTGCAGTACCAGACACAATAGTTTCCTCATATTTTTCAAAAGCAAAAATAAAATCCAAATAAACCAAGAAAGAAAATAAAAAAACATGGCAAAAGAGCAAAAGGAAAGCTCTGCATCAATTATCAACACCACCCTACAGGCCCAGGTAATAACCCTTTTTTCTTAATGCATTAATCATTATTACACATATATGTATTGATACAATATACATATGAAAATCACACCTTCATACACTTTTTCCCTATCTATCACATTGTCAAATATAAATTTGAAGATCCGAGGATTTTTGGGAAATTTGATTTTCGATTCTGCGGTTTATGTATGTGGGCATTGCAGGACAAAGAAGAAGAGGGAGAACTGGACTTGGGATCCGACGAGGCTGACACTCCTTTACCTCTCACTGTCACTTCCCGGGTAATTAATATTTGATGTTTAGTTTGTAGAGAATGAATGAAATTGGAAGTAGCATCAATCATAGATGGAAAAATTATGGATTTTTGCAGGTATTGTATATGTTGGGAGATATAACATCGGGTCCAGCATATCGGTTTGCGCAATGGCTGGAATTGGTTCGTAAGAGAAGTGTGAAACATCACGCCTCTGGGTTTCCTCGCCGCCCTCACGGGCTTGACACTATGACCTCTGGGTCTTGCATTCCTCTATCTCTCTTATCTTTACATTGCCATTTTTACCATAAAACTAATTAATGATCATCGACCGTTATTTTCATTTTAATTTTAGATAATTAGGTAATGGTATTATTTTCTCACAAAAAAAAAAAAAAAAAAAAGAAGTGATGGGATTATAGGCTGCGATTTGAACTAGCCTTTGAGTTTCTGGAACTAAATTTAGATTGGAATTGTAAGCTCTGGAATTGGGATACATGCCCATTCAGAACTGAAATTTTTCTATTATTGGAATTCAATCAAAGATTTAGCCTTTGACTAGTGGACTAGATTTTTTATACAAATTAATAAAAGTAAATGGCGGGAGTTTTACAAATCTTAAGTTGTATTTGTAATTTGAGTGAAGTTAAAAGTTCTTGATTTGGTTTATCTGTGGATTCTTGTAGAACTTGCATGTTGAATGCTTTTGCAACTTATATGAATGCATAACCAACAATTGGTCAAGTGATTCCAAATGAGTTACTCGGTCCTCACCTGCCTGTTGCGGTCAAATAAGTAAACAAAGGATATTTCAAGAAGCATTTTGGTCGTGCAATTAAGGAGTTGAAATTTGGTTGTTTTATGTTTCAGTGCTAGAGAATTGCTTATTGATCCAAAGAGTGATCCCCCTCCTGAACAAGCTTCAGAGATCAGTTTATGGGAAAGGCTTGGTAAAGCAGCAATATTGGACATTGAGTCGAGCTCTTTTTCTTGGGACATGCTCTCTTCACTCCACCACACTGAGCATAGCAGTAGCACCGAACAATCTGAAGATGAAATGAATAAAGCACTTGAGGTGTGTGATCTAATTTAATTATAGCATTTATTGAGTGTCTTCAGCCTCATACTTTATTTGAAAAACCAAAAGGTGTGTGATCTAATTTAAGCATGGCTGTTGCTGAGCTTCTTCATTCCCTCCTCAAAGTTCACCCTATGGTTCACACACACACACACACAGAGGTTTACCTCGCTTCTTATTTGGATTTCTTAACTCCACTTTGTCAATTGAATAGCATGAGATGGATCATCGGGTTATTGATAAGAAAGCACTTCAGTATTCATGTAAGAAAGTAGTTAGCAAACTAGTGTGTTTTGTATTTTATGCAATATTTTTGTGAAGACTTCTGTAAAGGTGCAAGTAGCACAACTTGGGGATCACTGTGAAGAGTGATGTGTTTCGCCTGTATATGGACAATCTCTTTCCATCAGCTGCCTCAAATTTTCTTATGTATTATGCATGTAGGTAACTGTAAATTCTGGGGGAGTTGTCTTTTTTGCTTTATTCAACCAGCCTGGAATCAATGATGCTCTTCCTAAGGAAGCAGCAGCAGTCATAAAATTTTCATCTTCAAGGATGGCCACACAGTCAGAACGTCTTGGCTATGAATTTGCGAAGTGGTTAGGAGTTAGAACTCCACAGGTTATATTGTTTTTCCCTGGTATTTTGGTGATTTATTACCATTACCTAAACCTTTCTTAGACATCCTGCCTGCATTCTCTGTTTCCTTGAAGATAGTGCTTATCCTGATGATGCATTGCAGGCTAGAGTCATTCATAATTGCAGTGCTGAGTGGCTCCAGATTAAGGAGGCTGCTGAAAAAGCAAGAGACACAGCAGCTTCAGAAGGAGATGAAGTTGGTGAAGTCACGTGTTCGGAACTTCTGGAAGCTCTTGAACTTAGCCGATGCCTTCTTCTAATGAGGTGAAGTCCAATCTGATTTCTGAATATAGCTTTCTATAGTAAAATGTTAGGAACCAGACTGTGGAATTAAAAATTTTGGCCCCACCATAAATTAGCCATTAATTTGATGATGTTTATCTGTCTTCTTGTTGACTGTTACAGAGTTAGAGAATGAGTACAAAAAGGAAGTCACAAATTTTCATTGATAATATTGAAAATAATTATGAGAATCAAAACAGTTACAAGAATCCATGTATAAATATCCTTTTTCTCTATCTATGTTCCCACGATTATTCTTATTATCTTCTGTTTTCTCATTTTCTCATTCCTGTGTTCTGCTGTCTTTCCTCGTTTCCAAATGTTCTTCCATGGAGATGACTTTCCCTAACTCTGTTGTCTAATTTTGGTCAATTTACTTGCTCTAATGGCCAAAAACTCCTGTTTTGCAGTTATATTCATGGATCTCCTTTGTTGGAAAGTTCAACTGCATTTGAGTCTCGTGAAACTGCAACAGCTCTTGGTAGGGTCTTGATGTTGGACCTTGTCATCAGAAATGAAGATAGATTGCCTTGCCGACAACTCAGATGGCGTGGAAATGCAGCAAATTTATTATTGGCTGATCAAATGGCCTCTGCAAATGTAAATGAATTGGAGGATGCTTTTGATTCTGCAATTAACCGATACCGACCAAGAGTTGTTAGAGCTCTTCAGAAAGAAAGGAGGGCAACTTCTGTGGATAGTAGATTGTCCTCTCATGAGTCAGGACTGGTATCACAGGGTTCTGATCTTTCTGATGTCACGGAATCCCCAAAATCTTGTTCCAAGAGCCTGAGAAGTCAAGCATCAAACGAGTCAATATTTTCTGAACTCTACAGGAGCCGCATTGTAGCCATTGACTCTGGTGTTCCTCGGAGGCCTCCTGCTGGAAAACGTGCAAATGACCAGGCAAATTACCCAAAATTGGTCGAGTTACTTCTTAACTGTTCCGATTACGCTTCTAATTTGTTATATGATATAACTGGAGGGAAATTAGGATCTCCTTTAGAAGACCCCAACATAACTGATATACGACCAACAGAAATTACTGCAGTTGTTCAAGAATTTCGTAGTGGATTTCGTGCAGCTCTTAGGGATCTTCAAAGTTTCCATATATTCCTTCTAACACTTCACCAAAAATTGGATGCCCTATTACGAGCATTTTTAAACATTACAAATAGAACTGGGGACTTTGACAAGGAAGATATAGTGGTTCCTGAGTCACCTTTGCATGGGGGTGTTCATTGTCCTTCTTCACCAACGCCAAGTAAGGACAGGTTCCTTAATGATAATAATTCAGATTTTAGTGATTCAGAATTGCAGAGAACAGCGCCAAGATCATCTTCAGGGAATAAAGAAAATTCAGACTCTCGTTCTCCCATGGCCAAAGAAGGTTGGCATGGAAAGTTTAAGGCGAGTGGGGAGCCCCTTCATAGCCTCCGTTTGACAACAAAGCTTCGTGACATCCATAAATTTGCCAAGGTTGGTATGCTAATTATCACTATTGAATTGTCTTTATTTCACACATATTCAAGATTCTAAATTTATTGAGTTAGGCAAATGGGATTATGTGTATTCTTATCCACCTTGCTAAGCTAACCAGTGGAATCTGCGCTGCATGTGAACACACAATTGCTTTTTGAAAAGTTTGATTTTCTAGAATGAGACAAGCAAAATGCATCAAAAGTTCTAACCTATAAATGGCATTAGATATAGTGAATTTTCAGTTTGGTAGTTGTTAGGGCCATTATCTGGCATTTGGCCCAGAAACTCAGAAGGCTTGAAGTTGAAACTTTTCGCTTTGGAAGTCAAATGTCAATTCTGGCCGCCAACCACCAGATCAAACAGCCTTTTAATATTCTGTTGGTCAAAAACTGAGCGTCACTTTTTCCATTTTTGCTTGATTTGAGATGTAATGATGCCACAGCATATCTCTATTAAAACTGTTACCAAGGTTCACAAGAGAAGAGATGGATATCAATACCTTTGACTTGAGACTTTGGAAGTGGTAGAAGAAGGAAAACAAAAGGGAGCCAAGACACTCTGTTCGGGACAGACAAAATGGGGTGTGGTTGAGGGGAGAGAGGAGGTGGTAGACTCGTGTCGTGTAATTATAAACTGATCAAGAGCGTTTAAACTATTAAAGATGATATAATATATCTTTGATGGACAGAATTGGTACACTACCCTGCCAATGGCTGCACTCACATTTGATGATACGGGTAATGAATAACAAGCTTTTACTTCAGAATTGTCATATGTTACTGAACCAGAATATCATTTTGTTTGAACAAAACGGTGTGTAACTTCTAACTTGAAATGGAAATGATACAAACAGCCCTAAGCAAACAAATAAAAATTTTAAAGGAGAACAAATAATTTGATTGTGCTACGCGAAACAGCATAAGATTTGCCTTAATTAAAACATTTTATCACTTGCCCTTATCTGTCTGAACTGTCATCATCACTCTCAGGTTGATACTGAATCAAATAAAGAACTGGAACAATGGAATGAGATGCTGAGAAACGATGCTATCAAACTGTGTCAAGAAAACAATTTCAATACCGGATTTTTCGAGGGCAGTGATAGTAACTGTGTTGTTGATGCTTATGAATTGAAGGTATGTCCCACTCTGCAAATGTGTGCATGACCATGCAGATGCAGGACCTGTTTTAAACCTCTGTGCAATATAGTTCGCCTATCTCACAAATCACATTTTATCTTCTTGTTTCCCTTCCTGGGTTTTAAATACCTTGTCATTTTCAATTAACTTACAGGTCAGACTAGAACACATCCTTGAGAGAATATCATTGATTTCTGATGCTGCAAACACAGAGAAACCATCTTCAATCACAAATAGCTTGTTCATTGGTGGGGCCTTAGCTGCTCGATCCATTTATACTTTGCAACATCTAGGAATTACTCATATATTGTGTTTATGTGCCAATGAAATTGGACAATCAGATACTCAGTACCCTGATCTATTTGAGTACCGAAATTATTCAGTAAGTGATATTTTTCCTTCTCGATTTTCACCAGGTCCATCCTTTTAGGGGAGTATGCTTTTTTGTTTTAGGCATTTAACTAACTCTGTATCACTCATTTCCAATATCCCAAAAAATTAGGAAAATTTTATTTTGCATCACAGCCAAAAAAAAAAAAAATCAATAAGCAAATTTGTGATATAAACAAATTTAATGGTAATAACAAGAAGAGCTATTAATAGTTGTATTTATGGCCTCACTCTTGATGAATTTTGTAAAGATAATGATACCTATAAATCCTATGACCTTTTTCCCTATGAGAAGTTGATTTTTACTTGATGGAAAGCCTGGTGTTTTGATGTTTCTTCTGCTATGTTGTCCTTCTGGGAAAAATTTCATAACACTGCCCATTTGGCGACAATGCTTGTGATTATTTAAATTCTGAACTCCTAAACCATCACGTTCTAGCATATGTCTGGAATTTGTTAATGATAAAAGTATTCGACTTGAACAGGTATATGACAATGAAGATTCAAATATTAGCAGCATCTTTGAAGAAGCTTCTGATTTTATTGATCATGTTGAATCAACGGGAGGGAGGGTTCTAGTTCATTGCTTTGAAGGGAAGAGTAGAAGTGCCACATTAGTTCTTGCTTACTTAATGCTCAGAAAGTAAGTGCATTTTACTTGACGGGATAGATAGAGTGCCCAATGTGGCTGATCCAATGCATGTTGTGTTTCTGGTTGATGCAGGAACTTCACGCTATTACAAGCATGGAATGCCCTGAGACGAGTTCATCGACGGGCTCAGCCCAATGATGGGTTTGCGAGAATTCTATTGGATCTTGACCGAAAATTGCATGGAAAGGTGTCGATGGAGTGGCAACAACGGAAGCCAACAATCAAAGTCTGTCCAATCTGTGGAAAGAATGCTGGTCTAAGCAGCAGCTCTCTCAAGCTTCATTTGCAAAAATCGCATAGGAAGCTATCGTCGGGGAGCGTTGACAGTGCTATGACTATGGAAATACAAAAAGCACTGGATGCACTAAAAATGACAAGTGGAAGCGGAAGTGGCAGTGTCAGCCCCCAACAGTCCTCTTCTGTTATGGATGACTTGGAACTCGTATAAATTCAGCACAACTAATTTTCAGATATTCTTCTCCTGAGGCCGCCTACATTTTTTAATCCATCGTTCGCATGAAAATTTTGAAATTTATTGCAAATGATGCTGGGGCATGGGACCGGTAGGAAGATTGTAAAACACATTATTGGTTGTATAGTGGAAGGAAAATATATTATGATTTGTTACGAGCGTTGTGTATCACCAATCCTTATCACAAATATCATTATACAGTGCACAAATAAAGTCTGGAACTGCCAATCCTTTGACGGCAAGCTCCAAAATCTAAAATTGTATGATGCAACGAGACTCCTCTTACATTGCAAATGCTACAGCATTAATTTCAACACCCATCGATAGCACTCGAAAGAAATGGGAAAAACTTAGCGACAGAGGAAAGACTGTATTGCAGGTTGAAACTTTACATAACAGTAACAACAACAAAGGAGTATGGGGGAAAAAAAAAAAAAAACTTAAATATAAGCTCATCAATGACTATCCGTTTATTATAAAAAGCTAATCAAAAATACCACGATCCCACTATCTGCCACCTAATTCAAATATCCATTGGTGATATGAGTACAGCCTTCAAATCCAGCCAGCAATAAAACATTGGCCCCAATTCTACCAAGTAGTCATTTTAACAAGACAGACTACAACTACATTGCCAATTTAAGTTACGACCATGCAGTACAAGCAACGCAGCAACGTGCAGGCAAAGGTTGCTGATTCGGACGGAGCTTTAGCCTACACAATGGACAATGCATCTGGCAATGACTCGGGAGACCCACTGCTACCATTGAGGACAATAACATTTCCATCAGAATCAACATCTACAATAACTGAGTCACCTTCTTTGATATCTCCTGCAAGCATTTTCTCGGCCATGCTGTCCTCCAGTAGTCTCATTATGGCTCTTCTCAGTGGCCTTGCTCCGTAGCTTGGATTATATCCTTCCTCAACCACCCTCTCTCTAAATCTCTCGGTCACTTGGAGCTCTATGTCTTTGCCCTTCAGCCTGTCAAACACCTCCTTCAACATTATATCAGCAATATCTTTAACCTCCAGCTTAGTGAGCTGCCTGAAGACAATCATCTCATCCAACCTATTTAAGAATTCTGGCCTGAAATACTGCTTCAATTCCTCAGTCACTAGGCTCTTAATCCTATTATAACTACTGTCCTTCTCATCATAATCAAGGTCAAATCCTATCCTGCGCCCTCCCTTCTCAATAACACTGCTTCCAACATTTGAAGTCATTATCAGAAGAGTATTCTTGAAGTCCACGGTTCTACCCTTGCTGTCAGTCAATCTTCCATCTTCAAGAATTTGAAGCATCATGTTGAAGACATCAGGATGAGCCTTCTCAATCTCATCAAAGAGCACCACAGTGTAAGGTCGACGCCGAACAGCTTCTGTCAACTGCCCACCCTCGGTGTAACCAACATAACCAGGAGGTGAACCAATGAGCTTGGAGACTGTGTGTCTCTCCATGAACTCACTCATATCAAGACGGATCATGGCTTCTTCAGAGCCAAAGTAGTAGGCAGCTAGCGCTTTTGCCAATTCTGACTTTCCTACACCAGTTGGACCAGAAAATATGAAGCTAGCAATTGGACGGTTGGGATTCTTGAGTCCAACTCGGGCCCGGCGAATAGCGCGACTGATGGCTTTCACAGCTTCATCCTGACCAATGACTCTCTTGTGCAAGGTCTCTTCCATCTTAAGCAGGCGGTCAGATTCATCAGTTGATACTTTCTCTACAGGAATTCCTGTCCAAGAAGAGACAATGTGCTGAATGTCTGATTCAGTGACAGTAGGACCAACATCCCCTGCCTCAGTCTCAGCCTTGCTCATCTCCTTGCCTTTCTCCACAATAGCTGCAATTTGTGCCCTTAGGTCCATTTCACGGTCCCGTAATTCTCCAGCCTGTCCAGAATTTTATGTACTCTAATTTAGTTAAATGAAATGCTAGGTACCAGCTATAAAGAAGCAAGGGGAAAAAAAAAATACTCGGAAGATTTTGGAGAGAGAGAAAAAGATGAGAGAAAGGAGGGAGAAGAAAAAGATTTTGGAAATTTTCACATTAACTATGTGGAATCCTACTGTCATTGTGAAATCATTAACCCTCATTAAAAAAATAATAATAATAAAGTGCATAGTCCTAGGGAACAAAAATCGAGCAGAAAAAAAAATTTTACCTTCTCAAAGTCTTGGCTGCGAACAGCTTCATCCTTCTCCTTTGTTATCTGCCTGACCTCTTTCTCAAGCTCCCTAGCCTCCTCAGGGACCTATAGAACAGACTTAGACATAAACAACTTGCATAAAGTTAAAACGGGTGATCATAGAATAGCTGGGTAAAAGCTCATGCCTGTGCGTGGCGAAGGCGAACCCGAGAACCAGCTTCATCAATCAAGTCAATTGCCTTATCTGGCAGAAAACGGTCACTGAAATGGGGAAAAAAAGAGCAAACACGAGATAATAAGAAACTTTCTGCCAGATTGAGCTTACAAGTGAAGTATAATACATTGCAAGGCAGTCATATCATTCACAGGAATAGTTCTAAGATCTACTGAGAAAATAATTGCTACCTTGTCACACAACATGCTGTGCATGGCCGTACATAAAACGTGCAAGTACTCAGAGAGCGGAAAAAAAAAGGACAAAAAAAAAGGAACGAGCTATTTCATAAATTGCAAACCTGATATACTGATATGACAACTGTGCAGCAGCTACTAGGGCTTCATCTGTATATCGCAGCTTGTGGTGTATCTCATATCGTTCACGCAATCCTTTCAGAATTTGAATAGTTTCATCTACAGATGGCTCAGGTACTTTGACTGGCTGGAATCGTCTTTCTAAAGCGGGATCCTTCTCAATGTGCTTTCTGTATTCATCCAGTGTGGTAGCTCCAATACACTGCATAAGTTAAGAAAAATAAGAAACCTGCAGACACAGGTTCAAGCATAAACAGCAATATACCAACAAAGCCACAGAGACTTGGGAGCTGTGATTACTTCTCTTATATAATCAAACAAGGGAGGGAAACAAAAGAAACCGTAACCACCCCCATAAAATTGGATACAACAATGAGATGTATGATAATAAAGTTAAACAATTACTTATTAGTCTAAAGGAAGAATGTGCTGCAACGGTTAGAAGTTAAGAACAAAAAATAATAGGAAGGTTGCAAAGGACAGACTAATTCAATTCAAACTTCGTCTCATGTCAAAACTAGTTGGAAGTACTATTTCTTTTCCCTTCAAAAGAATGATGCCAAAGTTACCTGCAATTCACCTCTAGCAAGAGCTGGTTTTAATATATTGGCAGCATCAATTGCACCTTCTGCTGCTCCAGCTCCAATTAACGTATGCACCTCATCGATGAAAAGAATAATTTCATCACTTTGTTTGATTTCTTCCATTAGCTTCTTCAACCTCTCTTCAAACTCTCCACGATACTTGGTTCCAGCAACCAAAAGACCCATATCCAGGGTAATAACCTACATTATAAAGCAAAAAAAAAACAGGCCACACATATGATAAGTTTTTTACCACAATAAGATGTTAATGCCAATCTCTCAATTATGAATAACGCATAGAATTATAAGTGCATGTATGCACATGTGACCAGGAAAAAAATTAATGTCACAGGTCACTGAATCCTCTGTCCAAAACAAACAGGATACCCGGTGTTGAGCATTTATTTCACCACCATGTATGGATCACACAACAAGCAATCATTTACAAGTTGCAGAGTGCAATCCAAATACATGTCGCACAGAGAAAATTGAAAGCAATTGTTAGGTAACAAAAGAAGGCCATTCTTATATAACCAAAAAAAATGTTAAATAAAAGCACATGAAAATAACTACTGTCCTATATAGCATTCTTCAATATATATATATATATATATATATATATATACTTTGTTTCAGCTAATAGCATCAGCAAGGCCCATGCTACAACCTTTTTTAGTTATAAGCAACTAATTAATAGTACCAAAAACTCAAAGGAGCACAAAAGTAATCTGCACCTGAACACTGAACCATGTCAATAGATTGACAATTACCCACCTTCTTTCGCTCAATTGTTTCAGGGACATCACCACTTGCTATACGCTGAGCAAGTCCTTCTGCAATTGCTGTTTTCCCAACCCCAGGCTCTCCAATAAGGCATGGATTATTTTTAGTTCTTCGACCCAAGATTTGGATGACACGCTCTATTTGTGGCTGTCTTCCAACAACAGGGTCCAGCTTACCCTGAAAGAAGAAAGAATATCCCCTAAAACAATCTGAAGAATAGTTAATGCATAAAAAAAGACAGATTAGCATTCACTTACCTCCTCTGCTAACTTAGTCAAATTAGTTCCATACTCTTCAAGAGTAGGCATCTTATTGCTGCCACCTCCTGGTCCAACAGGAGCAGGAATATTCTCAGTGCTTTCACCCACCATGCGAATGACCTAATCACAACAACAAAAGACATACTTCAGTTAGTTTTAAATATCATGCACACAACCAAGGATTCAACAATAAATACAATTAGGTTAATCCAAGTAAAAAATATGCATTGTTTACCTGTGTGCGGATGTTACTGGGGTCAGCACCTAAATTTTCAAGAACACGTGCTGCTACACCTTCACCTTCACGAAGCAACCCGAGAAGCAAGTGCTCAGATCCAATATAGTTGTGACCTGAAAGATTCATGGAAGTTGGATTTTCAAGTTAAGATAACAATATTTTTCTAAGAAAAAGTTGGAAGGTAAGCATTCATATGGCAATTTATGCCTGCCTATTCCCAGAAAGTTATAAAAGCATGCATGAATTGTTAACAATAAAAAATAAAAAAGGATAGAATGCTCATAACAGCACAACAAAATTTATTGAATCCAACAGCATCACAAACACACAAAAGGTCAGTTATTGTAACCTAACGACTCCAGTAATAATAAGCATTTTGAAAAACTCACTAAGATTAAATACTCTGGTAACTGCATGAATCGGAATGGAAAATATAGTTTAAATCGGGCTCCTATATTAACCCTTAAATATTTGAATTCCAACAACAAAGATAAAGGTTCTCAGTTAAAAGGCAACGACTAGAATCGAAGACCCAAAAAAACATTGCCAACCCACTTTATGGTAGAAAGCTAAATTTGTGGCAAGATTAAGGAGGGAGGACAGAAAAAGAACCCTACCAAGTTGGCGGGCTTCCTCCAGCGAGAGTTCCAATACACGCTTTGCACGAGGAGTAAATGGAATCTCCACAGCAACAAATCCACTACCTCTCCCTATGATCTTCTCTACTTCTACACGTGCATCCTTAAGATTGATTCCCATAGATTTGAGCACCTTAGCAGCAATGCCAGTTCCTTCACCAATAAGACCCAAGAGGATTTGCTCTGTGCCAACAAAGTTGTGACCAAGCCGTCTTGCTTCCTCTTGAGCAAGCATAATTACTTTTATTGCTTTTTCTGTGAAGCGCTCAAACATAGCCCTAGGTAGAAATCGTTTAGCTTTCTGTTGCCTACGGGACATTGAGATTGCAACCCTGGAATGGAAATCTTGTCCAGATCTTAGCAATGTATCTAAACAATTTGAGTTTCGAAGGCCTGAGAATCCTCTTAATGTCAATGCTGGCGGTCGTGTACTACACATCATTTTGGTGGCAGTCCTCCTTGATGTTTCAGATTCTTGAGATAGGCCATGTTTTACCCCATGAGATAAGGCAGGAATATTAGTTGAATGAACTAGAAGCCTCGCCATGGATGCCACAAAAAGATTCTGCATTTCACGAATAATGTCTTAGAAAAATACAGGTGAAGAAATGAAGAAAAATAAAATAAAATGCATAAGAACTATGACATTGACATTCCAAACCGACAATTAGGCTGACAACCAAACATAATCATAGCAAAATGACATCATTGAAACATACATACACAAACTCCTCTTCAACAATGACATGAAGAACAGGTACTCTTTCATTGTTCTCAAATAAATTTATGACAAGTCCAGAAAGCACAATTTTCAAAGGCTGGAAAGCAAATGATATGTACAGGTGCAATACATGCAACATTATTGAAGGCAAAGTCGTTAAAAATACAACTTTTTGATCAATGGACCAAGAAAATTAATTGCAAAGATATCCCGCAAGCTATTGGGAACAAAAAAAAAAACCTGGAAAGGTATGACATTAATTCAAACAAAATATCTCCATAGACTGAAGCTTCTTAATAAGAGGCGCACATGCTTTCATTTCACTTCATATGAACAATTCAGATGTCATTACGACCTAAATAAATATCCTTTCAAACTAGAAATTTACAGGGAAAAAAAAAAAAAAGACTAAATTAAGCTCAATAACATTACCAAACCGAGCGCTCCTGTGTTTCAGCAAAATAGCCACTATAACTAGCGCCTATTCAAAAAGCAAAAACTAAATAAGACCTATCGCAATAATCCAAAAATCCCTGCAATGAATATACAATAACCACACACTTAAGACCTACACACACAGAGATTGTTCACCTGTAATATAGATAGTATTGGAGAATTAAAATCATTGGCAATTAACCAAAAATAAAACCCTAAATTGAATGATCGAATCAAAGCATGTATCAATCGAAAGCAGGTCAAAACCCTAACTTCCGAAGCTGAAATACAACCAAAAAGGAAAAAAAGAATCAAAACCTTACCTAAAACTTCAAAGAGAGAGAGATGAAGAACAATAGAAATGAAAATATAAAAAATCCAAACGGAGAAACAGACCTAAAAGGGTCTTTCTTTTTTCTTTTTCTTTTGGAGAAGAGAGAGACCCTCTTTTATGGTCGGCCGATAACCAAGGATAGATATATAGATGATGTGGTTTTTGTTACCTTTCTTCCTTCTCTCTCTAGATTTTTATTTTTTTATTTATATCCATTTTTGTTCTTCTCTGTATCTGTACCGTAAATTCCATCAACTTTCATGGACCTTCGCGTTCACCTAACGAGCTAAAACCACAAAGTCGTTTTGATAATCAATCTCACTGGCGGCTATTCACCGTCCGATTCGAAGAATACTACACGTGGTCAGTAGAATTATTTATTGACGAGCGAGCGCGCCAGCCTTATCTGTAGGTCAAAATAACCACATTGTCCGTCCTGTCCCTAGATTTTTTCATGTACCTAATTTGCCCTTCACGTGCTACGTCGCTGTGAATTAGCCGTATACGAGACTTGAATCTCATTGCTATTCTACACACTACTATAATTTTATAAAATAAAATAAAATAAATGATTTTCATTTTTTTTTTCACGCACATGTTTCCAAAAAAAAAGTTATTCAGATAAAATCCTTTAAAGGATTACAACTTCACTCTAAATTAGTAAATTTCTCAATTACTTTATAAATAAAGTTAATTGCAATGGCTTTTGATTTAATCATTTAATTTTTATCCAAGAATATAAGATGAGAAATTAACAAAAATGAATCAATCAAAATAACTTATTCTATTTGTGTTAAAAATAAGTCCAATTTATTGTAAATTGATTATTAAATAAATTGTTAATAAATTTGATTAATTACTCTGATGCATAAAGTTATGAATAAATAAATATTTTTGATATTTAGAAATTATAAATTGAAATATTTAAAAGAAATGAAGAGATATATTAGATATTATGTGGATGCTTAAAATGGCAACTTGTAACAAGTAGGGCCTTACGTTTTAGTGAATGAAATGGGTAAGCTACTTGAAATATCTTATAGGAGAATAGAGTCGGCTGCCAAAATTTGACCGTGGTGTCAACCTGAAGCCCAATCTTTCTTTATCTTTGTGACCACTACCCTTTATTTTTTGAATGTTTTTATATATAAAATGCAGGGTTCGAGAGTTGGAGTGCTCTTACCAGCAAATTTATGAACTTTCATTCACTCAAATGAAGTGACCATTATAGCATAATTACACCAATAATATTATTCTGTTTTTATGCTTATGCTTGCGATATTAGTATAATATATCATAAGTTGGTTTGACGCTCATACGGCCCGCTTCTTGTTCTTGGGTGGAATTTTGTTTTGTTGTTCAAATGAATCAACTCTCGTTTCATTTATTGTACTCGTACATATTTCAACGATACGTTGTTTTACATGTTAATTAACAATGTTCCATTTATTTCGGCCATCGAACGACAGGTCCCAACTCATTCGTTGGAACTTGAAGTGATCGGTAGGATAAAAGATAACAATATTTTCAAATAAATATCTATATTCCATTTATCTATAACTATAACTATAAATATTTTCTATCTATCTATAAGTATAAATTTATAGATCGACAATAATATTTTTAAAATTTTTAATTTTTTATAAAAAAAATAAATGTAATTTAATTCCACTGACTATATTAGTTTTACATTTAAATCTAAATTTTATCGACTAATAAATAAAATTAAAAAATATTAAAATAAAATAAAACACTTTTAATATTAATTAATTTAATACAACCTTGAGAAGTTTTATCTGATTAAAATTTTAAATTAATACCTTATTATGGAAGTTTTATCATATTTTAATTAGGAATTATAATTTTATTATAGAAGCTAAATCTTAAATTAATGCCATATTATATATAAGTCTAGCCATGTCTTATTTAGGAATTATAATTCTATTCTAAAAATTGCAATGTCATATTTAGGAAATTATAATCCTAATATAGAATTAAAATATTAAATTAAAGCCATATTGTCGAAGTTTTGTTATATTCTGAAATATAATCCTATTATATAAATTTTGCCATACCTTAAATAAAAATTATATATCCTATATCATCAAACTATAGTAGATATTTTATCTAACTACGAATTGTTTTATAATTTTATTTATATTTTATTAATTATTTCATTCAATTGATTTTTACTGGGAATTAAAAATGAAAATGAGCATTATTCTTTATAAATAAAAAAACATTATAAATCAAATAACCAGTAAGTACAATAAGAAGCAACGCATCCTGTTCATAAACACTATTTAAAATTAAAAATAAAATAAATAAAATATCACAATTTTAAATTTAGAATTGTTTTGGACATGGTGAATTTTTTTATCAACTAATATTGCTATTAAATATATTTAAAAAGTAAAATAGATATAATATATTTATTCTTAAGCCCATAAGTTGGGCTAATGAATTGATCGAGCTAAGTCCAATTCAAAAGGAGAGGAGACTAACAAAGCCCAAGGACGGCCAATTACATCAACGCTCATGCAGCCCGCTTCGCGTGATGCGGAAGCTATTCGCAGCTGTGTAAACGACAGCTCGCTTCTTAGGCACAATTTGTTCGTCGTTCAAATAGACCGAGTTGGTCCGCACGTTTTAACGTCGTTTAGTTTTCGATGTTAACAATGGAAATTTTGTCCGTCGTCCGACGACAGTTTTCCACCCGTGCGGAGCTTGTACCTTAGCATTCAAAGTAAATTGAAGGTACGAAAAAATTGTTGATATAAAGAAATTTGAGTAATGATAAATTAAGGTTTTAATCTAATTCCCAAAAAAAAAAAATTATGGTTTTAATTTGATTGGAAAAAAAAAAGCAATATAATTCAACACCAAACAAAAAATAACTCTTAAAACTATTTATTTGACACAAATGTTAAAAATCATTTTTTAAAAACTACAAAAATTTTGAGTCGAAGTACTAACGTTCAGTTCATACAATTAAGTCTCCCAAAAAAAAAAAAAAAAAAGGAATATAGCACTGATTACTGTTCCCTTTTGATGATCATAGCTTTGCCATTAAAAGTCATATTTTGGACCCAAAAAAAAAAAAAAGTTAATTTCCACCTTCTTCGTAAGCTCAGCAGTTTCAATCATTCAGATCATGTTATCGAACTGTCAAATTTCCACTATGTAGCAAAAGGAATTTATTAGCAAAAGGACAACCAATTAATAGTTTCATATATATATATATATATATTAATGTGAACCACATAATTGCTGTTCCTTGAAATGTCAAGCTGCTATCTTCTTTATGTCGATGCGTAGGTTTGGCATATAGGATAAGGATGTATCAAAGGGGTATGAAATGAAGAAATTTGGAAATATGTTGTGCGAACTATATTCACAACTATGCTGATCTTTTTATTTCATTTTTACTTTCCCGTGCTAATTAATTCCTACGTGTTGTGTTAGTATCAGCTTATTGAATCTTTATTTTATTTGATAGTACAATAACAAAATAAATTTATTTATTTAAGCTGAATTAATAACCTGTTTATTAAATAGAAAAATTTATAAAATTACGGTATATCATTTTTAATTATTCAGCAATCAAATTTTAATATCATTTTTTAATTATTAATCTCATGGGCAGTTGATTCATATTCACATCCATAATTTAGCGATTCCACAATGGATTACACGTGATATCCAAACAAATGATGGTAAGTACAAAGTGATATAATTACTAATTAAAGAGTGAATAATATAATAATGTTAATTGCAATTTCGCTTCTGGGTGCATCAAAATTTGACTTTCTAATACTAAATTATGGCACTATAAAACAACTTTTGTTTTTATATTAAGAAGCAGTTAATAGGATTGTTTTCAGTAGTAGTTTAAGATAATAAATGCATGGGGTCGAATCGATGACATGACTATAGACTTTTATCATTATCACGCAATAAACGAATTTGGTCATTTGCTCAATTTATTAATTGAAATTCTGTTTCTTTACAAAATTACTATAATGCTTTCTACGGCTATTAATATAATCTTTCCTTTTTTTTTTTTTATAAAATTATTAGTGAGTGTAAAAACAAAAGGCATTAAGTGTAAAAAGTCTGACAGGAAAGTAAGCCGAATATTGAATAGCCGCTGCTAATCACATTCCAATGGCAAAGTGTCTGGTTTAGGGATTGAAGTTCATCGGTATCCATTTTAAATTACGAATTTTAAATTTTTATGTTCGTATTCATTTTAAATAGTCATTTAAGTATTTGTATTTGAATCTATTTAAAATACTCTTTAAATCGGCAGTAATATCCATAGTAAAATTGTTTATTATAGTAGATAATGGGTTACAGGTAACTAATGTCTTATACTCGTATTTTATCTATATAAATTGCAGATAGTAATTTCACTATTTTTATATCTTAAATTCATCTATAACTATTTATATTATCATTAAACGGATCGGAATTCTAGTGTAACCTTAAAATATCATTCTCATTTCCACCCTTAATTTGAAATTTGAAAAACTTTATTACTTCAATATTTATATCCGATCCAAATGTACAAATATGTGTGCAACCTGAAAAAATAATAATAATAATTTCTTAAAATATGCTCTTTTATTATAGAGAGAATATTCTTAATTTTTATTTTTGATTAATTAAAATTATGAATCAATTCTTGTACATCATATTTACTCTACTTATATATCCGATTAAAGATGATACAATTTCTGAAATTTAAAATTATTTAATAAGAAAAATTATTGTTTGAAACTTAATAAAAAAAAAAGATAATAACAATAAATTAATTCATGCTATTGCATTAATTTTTATAATTAAAACTACATCTTCTTTGACAACTTGATTTGCCACATATACACAGAACAATATGAAACTCCCACGTTTCATGGAATGTGATAAAACTGGTGTTTCTATATTCTTCTAGTGTCTGAAGTCTGAACTAATAATAATTGTGTGAATGTGAGTGGATCCCACAGTAGTAGTTAATTATTTGCGGGGGTTGAAATTTGAATCCTTTCACCTTTTTACCGTACCAGGAAAGATGTCTTATCTTATGATCATTATCACACTTAGGAGGTTAAATATTCGGTTTTGGTCCAACAAATTATCCAACAACAATTCGAATCAAAAAATAAATTCTAAAAATATAAAATCAACCGAACGGAATAAATATGAAAAACTAAATTTAAATATAAATTAAAATAATTGAAATTTTATACCACTTAAAATCAATTTTATTAAAAAATTAAATCAAATTAAATCGAATTAGTTCAGTCCAATCTGGATTTTACTCACACTAATCATTATATATTCCATCTAACCATGAAATTCAAGAACTGTTTGTGGGTATCTCTTGCAGATTAGCTTAGCCCTGTCAGTCCGTAGGACGGTGTGAGACCCATGCATGCAACTTGCAAGTCGCAAGGCCTTCCAAACAATTTCTTGTAATAAAAATATCAGTTAGAAAAGTTAAGAACATGATAATATCATTGATTGTTAAATAAAACTTGCCTAATCTAATTTAATGCATGATGCCTCTCTATATACAAGATCAAATAGCTATGACTGAATGACTCGTTTCATGTAAATGCCAATGGTAATTTAACAACTCATGCTTCTTGGAAGATGAATAAGTGAAGGAACAAATATTTAGTATTCGAACAAAATATTCTTAACTCATTGACAGCGTGATTCCTGCTAACGATGCATGGGAACAAATATATACTCGTAAGTGAAAAATTCATATTTGATTCCAAGGATTAATTAGCTTCTTTTTTTATTTTTAATTTATGAAAAGGTTCAATAAGATAAAATAACACAATGGACAGAGACATTAAAACTGGTGAACTCTTGCTCTTCAAACTAGAAAGAAAACAATAAAATCACGCTTGATTGGCAATTAACTGTGTTAACTTGCAGCATATATATATACACACTGAAGATCGGAAAATCATTACATGAACAAAAGAAAAAAAAGTCATACATATAAAATGATTACCAGTAGAAATGAACCACAACATAAATAAAAAACAAGACGAGAACTTGCACTTTAATCATACAACTTTATTCTTATGAAGAACACAATACAAAGATAACTAGGGCCCATTGTACTAGTAACAGAACAAATTACACTCAACATTTTGTGAACATGAGAAGAACTCCTCAGCAGATACTTGAACTGGAGAAAAGAATATATATGTTATATATATGCTTAAGTCTGCATTTTCTGAAGAACAGCAGTTCTAACGGTCTCTTCATCTTTTAACCCATCAGGAACCCTAACCATAACATCTTGAAGCAACATGTCCTTAATGCTTGACACACTTCCATGATGAACTTGACACTCCGCTTCTCTTAGAGCATCCATTAACCTCGCAGCTGGATGATTAACATTAGGGGAAAGGACTCGGATCATAGCTTCTGATGATCCTAAAATTTTTACATCAACTTCTATAACTTTGGCTCTGTGACTTGAAAAAGATCTGAAGATGTCATTGCCATTGTTAAGTTTATTATGATTATTATTATTCTTGGACATTATTATTGCTTGTTGTTTAGTTTCTAGTTCATCAACTTTGGCCTTGAGTTCTTTTATATAAGTCACCGCATCTGCTAGTAAAGATGCTTTATCCATTTTCGACACAGTAGGAACTACAGATCGAAGCGAATAGAATCTATGATTAAGCCTTTCCCTGCGTTGTCTCTCCGCTTCTACATGGTTTAGATGCGTTTCTTTACCTGCAGATTGCTTTCTTGATCTTTTCTTGCATGGATACGTACTTCCAGAATCAGAAGATGTTCGACCACCTTGTTGACTATTACTAACTCCATCTTTCTTTCTCTTTATTGATGTTTCTCCTTCATTTTTCTTTTCTTGACAAGTCTCCTTTTGATGAGAATCTGAAAAAATGCCAATGTCAAGAAAACAGGAAGAAGAAGGAGAAGCATTATTACCATTCTTAGGGATTTGAAGTTGATGAGAATTTTCTACTCCAAAAAGTGATTTGCAATGTTGCACCAGACTCCAATCTTCATTAATCAAGGTTGAAGATCCAAATTCAACAACTCCATTACAGGTTGAAATACAAACCAACGTTTGTATTCCGTGCATACGAGCTTCTTTGACCCTATCACAGTAATCATATAACTGTAACTCATTATCACCAGTCAACCAAATAAAATTCCCAGAGCCAAATGCCCTACTGAGGATTCCATCCCTATCAACAGCGTAGGATCTTGTTACAGATACCGTATAGAACCACTCATAGTCAATAACATCAACATCTGCCAACCCATCCATGTCCATTTCATCACTGAAAAGAGTTGGAAACTCTTTATTGCTATTAATCATTGTCGTCTTCCTCTTTTCTGGATTGAAGCCAAATTTATTGTGGTTGCTAGCTTTGGCAGCAAATTCTTTAGCGCCATGGAAACTACCATCAGCCCATGATAAAACAAGGGAACCAGTAGCATCCTTGGTTGCTTGCCAGAAGACGGCATAGAGCCAACATTCAGGCCGGCTTTGGAGGATGAACTGAAGGCGATGATGGAGAGGAGAAGAAGAATCTTTACGAAATGATTTCAATGAAGAAGAAGAAGAAGGGGACATTAAATCCTCCATCAGTTGATATATTATATGTTGTTTTATTTGTTTGGGTAGAGAGAGTGTCTTCGGATGGTCAATATATAAGGAAAGCTGGGGAAGACACATTTGAAAACTTTTTTTGTCTTAATCTTCCGTTCACCATTAATTATCACATGGGAAGGGTAGTTTTCTGGCGTTTAAAATCAAATACGCCGGTCCAAGTCCAAGAGTTAGTAAGTGAGTTTGTTACTTGTTTTCTCAATTACATAAATAAACCGAGGACGGTGATCTTCCATTCATTGGAAAACAAAAATTCTAAATTACCTTTTGCATAATAATTTTAGAAAGCTAACAGCATGGATAGCTTTCTGCTTTGAATTGTGTTAATTTGTGAAATTTATTTAGAAATTTGGCTTTTTTTGATAGAATTTTAATGTAATTATATTCAAATTAATAGAATTTGAATTCGTAAAATTTAATTCTTTACATTTTTATACCAAACGTAAAAATTTAAATTTATAAATGTGAAATTCATTTATTTCAAAAAGGGATTAAATTCCATAAAATATAAGTAACTACTTTCACCATTCAAAACTTTATTCAAAGAAAATTAATATACTGAAATTTTAATATATATTATATACATAAATTAATGCTAAGGAATGTTTCATGTGTAATAATCAAATGTAATTTTAGTAATAATATTTACACTAAAAATAAGTTTTATGACATTACATTATATTTCATTATAATTCGTGAAATGAACAGTAACATACCTTGGATATTTGGGGTAAATTATTTGGAGGGGCCATGAAATTAAATAAAAAAGGACAAAATTAAATTTTACAGCATTACATTATATTACTTTATAACTCACAAATAAACAGTGGCGGACAAAATTATTTGGATGGGCCATGAAATTAAACAAAAAAGGACGAAAAAATTGAACACTATTTATAAGAAAATCAAAAAAACAATTTTTCCTCCAGCCCTTGAGAAGGTCTTCCACTGTGTACGAGGGAAGTTCTCTTTTTTCTTTTTTAATTCTCTTTTTTTAGGTATATCATCTAAGTATCTATATAACTCAAAGAATAATGGTATGCAATTAGTCTAACTATTTAAAATAAATTAAATCTAATTATCTAACTAATAACGATGATTATAAAATAATACTAGCAATCTTCACCTGAAATTATATATATATATATATATATCTGTGTGTGTGCGTGTGAAAATGGGAAGGGAACATTAGAATTGCCGGAAAAAGGACACAGTTAGACATAATGGCAAAATACCTTTTAATTTCATTGCTAAAAATAAAATAAAAATGATTATTTCTAAAAAATCTTTAATTTAATTGAATTTTAATTTCATTCCTAAGGTTGCTGCTTCGGAATTTATCTCTCAGTTCAGGCTGATCAATCTTTGCAATGCCTTATTATAAGGTGGTTATGAAGGTTTTGGCTTTTCGGTTGCGGCCCTTTATGGATGGGTTGATTAGTCCTTTTCAGAGTAGCTTTATTCCATGACGTACTACGATTGATAATATTATTATCACTTATGAGCTTTTTTATTTTTTCCGGAGATCTAAGTCTAAAATGAGTCATTTTGCTTTGAAAGTTAATTCAGAAAAAACCTATGATGGAGTGAATTGGAATTTTCTGCGATTTGTTCTGATTCTTTTGGCTTTCCTAATTTATGGGTTTCTTTGATTATGGTGCTTTTGCCCAGTCATCTGTGGCAGTGCTTTGGAATGGGAGTCCTTCTGGTTATTTTGTGCCTTCTCAGGTCTGCATCATGGTGACCCTTTATCCCCGTATCTGTTTGTCCTTTGTATGGAGGGGGCTATCTTTACTGATTCAGTGTCAAATGGTTAGGAAAAAGTAGGTCCTGACCCGTGCTTCGATGGGTGGTCCTCCTATTAGTCATTAGCTATTTGTCAACGAATTAATTATTCTCGGGAAAGCTTTTGTGCGACAAGCTAAAGTAGTTCATGATGTTTTGGCGGACTTTTGCGGAGGCAGTGGGCAGAAGGCTAATCTGGCTAAATCTCGCATTTTCTTCTCCAGGACGTCTCTCGTCCTATGCAACATAGGCTCCAGCAGTTACTGGGTGTGATGGTTACCTCAAATTTAGGCAAGTATCTAGGGGTTCATTTACTTTATGGGCGGTCTTCTGTGGCACTGTATCAGGACATTATTCAAAAGGTGGAGGTTCATTTGGCGAACTGAAGGTCCCGTTTGCTTAGTCCTGTTGGTAAGGAAGTTCTTATTAAATCTTTTATTTCTTCTTTACCTGTTTATACTATGCAAACTGTGTGGTTACCTTCTTCTATTTGTGGGACAATTGATAAGTTGTCTCGTAATTTTTATTGGGGGTCTACGGTGGAGAGTCGTAAGATGCATTTGGTTAGATGGAATTGGCTTATCAAGCCTAAGAAGTTTGGAGGTTTGGATTTCCGGTGTGCCTGGTTGTTTAATATTGCTATAGTGGGTAAGTTGGGTTAGAAGGTTTTTATGCATGACACGGCTCTTTGGATCCAAGTTTTGACACATAAACATTGTCATGGTCGCTCTTTTCCTTCGATCTTGTGGGGTTGTGATTCTTGTACTTCGAAGGGGTTTGTTTGTAGTTTCCAACATCTCCAGTCTCATGTTCCTTGGCGGGTAGAGAATGATTGACAAATCAGTTTGTGGTGTAGTTCTTGGTTGTTTATGGGTCCTTTGGTGGATTTAGTAGAGTCTATTTCTAGGGGTGAGGAGCAGCTTCAAGTGGACGATCTTATTCATATTAATTCTTGAGATCTTTTTGTGTTACGTATCTGTCTTTCTGATGGTAAAAATTGAAAATCAAAACTTACTATGGTTTTGTTATTGTTTCACCCTCACGTACCTTTTTCAGTTAAAAAAAAAAAGGTCATTTTGTTACTGTGTGTATATCATTGCGGGAGATAATTGAAAAGAAAGGTAATTTACAGAATTTTTGTCAATATATTAGCAAATTGAATCCCCTTTATAGCTAGAACATGAAATTTTTCACCATGCAGTAACCAATTAGGACCATGACTTCGCTTGAAAATTACAAGTGTAACATCATATAAAAAATGAAGTCTCAAAAGAAGAAAAACTAATAGAAAATGAAATTAGTATATACATAGATATATTATATAACTTATCAGACTCGGTCTTCCATGAAATAATCACAATATAATTTTTTTTTCTCAATAAATAGTTAAAATTACTATTTTATCAAAAAAAATAATATATATATATATATATATATATATTTTATGAATATATTTAGACACTCAATCTAAGTAAATTATTCTCTCATGTACATTATTCGGAGAGAGAAATTAATTAAAGGAAAAGATAATATTTTAAATGTTTAATCTGTTTCTCATAAACATATCATGATGTGGGGACAAAATCCCAAATCAACGGCATCTCTTTCTTTTTCATAAAAGTATTTATTTATAAATAATTTTAAATAACATGGATTTGTGATTTGTTGCTTAACGACATATCGTTGACGCAATAATACGGCTGTGGAACTCAAAATTCCCGAAACTCTTAAAATCCAGGAACAAAGCAGTAGATACAAATACTTGGAGGATAAATGATTTAAAGACATTAAATTCTTTAAAGGACCAAGATTTCTTTCCCAAGATAAATTTTTACTTTTAAAAGAAAGATAGGAGGCAATATAGTTCCATCACTGAACAAAAATATTTCGAAAAATAATAATAATAATTGGTATCTTCTTAGACAAAAGTATTGAAATATGGATATTCACCGAGTTTAAGTAAATATTTTTCCAAATTTAATAATCTACATCGAATAGTTATAAATTCTCATATGTTACTGCTAATCGATAAATAAACCTTGAGTTGATATTTTTATGGGTTTTTAATAAGATTTTGATTTTTGAGCTCTGATTTTAAGATCATGTTTACCAAGTTTTAAAACATCATCACGACTAAAACATTTTTTTTTTTTTTTTTTTTTTGTTCTCCTCTCCTTCTCTCTTTAAAATTTTATCCATAAATTTTAGAAAATTAATTAGTATTTGGACAAAATACTTAAAAATTAGAGATAAACTCGAAAATAGAAATAATAAAATCAAAACAAATTTAGTTACAGATCACAACCCGAAATATTTAGCAATGAAATTAGTTATTTAAATAGATAACAGATCATTAACTGAAATTAACAACAGAAGGATAAATGCAATCACCTCTTAGCTAATTCTAATGTCTGCTTGAAAAACAAAAATGATAAGTTATTAATTTTCTGTAGCCCCAGTTGTAAAATATTTATTTAACATTCATTTTTTGAACTATTTTTAATTATTTAATTTCAAGCTTAATAGTTTTATTATTAACTTTGAAGTAATTAACAAGATCACAGATTAATCAAATATTAAACTATTTTAATTTGACTGCGCAGAAAAATTTGAAGTTCTTAATTAAAATTTTACCAAAACGATTATAATTATTAAGAACTAAATTGACAAGTATGACAATTTACTACTTCAAAATATTAATTTATCTTAATTTTAAAATAAAAATTAAATTATAATCCTTGCAACACACGGATACGATTATAGCTATAACTGGTCTCGGACTGCGTTGGGTTTGGGTTTCATGCACTGTTGATGGTGCAATTTTTTCACTCATCTGGTCAGTTTTTGTGTGCCTATTCTTCTTGGGCTTTTGGGGTATTGCCCTGCTAAGGTGGTAGAATTGTCCGGGAGGCTCTTAGTTGGCTTAAGCAACAACAATTTTTTAATATTGACTTACGAATGGATTGTCGGAAAGTTTGGCAAAATATTATTTCTTCTAATTTTCTGAATAATGAGTATTGGAATCTTATTGGTGAGTATCAATTTCTTATAAATGAAACCATGGTTTTAAAGCTAAATGAGTTATCATATTATAAATAAGATCGATGGTTTTAAAGTTAAATCGGTTCATCAGCAAGCTAATATGATAACTCATTTCTTAGTTAGTACAACTATTTTTTTTGTTCACCCGATTATTTGGAGAAATCCTCCATTTTTTTTGTCATTTTTAGTTTCTAATAATTCTATTATAAGTTTTTTCACTAAGAATTGAGATCTTTAAGTTCAGTTGTATAAGGTATAGGTCTATCGGTAAGGGTTAATTTGGATCTTTTTATTAAATTTTTGTTATTTTTCAATAAAATTTATAAGTTTAAAAGAAAAAAACAATTGATCAAAGAACGGGGAAAGGCTTTAAAGCTAACAAACTAGGAAAGAATGATAGAGGGAGGGGAAGGTTTTAAAGCTAATTAGAAAAGAACAAGTGGGTAATCATAAATGTTTGGAAACAACATCAAACAGTGATTTTCACAAAACAACAAAATTTGTATTGAAACAAGCTAAGCTTTTGTGTTTTTTTATATGAGACAGGCATAGGCATAGAGGTGAAGAAAAACAAAGCCCTTCTTCGTGGAAACTGGGAAGATGTGTATTTGTTGTCTGGTATATTGCACTATTTGAAATATTGCTCTAAATTCCAAATAATTAAAAAAATAGAATAAATAATTATTTGGAAGCAAATGTATGATGATGGGGTGGGGTAACCCAAAATCAAGGGCAGTTAGTTTTCTCTGTCCCATATTCACGGGGTTTACAAGAGAAAAATTAAAGGCATCTTCCTTTTCCTTAGCCAAACACAGCCTCACTGCAACTTATTTAAGATTCATGTCAACCCTTTGCTTCAATTTTCATTTATTTCACTTCAATGTGGTCCTTTTTTTCCACTTGCCTCCTGCTATAGGTTCCAATTTCTAATTTCAAGTGTGGAGAAGACTCCAATCCCGCTACAGCAAAGTTGATTAATTAATTTTATACATATGGGAACTAAAAACAAGATCAAACTAAATAAATTTCATACAAACTGTAAAATTATCACTGATAGATTGATTGTTAATAAAAGAACTTAGCGTTATTAAATCATTTCAAAATATGTAATGCTCGGTTAAAAATTAGCATTGATTAATTATATATTTAAGGCTTATTATTCTTGCTCCGTAATTATTTATTTGTCCCCTGATCAGATAAAAACTGTTAGAGCTACTATCCTTCTTGTTTCATAGACAATTTTACAATCTCTTGTTATTTAATTCAAATACTATTCTTGATTTTCTATTCTCACTACTATCAATCTCCTAAAAAGAAATTAAGAGTTTTTGTATTATATCTTCAAGTTAATCAAAATAGAGAAATTGTCGCTAGCTAATGCTGTAAATGGTTCAAACCACACATGGCCTTTCGAGCTACCGCAATAAGTTTAACAAGTCATGTTTAATTTTTCTCGTTTAGCTCATTTAATAAATTAATCGAACAGCCTTTCAAACTTTTTCAATAAAATTAATGAATTGAGTTCAATTATATTAATCAAGTCTATTTAATAAATAAACTGAGTTTGACTTCGAACTTACAAGAAAATAATTTATTTAATTATAAAATATAAACGAGCTTATCTCAATCTTTGTTTTTAAAGTTCAAATTCAAGGCTTGGCTCAACTCAGTTTTACGGTTTAAGCATTAGCTCAAATACATTTCTTGATTACTGATTGACAGGGCAGTTACGAAATGATCAAGGAATAATAGTAATAAGGAAGGAAAAAGGTGCAAATCGCAGAAAATTGGAAGGTGGAGATAGAGAGATAGACAAGTGTAGGGATGGGGAAAGTAACCGTTGAGCAACCAAATCCAAAAAGAAAAGAAGATGGGTTTAGAGAAAGACAGACAGACAAGTTAGGGTATTGATTGGGTATTAGGTGCGGTGAAGTAAAAGGCTTCACGAGATACTTGGGACCTCTCCCTATACTCTTACTCTTCTCCTACTGCATGCTATTGCTATACTTAATACGTTAAACATAAAATTATTATTTTATGAAATATTAATATTATAATGGTTCTTTTTTAATTCATAATTAATTTAGACATAAAAAAAAAATGTAAAGTTTAATATTCTTATGAGAAATAAATTTTAGTTATATTTTAATCTAATACAAAATTTGCAAGCCTTTCATAGTACAATAATTAATGCTTTTGATGGATTAAATCCTATAGCCCATAGTTTAAATTTAGAGAAAACGGGCTTTTTAGATTTGAATTTTTAATTTCTTACACCAAGCATTAAATCCCTCAATTTGCTTATTGCAATTTCTACCCATTTTGTTAGTATATTTAAATGATAATTCCAAGTTTAGCAGGTTTAAATGGTAATTTTTTTATATTTACATAAGGTATATAGGTCGTGTTTATTTTAACAATTTACAATAATTTTGACTAATGCCCTGCACTGTAAATGGTAATTGTCAGTTACTAAACATAGAAAAAATGATGATATATAAAATAAAATGGACCCACTAGAGAAGGATAAAGTAATTAGTTTGAGGGTTAAACTTTAACCGTTTTAATCATATGATATCACTAATAATAATATTGTCTTGTAAGGAGATATTGTGCCACTTTTGGTTATTAATTATAAGGCACGTGCATCTACTAACATGTTAATTTGCTTATTTTGCCCATATGAAACCAAAAAAAAAAAATGGTATCTAATTGAATAAGCCAAATGCTAATTGGGACCACAACTTAATTAAGATGCCTTATAGCACAAGTACACCCTCTTGGACTATACTTGCCTATAACCGATTCTATGACCTCAACCATAAATCAAACCAATAAAATTATTATTTTTTTAAATTTGTTCATATTTTATTTTATTAATGAGTATATAATTATAAATACTCTTATTTCAATTGGTCCATGGGCAAAGTCATAAATCCAATCTAGACAAGTCAATTCTCATAAACTATAGTTTAAATCTTAATAATTAATGATAATCAACATTCAAGTCTTCTAATAGCATAATGCATAAATTCATAAAAAAATTTTAAGATTTTAACCTGTGTCATCTTAAACTTTGTAAATAACTTATCATGTATTTGAAATTGCAAATTGCAGTAACATTACACCTATTTCTATAGTAATAACGATAATTTTTAAGATTTTTAGCTTTATGATTTGATGTATATATAGTTAGTATGATTTTTGTAAATATAATTTGATGTATATATAGGATTATCTTTTAATCAAATACTTCGTGCTAGAATGCCTCATGGTCATGCAATAGGTGATGAAAGATGGTAGATGAAATCATACTAAAATATTTATAATATTATCTCACTATTAATAAAATGAACAAAAAATTTAACTATATTTTGAGATAAAACAAATTACGAAATATTTGTAATATGTACTAGAAGTCACGTGAGATGAAATAATACTTTGTAGCTACGTGATAAGAGCTAATCTTTCTCAACACCGGTCAACTTATTAAAAATTCCTATAGTTTAGATTTTTAAAATATTAAAAATAAAAATACTATTATAATTTTGGTTTGAACTTGTAGAGGAACTAAGCAAATTGCATCAATTAAACTAATTGTTCAGTAAAGATTAAAACTGTGGACCTAATATTTATTAAAAAGAAAAAAAATGGAGAAAAAAACACCGTAAGGGTGAATATACAGCCAAACCAGAAATGTAGTAGTGATGATTAGAGTAACGTTCAAAGAGTAGCGTGTCAAATCCTTCTCTATAATCGACATTTTTCTTCTCTGCCTCTCACAATAAAAGCCTCCAAAAAGCCATTACCCTTTCGCTTCCGCAACGTCCTCCCTCTCTTTCCTTTTGCTCCTCTTACCTCCTTTTCTTTCTCTCACAACCTTTTTCAACAATTTGTTTTGCTTCCTTCACTTTCCAGAGAAAAATATAACAGAAAATCCAGAAAAGAAAAAGACTAAAAATGCTGTCTGGACTAAACGGCGCTGTCTGGATAGATGATAAAGAACCGCAGGACTCGACAACAAACACCATTAACATTAACGACAGTAGCTGTAGTATTATACAGAGTAAACAAGAGATGGGTTCGCTTTCTACCTTCAAATCCATGCTTGATGTAGAAGACGACTGGTATGTTGCTAACACTAGTATCCAAAATCATCAAGATGGTATTAGAGATATCACATTTTCACCAAATCTCGGTGACCCAGATAATCTTTTGCTTCATTCAGTGGATTCTTCCTCTTCTTGCTCACCAACCTCCTCTGTTTTCAACAATCTCGACCCATCTCAAGTTCACTACTTTATGCATCCAAAACCCACCTTATCTTCACTTCTTAACGTTGTTTCTAATAACCCTTTAGAGCATGGGTTCGATTTGGGTGACATTGGGTTTCTTGATAACCAGGCTACTAATACAACTACAACAACAGCAAATGCCTCATCTTTACTAAACAGGGGAGGTGGAGTATTAGGCAACTTTACTGATATGAGCTCAAACAATCAGATTAGCAGTTCTAATTTATGCACTGACCCATCCTTTTCTACTACCCGGATGCTCCAATTGCCTGAAACGTGTCCTGGGTTTGCAGGATTTAGGGGTTTTGATGAGAGTTCAGGAAATGCACTGTTTTTGAATAGGTCTAAGTTGTTAAGGCCTCTTGAAACATTCCCTTCAATGGGTGCACAGCCTACCTTGTTTCAAAAGAGAGCAGCGTTGAGGAAAAATTTGGCTGACAATGGGTCTAATTTGGGGGCTTTAAGTGGGATTGAGATAAATAAAGGGAAGAGAGAAATGAGTCAGATGGGTGAAGAGAATGAGAGAAAGAGAAAGTTGGGTAATGTAGATGATACTTTTGAAGATGTAAGCATTGATGGGTCGGGTTTGAATTATGACTCTGATGAGTTCACGGAGAACACTAAAATGGAGGAGATTGGCAAAAATGGAGGGAATAGCTCTAATGCAAATAGCAGTGTCACTGGCGGCGGTGGAGATCAGAAGGGGAAGAAGAAGGGGCTTCCTGCTAAAAATTTGATGGCAGAAAGGAGGCGCCGGAAGAAGCTCAATGATAGGTTATATATGCTTAGGTCTGTAGTTCCAAAGATTAGCAAGGTAAGAATTCTTTTTCCACAATTTTCTTGTGAATTCAAGTATGTTTTTTTTTTTCCTATTATATTCTTACAATCATTCAAACTGTGTGTGTATGTGAGAGAGGGTTCTCTCTGTATAATTCTTTGAAATTTGTTCATATTTTGTTTTGCATGTTGGAAAATTAATAAAATAGTTGCATTAATGCTTCTCACATGGATACTGATATACTGGTGCTTTACTTTATTTTTTGTGCCATTTCAAGGGATACAAAAGTTGTTGCATTGCAAATTCTTCGTCCGCTCCTCTTTCATTTATTTTTCAATGAAGCATGGGCAGATATTATCATTTTTTATTCAATTTGCATATGTTTGATTTTCTTCCTTCCTCTCAATAGTTCCACTTTCCCTCTTTGAGGTTTCATGTTCCTGAAAACTTTGAAACTGTCTGTTGTCCTCAGTCATTATTATTAGTTTTGCCAACAATATAAACTCAGGAAAATTACAGAAGAATGTAGCAATTGAAGAAGGCTGTTTTTTTTTTTTTTTTCTAAAGATAATTTCTTTTTCAAATTTAGCTGAATACATTAACTATTTTTCTCAAAACTGAGCCTAGAAAAGGAATATTATTCCACTGTCCAAACCAAACTCCTAAATAAACATGTTCAGAGCTTAAAAAAATGTCCTCTGGTGTGCTTCGTTAAAATAATATGATGTGAGTTGCGTTGTTGTTGTGCTGACAGATGGACAGGGCATCAATACTTGGGGATGCAATTGAGTACTTGAAGGAACTTCTGCAAAGGATCAATGACCTACATAATGAATTGGAGTCCACTCCTCCTGGCTCTTCTTTGACACCCACCACAAGTTTTCACCCTTTGACGCCCACTCCATCAGCCCTTCCCAGCCGTATCAAGGATAAGCTTTGCCCAACCTCATTGCCAAGTCCAAATGGTCAACCGGCAAGGGTAAATTTCTCTCTTGCTGCTCCGATTTTGTTATTGCCTTTCTTGAATCCTACATTCTTGAATTTGCTTGTCCAATTTATATTTAATCTCACGATATTTAGGTTCTGCTTCTAAAATGTTCAAGGATACAAACTTGGAACTTCCTGCTTCGTACTTCTCATCCAAAAGTTTTTGAAAATTCTATTTCTTTCCATTAACAACTCTGTAACATTTGGTTCTTTATCAAGCGAAGAATGTATACTGGTGCTTAACTATTTTGTTTTCCAATGCAAGGAAACTTGTACGAAACAGTGATAGGATTTATGCCTTGTTTTTTACTTCTGGCAGAGCAACTTTAGTTCAATCAAAAAAGGAAATATAGTTTTATTAAAAATAGATTAGGAATCTCAATGATACAGTTTTTGGCCTCTCTGAAAATACTAGGTTGAAGTGAGAGTGAGAGAAGGAAGAGCTGTAAACATACACATGTTTTGCAGTCGAAGAGCAGGTCTCCTGCTCTCCACTATGAGGGCTTTGGATAACCTTGGCCTAGACATCCAGCAAGCTGTCATCAGTTGTTTCAATGGTTTTGCCATGGATATCTTTCGAGCTGAGGTACATTTTCTTCATTCATCTTGACGCTAATTTCCACATGAATAACATCTTATTCCACCATAACATGTCTAAAGAAGAAGGTAAATATATGTGTGTGTGTGTGTGTGTGTCTTGTTAACCTAAGTATCCGATATAGAAGATCCATCAATTTGGTTTCCAAAATGAATCTTACATGATTACATAATAAGGATTCAAGAATGAAGTATTTCTCACCTTCCATTTAGGGGTGAGCATTTGGTTCAAACCAAACTAAATGGACCTGAATAGGCATGGAGAAATGAACCGGAAATCAATTTTATTTCTTTGTTAGTTTATCCACAATCCTAATGTGTTAGATTTATCCCTTGTATTTTCACCAGCAATGTAAAGAAGGGCAAGATGTTCATCCTGAGCAAATAAAAGCAGTGCTTCTGGATTCAGCTGGCTTCCATGGAGTGATGTAGCTCTCATCCTGAACTTGGAGTTAAACCTGTATCAAATGGACAAGCGAGAATTCATGCAGAAGTTATCTTTTTCTCATGCCATGAGATCCTTTTGTAATACTAGTTTTCTAGCAATAGTTCTTTTGCAAGAATCAGAAATCTGTAATTTTCTGCTCTTTAAAGCATTTTAATGAAAAGTCCCTTTAAAGCATTATCATTATTTATTGTTATTTATGGACAGCCGAGGATTAGTTCACTGTCAAATATAATTGCTCATAAATAATATTCATTTGGGGCAAGAAGAAAAAATTAATTAAAAAAATGTCAACCAAACAAGCATGATTTACTTCCATAAATTTGCGCAAATCATGGACTGTAAAATCCCTTAGACTGAAATGTAGGGGAGGACCCTTGCTTGCTGGTCCTTGAGTTTATACACCTTAATGACGTGGAAATGACAGTTTATCTGCTTGATTGTGATTGCTTCCTAACTTTTTTCTTGTTTTGTAGCACATATTTTCACTGGAGATAAAAAAGAGAAAATATATTTTCATTTCTATAAGATTCAAGAAAGAATTCAGAACCTTTTCTAATCTATATATGGGGATATACGTAGAAATTTGGAGTCGAAGAATGTCTGAAGTTTGAAGTCAGAGGAGAATGAAATCTGAAAACCCAACGACAAAAACATACTACTTTTGAATCTTTTATAATGATGGCAGCCTCTTTCTTGGTCTGAAAAAATGAACTTTAAACTCCCTCCCTTTTGTCCTTGCATCAACACGCTTTTGAATAAACACAAAGTTGTACTGCGAATGCGAAGAATGAATGGTCGTGGTCGTATTAATGGTTTGTAGGACTTTGATTTTCTTCTTTCCTGTTGTTTCCCCACTACAATGTCTGTCACTGTAGGCTTGCTTTTGGAGCTTTTCCAACGTCATCTGGACTATGCATTCCCATTTTTCCACCCCACAACCACAAATATGCTTCCACTTTCTCATATTTACACCAAAATTTTGACACATACCCTATCCGGTGGAATAAAGATTCAAGATTCATCATTCAGCTTTGTTTAATTTAATTTTATTTTATTACAAGGATTTTGCATTATCCATGTTATAACAACAACAATTAGTGACTATTCATAGTCATCAACCTATTAAAAAATAAATATATATATATACGACAATAATAATTAACCCATTTGTAAAGAGTTTTTCTTTTTCATCTCTCTCAACGCAAAGTAATTCATAATTTTACATTTCGTTGCAAAATAATAGAAATTAACTACTAAATGAACGGCATAATTTCTATTTTTGTTACCAATTCACCTTCCATCCTTTTTGCCTATAAAAATCCAATACACTAATCGAGGTTAAAGACAGCAATGTAGGCCAGGCAGACTAACAATTTGACATTGATTAACCTTGCACAATAATCTCGAATAAAGCAAATACAATTCCTTCCCAGCAGATACAAGACTGACAAGAAGCATTTAGAACTGAAATCAAGCACAATGTAAGTCCCATGGATCCAATCTGATAATATTAAAGAAAAGGCGGCCTCCATACCCTATAATGGCTGCAGCTAATAAACAAGTGAATCGTTTGACTGCCCAGTTCCATAAAACCTTATCTTGAGTGGGCACGACATGAACATGCATGCTCCCCCATCATTCATCAATGTGACACCCCACCAAAGGAAACACACCACGTGCAAAGGCAGCAGTCAAGTACTGAAATCCCCATCTATTTACTGGGTTTCATGAGCCAACAGGAATGGGTCAATTCCTCCTCACAGCCACTCCCTTCTTTCCTTTAGTACACAAATTATGAGCTGCCAGCTAACATTTTGCATTCCCAATTAAAACTTCAAGACAAATACTTGCACAATCGCATCCAATAAATGAAGAGCGCCACTAGTTAAAAGAGAGCATAAGACTATAAATATGGAAACCAACAAAATGAACATTAGAAAATTGTTGGTCTGCCAAAAAAACCCATTAAGATGACGTATAAACTTACTTACATTACAATGTGGGAGAGGGAAAAACAGTTAAATGTACAAGGTGGGATGGTTTGAAAAAAGCAGGGCTACCATTGCCTTGCTCAGGATAGGGGGTATATATCATTATTATATATTATATATTATATATTATTTATATATATTATGTATAACTGGACACCAATAATACTAACTCCATTAACATGTCCAAAATTGGGTATATATCATTCTTGCCATCTATTTCTGAGATACCAACAAGCGTCCGTCTTAGAACAGGTTAAGACTCGCACCCCATCTCAAATTTCGCAACTGAAAAGGCTATAGCAAACCTTGCTTTGCTGCCTGTCTCGAAAACCTGGCACATAAGATTCACAAAAGTTAATTACAACGGTATATTCAGGAATAATTTTAAGGAGCATCAATAACCATCCTGTATTACTTTTTTAATTAAACAAAAAGATAAAGCAAAAAGCTCTTGCATTGAATATTCAGCATAGCTAATTTGTTCACAACCCTCAAAAATTACCTAGAATTTTCAAGGTAGCCCAACCTAACAATTCTCGGTGCTATGTGCTGAAGGAAGTGGCAAACGTTTCACTTCTTTTGCATCCACACCGTCCACCTCCAACAAATTCTCATCCCCCTTTGAATTCAGGGTCCCTGGATTCATCTTCTGCACCTCCTCTCTAGTGTAGATGAAAATCTTCCGAGCCATGCCAACAAATTCCCTGATTGTCAACATGGACACAATCAGAAAGACGAGACTAACCATAAGTGACTGAAAAAAATAAACGTCTAAGGCACATTTTAAACAAATGGTAAAGAATACATACTGCCAGGGATCATCTCCAACAAGCATCATATCGCCTTCATCATCCGTATACACAATCAACCAATTCCTTTTGGGAGCCAGGAGTTCACCGTCAAACTCAAACAACCTATCCAATTCAGCAATCAACTCATCATAATTGCCGAACTTAGTAAGGTCAACAGACCTACCAAGTGCAATCCCCTGCTTTTGAACCTGAAAATTAAAAAAAAAAAAAAATTAAACGATCTATTTTCGCTAAGCCAGCAATATTCATGATTTTGAAAGATGAAGATATGCAAGTATAAAAGTAACAAACCTTAGTACAACTCCTTGTCGAACCATTTTGAGCTTTGCCTTGATTGTCCCTCGTATGCAGGAGACCAGCTTGATATTGTTTCTCATGTTCATTATCATCAGCCATTTTACAACCTTTGGACTGGTCTGACCTTTGATCTGACTCTAATACATGAAGTCGATGACTTGATGAATGTGTATGATTGAGAGGCTCACTGACCATGTTTCTATGTGAGGCTGCTGGCTCGGTTGTAACTGGATTACGAAACAAGGGAATGCCAAAGAGCCTACAATTTCCTTCAGCAGGTTTCCCTGTCTCATGTTCTTGTACCAATGCAGGTTTTGGCACCAATTCTCTCGCATGAGCATGATTATCAAAATGAGACGTTTGTGGGGGTGGCATCAACCAATTTCCATGCGATTGCTCCATCCTATGAGCATTAAGCATGGGATACTCACTAAATGCACTGCATCTCATATTCCCCCGTATCTGGTAAGGCAAATCACGACCTTGTAAAGTAGCCTTTGTATTAGATTCTGATAACTTTTGCGACAGACCTGATGACATTAAAGGCCACGGACTAGCAAGCAAGTTAAACTTGCCTTCCTGATCCAAAACAAGCTTTCTGCTGGCAGTTGTAGAAGACTGGTCAACAAAGGATGAACCAAACCCATGGGAGGAATCAGCATTTGCCCCAAAGCCTGATAACAGATCCGTGTAAGTTGGCTCCTGCCTCCCAGAGGGTATCCAACTCTCTGATCCATGTCTTCTTGAAGCAGATACCACATCAATCTTCTCATCATCTATAGAAGACGGCCACATAACTGACTTTTCAGCAGTGTCAGATTCGTTGCTCTCCACAACACTGCTTCTCAAGGTCGCGAATTCTTGACCTTGCAAGACCCTTGAATATCCAATCGGCAGTGTAGGGTCTGCAGTTACTTTGGATGAACCTAACCCGACAAGAGAAATCAAGGCAATTCAAACCTTTGATCCAACAAATAGATCTACATAAGTGAACAGAATAAAATAGTAAGACTACCTTCTCTAGCAAGAACAGAGGAGTCTGGAGATGAAGGAACCATGCTGGATCGAGGTCTTTTAGGTCTGGGCACTGGAAGAGGATTCAGTGCCGGAGGAGCCAGAGCAGGCTCTATACTCCATGGTGAAACTCTATCTGGACGAGGTATAGCAGAAGTTTCATCCCACCTCACCTAAAAGCAACATTTAAAACTCCATTCAGCACTTAACGCAGTTATATAAGAGACATCCTAATAACAAGAATAATACCTTAAGGCATCTCCATTTAGATTCTGGCCACCTTGTGGAATCAGCATCTTCAATTCCAACAATTGTGCCAGTAAATCTACAAGAAGAAAATTATGTATATACAATAAAGTGATGACAAATTCTAGGAATGAAAAATAACCAACAAATGCAACTTTAAGCAGTTATGAACAAATGAAAGAGGGTACTTCTTCCAGTCACACCTTTGCTCAGGAGCTTCTTCTCCTTCAAATCTCATTTTAAACCTCATTCCAATAGAATAATTGTTCTTGACAGACTCCATATAACGATCATATGGAACAATAAACTCAGATGGGCTTGTCCTGGAGCAAAATATTTATAAGAGCATTTAAAAACAGGCAGTTGCAAATTGATTCATATAAAAAATAATTGAGTTATAAAATGCCCTCAGAATATCTGTTGCAGTTAAGTTTGCATTTCCTTGATTACCAAAAGGTCCAGAACAATCAAAAAAATGAGGCGCAAATGAAATTATACCATAACCCTCTAAAATGATAAATTGCCCAGCCTGAAAACACCATCCTATTTTGTGGCATATCCTACATACCTTGGCTTATAATAAACGGTGAACATGGTTCCTGTAGAGACAGCATGCCATGCTGTAGCAAGCACTCCTAGATGCATGCTGTGACTGGATATTACAGAAGATGGAACATTTCCCTGCTGTCTCATTGCCCGTCTGACACCAACTCTAAGTTCTCCATTCTCACCTCTGAAACAAACCACACGTCAGTACCATCCAAGCATATAACACATTGTTTGTAAAATGAAAAGATAAGCCTCATTCAAATCTCAACTTTAGGAGAAGATGCAAACCTTAAAAATATAAAGGCATCTCCAGCAACAAGCCTTTTGGAGCTAACGAACACACTCCATCCACTTTGAAGCAAGTGCCTTCGCGGTTGCCCTGGGGTTTAACATTATGTAAATGAATCATATGTATAAAAGAATGCTACAAGGATAATGAGTTTACTTCAAATTCACATGGATAAAAGCAGTTTTTTTCAAACCAAGAAAAATTTTTAATCTTAAAGGTAGTATTATTCATATGTTCACATCAGGGAGCTCTACACGTATGGTAAGTGTAGAGCTCATAATCAAGCTTTTTTATCAAGTATGGATAGTTACCTCGAAAAATGTGCCGGAAACGCCATTCATTTCCATGCAAATCCTTCGCAACCAATTCCTGAGTTGGGGGCTGCCTTGACATATCCTATCATGCACCAAAAATAAACATCAAGTTTTTTTTATAGGTTCAAGTAAAAATAAAGAAATTTGGAAAAAAAAAAAAAAAGGAACAGGAATCACTATTTATGACCAGACTTGATACTAACCAGAGGTGGCAGACATTCATCAGCATGTCGCCTAAGCACAGAAAACCCACCATGAGTGCTTGTATCTGATGCAGTCAAAGTTTTACAAAATGAATGCACATGAAATCGGGGTGGAGGTGGCTTGGGAGACTCCTTCTCAACAGCATTCTCATCTTGCTAAAATTAAGAAACCATTAAATTATCAGAAAATACAGTTCCAAATTTAACATCACTTACTTGAACACCACATATCTGTAAGTCACAATGAAAACGCACTTACTTTGGCCTCAGGAACCAGTGTCACTTGGGCATACACCTCGTCCGTATCTGGTTCGGCCTACAATCAACAGTTGCAACATCAGCCAAAGTCCAGATTCGCAAAACCCTCTTAACAAACTAAAACACCACACTACCTTCAAGAGGACGTTGATAACGCTACATAAGATCTTTGATGGAAGATCATATACTGGCATCTGCCGGTCGGCCACCTGATTTGTTGACGCCTCAACCTAACCCATCACAGCAACCAAAATTAACCCAGAAATCAAGTCAGGGAACAACAAAAACGCGGTATGATAAAATATCTTCTAAAATTCAAACATCCTACTCTAGGCTTGCATTAGCGACCAGAAACCCCTCAAAAAACAGTGCATTGAAATTTTGATAATACAAATAGACGCCAGAAATCTCAAGAGTAGACAAATTAAACCTTCGAAAGTGCAAAGGGGCATAATTGAAGGAAAATCCACTGAAAAATACTATTGGAGAACTATAGTAGGAAGAATGAACCAGACCTGTTCGATATGTCCCTGAGGAAAGTAGAACACGCGCTCACCTTCACGAGGAACGGTTACCAAGGGACCGGCACAGGCATGCCACAGCTCAGTATACAACGCAGTTTCAGCGTCTGCACAACACGCGCCGCCACGGAGTTAGGAAACACAGCAAAATGCGGAAAATGTCAAAATAAATGACTCAGATCACACAAAATTCACCAAAACTTAACAAAATCTGCAGGAATTTTACCTCTTGCCGATGCCTGACGTCTACAATGACCTTTCTGCCCCTCCACGGCGTTAGGCTCGCTATAACCGGGAGAGAAGCTCTCTCCCCTTACGTTTCCACTGTTACCCTTTATTGATATCTCCGAAGAATCCATAAATCTCTCTTCGTTTAACACAGATCTCTCATTTAAATCCTTAAATTGAAAGCTCTAACTCCTATCAACTAAGAACTTGCCTCTCTAATCAACCATTTCTAGTCTGCTACCTCTCGTTTCTCTCTCTACAAAACTTAGAAACAGAAAAGCTAATAGAAAATCAAAGCTCTACCTTTTCACCAATAAATTTCCCGATTGAACAACCAAATTTGTCTCACTTCTCTTTCTCTTTCTTTTTCTTTCTAGTCACTTCCTTCTCTATCTTCCGCAACTAGAACAAGCTCCCTTTCTCCTTCCACCTATAGCTGTAGCAAAGCTCAGCAGGACATACAGTGGCCTCTTTCTCTCTCTTCTCTCTTTCTCAATATCTTGTCTCTCTCTTCTCTATCATTCTTGTCTGTGTAAAGAGTCGAGACTTAACCAGAGTGGTCAAAAATGGGTGCAATCATTTCAACCACGGTCAATTTTTAACCAGTCTTTCAACGGAACCGGCATTCACCGGTTACTCTGACCTTTTTAGCCAGTATACTCTATTCTGGACCAGATAAAAGCGACACGATCATGGTTAATTAATAAAGGCGGCTTTCGTCATTAACGGCGTTCGTTTTCTATTTTAAGGTTATCTCCATTCTAACCTATCAACGCTCTTCTTAGGTAACGGCCGTTTGCTTTGACGTTAGTGGGAAAGCTGTTCGGTTTTTAAGGGGAAATGGCTTTTGTCGTGCTATTAACGATGTGAAGTGGGTTAGGGAGGCAAAGAAGTGTTTGGGTGCGTAGCGAACACATACCAGCGCACGTTAACGTTGTTACACTTCTTTCGTATACAATCTACCGCTACTGGCTTTCGTGCGCCTGGGGGCTGTAGGGTACCACAACCCATGCATAGGCAGCAACAGCACAGCTGTTGTCGCCCACACTGTATCGTCTCGTTAATTTATCGTGTCAGCTTTTCGCAGGATAAATTCATATCGGGCTTTTCCTCTTTAAGTGACAATTTGATCATGAATTTTGCATTTTGCCACACTACGAGCTTTTTATTTTCTAACCTTTCTTATCTTAAAATAAAAACCCACCAGAAGTCATAATCTTACGTTGTTAATTACCAAATGTCAAGTGGTCTTCCCAATTGAGTGAAAATTGAAAATTTTCAAGTTTGAGTTTTATAATAATTATAAGAGTTTTCACTCATTTTTGTGAGTTATAAGAGTTTTTCTTTATTACATAATATACGATGTTATTCCAATGCTTCTCTATACATCAAAAAAATTATTAAACGTCAATTGATTTAACTGAAACCATAGAAGAATGTGACATTTTCTTTAAATTGCAAATATACATTAATTTTTTATGTTTAATTCCGAACTGATAATTCATGATTAATTTAACATAAATTATAAATACAACATTGAGTATCTGAAAGAAGATTAAAAAAAATTTGACTTCATAAAATTAAATATGAGATCAAATAATTATTACCAAATGTTGATTAACGTTTAAAGATAAATACGTATAATATTAGTTTCAAGCATGCAATTTTTTATTAAAAAAAAAATTAAAACTTCAAGTTTCATTAACTTAAATTATCAGAGAATGAAGCTTTATAGCTTTAGTTTAAAATAAAGTAAAGTGTAATACCAACTTATATATATCCAATTAACTGATAAAAAAAAAAAAAAAGATACGTGTCTTTTTTGAAGTAAAATTATTTTTCAAAATACAACAATGTTAGCTTAATTTTAAGGGACATATTATAGAAAGAGAATTGAAAAATGGTTGCAAAATGCAAAGGTGACAAATATCTCAAATTTTGGTAGGTCAATATTTCGTGAGTTAAGAAGTCTAAATAATGTTAGACAACACATTAATTGCACAAAACATCAGCTAAAAATGCAATTGCAAAGTTGAGTGGGGTCCGTTGCACGCAATATGTTGGTCCCCCTCAATTGGAGAGAGCTATTTTTTATTCTAATCAAAATTGAATTGAATCTGCACTATTTAATTAAAACGATAATTACTTTTGGTTTGATTAATTAAAATCGATTTGACGCAATAAAAAATAAATTATTTCTACATCCAATAATTTCGCGGCAAAACGCCAGAGCCAATGCAAGATACGAAACGAGAAGACAGAAGAAAGGGGTAAATAGTAAATAGCAAGTGGAGTGGGTAAAAAATAAATAAATGAATGAATGCAGAAATTACAAGCGGAAGGTAAGGGAAAGCAAGTCACGTGTTGGTGCAAAGGAAAGGAACAGTGGGAAGAGAAGAGCAAGAAAGGAAAGTCAGTGGGGGCCCACTTGTATTGTCTGTTAGCATTTAGCAGTTGTGTATGGTCTAAAGCAACACGTAGAGGAATCTTTGTCCCAATAAACCCCTTTTATTTTTATTTTTTTTATGTATATATTTCCCAATTTTAAAAAATATAAATTAAAGAGTGGAGGACTCATTTTATCCATAATAATAATAATTGTGCAATTTCAATTTTTTTATTATTCATTGAAACTAAATGAATTAAAATAATATTATAAATTACGTGATAAAAAATAGCTAAAGATCTTACACTACTTATATAAATCATAAGACCAATCAAATTACACGTAATGTAAAATTTAATTCATGATAAAAAAATATTTAGAATTCAAAATTTATAAATTAATGATGTCTAATTTCATTAGCTTTTCCATTTTTCCATAAAGTATAAAGAATGAAAGTGTTTCGATTTTAATTTTCTCGACCATAATAAAAAATTATAATGGTCCAAAGAGTTGTTATTTTATACATAAATTTATCCCAATAGTTTACGCAAATTTTCTTGTGTCATTCTCAAATTTGTGAGACATATCATAATTTTACATTTTCACATTTCAATAATAATTATATCTCTCAGCCAAATAGAATAATTTTATAAGAGTTCAATCATAACTCTACACTTTCACAATTTATTTCGATGATGAAAATATAAGGTTATAATAAGTATTGCAAACTTAAAAGTATCTCAAGACAAACCCCTAAATTGTAGAGGTAATCTATGTATTTGGACTTATTTTAATCACCCCATCGCATAGGCAAAGATGTTTGTGCCAATAGAAAGAGAGGCAAAGTAGAATAGGAAAATTTGATGGGTCATGTAGAAGATTTGTTTAGGGCATGGGACTGAATCAGCATTGTCATATTTTGGGTGGCAAAGAATCAATTTTTATTTTTGTAATGGTTTCTGCCTATCTTTTTACATCAGTACAGTAATTCCTGTGTCTTAGTATGGTTAACAGCAACTGGCCAGCCAATAGGACACTTGCTATAGTTTCATATTCCCTGTCCTGTCCTGTCCTGTCATGGACATTCTTTAATTATTTACTTTATTTACTATCATGCAATTTGTTTTGACAATTCATTCCTGTTTTAATTAACATAACATGGTTTAATTGTGCTATTCAACCAGAAACAGAAATTCTATTCTAAAGACAATTTTCTATTAGTAGGCACAGTCTTCTGCTCTGCAAGATTTACTAAAATTTTATTTTGATTTCTTGGGTAGTTTTGCATGAGGATAGTTATGTCTCAGTTAATTGATAAGTTGATTAGTTCTTTTATCTGCCTCAAGAAGTACATTTCTGGAAAAATACATATCTCGACACATATGATTTATACGTGTTTGCGGTATTTAATGATAAACGACTAAACTAATAGTATAATTTAATTAAGAGAGTCTAAATTTTCGAAAAACTGAATTGATAATGAAAATCAAAGACAAATAATTTATACACCCGAGGAACTTAGTTTTTTTTTTTTTTTTTTTTTTCTAGTCTACTTACCAACCAAACAATTTCGTTGCTATTTCCATTACGAAAATCAATAAACTTGGTATAGGTGAGGCTCTAATATTTGTTTCTTACAAAAAAGGAGAGAAAAAGAGATGGCAAAGAAGACATGTGACAGTAGCTATAACATGAACAAGTTGAGGCCAATGATTTTAAGATAGATGATACTTTTGACAATTCGAAAGAAATTGAATTAAAATGTGCGTTTATATTTCCCATCCAACCGTCCTTTGACAAAAATAGGGAAAGCTATTTTAAGCCAAACATTTTAAAGTGAACGGTACAGTTTTGGCTTTCACTATACCACTATGCATATCAGCTCTTTACTCCATATAAATTGCTTTATTTAATTAAAAAACAATGTGTATTTCACATCATTCATACGAAAAAAAAAATTAAATGGAATAATTTTTTTAAAAATCTTATTTTTCTTTCAAATCTGTAAATAGAGTATAAATAAATTTAATTCTTGTATTTATACATTTTTTTATTTCTTTTATTGAAAGTGAAAATGAACTATCTAAATTTAGTTTTCGATCCCATTAATGGACAAACTAATGATTTTTTTTTAATGAAGTTATTTTGAACTATTCACTAATGGTTTGGTTTACGTGTAGTACGCAAGTTTTAATAATTATCTTATATAAAATAAAAAAATATTCCTCAACCACCCATTGTGTTATTAAGTAAATTTTCTTATAGGTCAAGTGGTCCATGCCACTTCTTCCGCGGTAATTAGAAGCTTTGTCCATATACAAAGACTCATATGAATTCTGCTCATCGTGGGTGCCCTGTTGATGATGATGGATTGACTCATTAACAATGAATAACGAGAAGAAGAAAAATGCAATTCTCTCATTTCTTTCTTTGAATTTTATTAATTTTTATTTTTCTAATATTAATTTAAATGTTAATTATTACTATAAAATACGCAAAAAAGCTTAACAATACCTAGCGCTCTACTTTGATTGATTGAGTTTCTTTTCCCTAATGTCAAAGTATATATTTAGTTACTTTTCTTACATTGGAAAGCAATGAAATAACAGGACACAAAAAAATAATAATAATAATAATAATTTTTACAGGAAAGGTAATTAAATTCCCTAGATTATCTTTACAAATTCCTAATTCATACGTAGATGATTAATGATTTACTGAATTAGAAAAATAGATTTAATACAAAAATTGTTTTGTAATACTATTACTTAAGCACATTAATCATCTTCAAGCATTGTTTTTTAACTTACTCAACACGGTATTTACTTTGTTATAAATGCCGCACGTGCATGGTATAAATATACATAATGAAGGTACAAGCAATCCTAATTATGCAAACCAAGCAAGCAATAAGCTATATACGGAATTAGGTAAACTTATTAAAATTAATCTTAGCCCTTTACTAGTCTAATCTCATACGTTTTTGTTTTTCCACTATCATGTTAGTTACAATGCTTCCTTTAGCAAAGACAATTGGAATTTCTCATTTCATTTCCTTTTTACTTTTACATGTATTCCTTTTTTTTTTTTTTTAACTCTTTAATTATAAAATTGATCGAGCTTATGACTGTTTTTCTCTATAAATGCTTCTTATATTAGACGGATTTTTAATCTTATAGAGATCGTCCGATCAATTTAAGCAACTCTTATCACTCAAATCAAATATTATAAATGTCAAAAAAAAAAAAAAAATCAAATATTATAGTTCACGTATATTTTTTTTTTTTAGAAAACTATCTGGTATCTGGCACAACCGATTAATTCAAATTTCAGTTCTACAGAGCCCGGTTATGGAAGTGACTCTCCCAATTCAGTTTTTTCCATTTATAACGCCAAGCTTTGAATCCAGTGTTTTTTTTTTTTCGTTTTTTTTGATAAAACATGTAATTTATCTTTTAAGCAGTAGGTTATAAAAGTTTTTAAATCTTTCAGCAAGCGTGCTTCTCAACCAAGACATACTGATTCTTCAGTTTCCAGTAAATAGTAATTCAAGTTTTAACTTCAGGTTAAAAGTTGGAGTTGGTATATGAGAAGGTAAAACATCAGCGTCGGTGACAGAATGTAAAAGTCCCGCTTGACTGACTGACCGGCGTGCGAGCGTGTGGGATTAAAAAAAAAAAAATCCAAAGTTAAAATTGTTTAAAAAGTAAAAACTAATATCTCCTCTTTACGGGTCCCACAAAATGTCGCCTATTTAGCTAGCACTAATCCGAGTTGTGGGCCCAATCTTTCTTTGCCTCCTCTCTCCTTAACAATGTAGACAATCCCTTAACCTCTCTTCCCTTGATCCCTAACCCACAGACCAAGCCCTAACCTGCCCTTAAACAACTCTTTTTATTTTTCATTTATTTGAGTCGCGCCTTGTTAACATCACCCGCGGTTTTTCCATTCCTGCCACGTCACCACTCTTTTCAACACGCTTACGGAGTCGAAATTGAACGGGACTGTGTTAGGATCTTATCTGTATTTTTATCAATTCAACGGGACCTGAAAAGGGCATACTATTAGTTAGACTTTACTGTTTACAAGAAATGGACTTGCCTTTTGTTCTCGACATGGAGCAATGAGTTTCGGACACGTGTCCTCAGTGTCCAAACAAATGACACGTGGTCCTTCGTCTAAAATGCCAGATAGTGATTTTGGACGGTTTCAAAGGGTTTGTTACGTCTTGTCACGCAGGTTGCGTGACCGGTGGTTAGGTGCAGATGGGAACGTTACGGGATGACGTTATTTATAGAAGAAATACGTCAATTTTTATTAGAAAATCAGATTAATCCAATGATTATAATTCAAGAACTCATATTAAGTAATGTGTCAGGAGCTCCTTAAATCCTTCGTACCTTTTATTAATTTCTGATGAACTTTTTATTTATAAACTTATTCATTTTTTATAAATCAATTATTTAAATACAAAAAAGAAAACCCAACACCATCCTTTTTCCCCTTTTAAAAATGGCATTACAAACAATTTATGTTGGTAATGGAAATGAAAAAAGCAAAAAAAGAAAACGAAGGTGCTTACGTGGCAAGCTTTGTGATTATCTTGAAGAAGGATAATGTAATGGGAAACAAATAAGATAGAACTTTGAATAAATAAAATAAAATAAAAAGAAAGGGAAAAAAGGAAGCAAGTAAAATAATGAAAAAGATGACGGCAATCTTGATTGGTTACAAGGAAAAGTAAAACCAAACAAGGAAGACAGACAGGTGGGGTGTTAGGCGTGAGGGTGACGGAGGAATTGAATGCACAGCCAATGATGTAGAGAGGTTAGAGGACACAGCGCTGGTTAATCATCTTTAATTAATTAAAGTTGGATTATTAAGTATTGATCAGTCACTAACTAGGGGAAATTGGAGATTTTTCTTTTCCAGAAAATGCTGTATTGGCATTTCCTGGTTTGTGTTTAATTAAGATAATAATAATAAGAAGTAATGAGTAATAAAATAATGATGACCTTTTTACCATCACTTCTTTTTCTTGGTGGGTGGATTGGTGGGGAAAGATCGAGACTGGGTCTTAAAGGTTTTGCAAAATTCTTTTTTATATGGTCCCCTTTTTGTGTATATGGCCACATTAGCTAGCATTAATTAATATATTATCTCTACTCTTTTAATAGCTTATTATTAATTTAAAATTTAAAATACATGAATTTGAATTCTCTCCCTTTCCTATTTTTATACAAAATACAATAATAATCAGAATATACTTATAAATTTAAATTTTGAGATTAATTATTTTTATAAAAAGAGTTTAAAACATGCAAATGACTTAATTTATCTTATTTAATATGAAAAAAATAATAAAAAATGAAAACCCACCACTATAAGAAATTACCTTATTTTGATAAGAGGTAAAAGTCTTTATTAACATTTAGAAGGGGGTCTACATGCCATTATCAATTTTGGAAAAATTTAAATTAAATGATCCTTTAATGAAATTATTCCCTTCTTTTATAGAAGAACTTTAACTTAATTTGCTAACAAATAGCCATGTAGGGCTTAAACATTGACCTTGCAAGTTTTAATCCATTAATTAATTAAATATTTTAATGGGCTAAAGTTAATTAATTAAATCTATTTTAATCTGATTTTAGAAAGAGACAGAAACCTAGCATGAAATTTTAGATTAGCAATAAAACCCAATTAGCAAGTAAGTCCATACGTTGCATGCGGCTATATTTTAATGATTTAATCTTTTATTTCTATATAAGTACCTTTAGTGCTTTTTATTATTATATTAATTCCAAAATACATGTTTATTTTAATGTTTATAATAAAATATAAAATAATGTATCTAATACTAATAGTATAATAATAAAGTGGGTAATAAAATATTAATCACTTAATGAAAAACAATAATTAATATTATAAAACATGTATAGTATATATTATTATCTTGCAGTAATACACCGTAAGACTTTTACGTACACATGTATAGTATATATTATCATTTTATTAATATTATAAAACATGCAAAAAAAGGTTTGATATAAAGATCACCGTCCCTAATCCATATGCAGTCTTATCTGGCGAACCATGTAGCCAGCTATTCTTGAGGGAAAATTGGAAAAGACACTAACCTTAATTAGTTTTTTAATGGGGAAAATTAACAGATTTAATTCAAACCTCCAAAATCTAGTCATTACGTTTAATTCTGAGGTCATGAGATTCTAACGCGTTGTTTTTTTTAGCATGGGAGAGAAAGTGGATTCAAATCTAGATTTATTGTCGAAAGGTATATGCACTTATCATTAGATTATGTCTTGGTGTACGAGATTTTAACACATGATACATTATTAATACTTTTATAATTTTCTTTTTTCATTTTATACATGTCTATATATTTGGACCGAAAGAGATATTTAGTAAAACTCTAACGATACTAACAATTTTAAACTTCAAACTCCAACTTTACAGATAAAATTTATTTAAAAATATATTTTAAAAAAAATTATCTACAAATGAATTCATAGTATTAACGATGAGAAGTATAATCGAATGATTTTGCATTTTCTCGAACATAATATAATCCAAAACTATTATATCATCTTTTATTCATTGTCAATTGATTATCGCAATGTCATGAGTGATTTTTTATAAACTTGAAACTTCTAAACTTCTATTATCTTCATTAGAATAATCTAAAATTTTATTTGATAACATGAATCTTATCAATTTTATGTCAATCGTTTTCATGATAACCTAAACTTTTAATTATTATCTCAAGTTCATGAATGATTTATAATTGTAACATACAAAACAAGACAGAAGAAAAGTTTATTTGATGGTTTAAACGTATGTTGGTTGAATTGTAAATTTTATAGTTAATTAATAGTATATATAGAAAGATAGACACATGGGTATGGCAACACGTGTGGTCCATGGGGTATCCCACTTTGTTGGAAGAAATTATTTGACAACCTTTTATTTTTCTCGATTGCCCTTATTGTAACTCTTTCATTCTGAGAAGGCAACATGTAAAGTCTCTTTCACAATTCCCATGTTCAAAACTGGCTTACACTCTGCAATTAGATGCTTGGTATATGCCAAACCAAACATGACTCTATCTCGAAGACCAAATCAACCTTGATTAGGATAGAACTGTCCTGAGTTGGAATTATAGAGGATTTCTTCGGACAAAGTTGTCCTAATTTACATGCATTTCTTTGTAAAATTGCAAATCGATTAAACCTGCCATTGCTATTTCTGACATATATGACTTATGATGACAGCTGCCATTTAGTTATTTGGTTCGAGGTAATGACTCTTGTATTCTCATTTTAACACTTGATATTGATTTGTCCTTAATTATAACCCAGTTAACAATAGCTCAATTCGAGCCACGTGTATAAAAACTACGATTGTTAGTTCCTTGCAAGAAAAGCTTTTCAACTCATGTCCTTACATTATGAGCCGGACAGAGTTGAAGTCCAATAGATTTTCGGAGGTAAAATAATTTAAGAATATTAAGAGAACTCAATAAATAAAGATTAAAAGAAAGGTAGTTTAGAGGCATGGCAGAAGAGTCTGTTGTTGGTGGTGGTGATGGGTTGTCTTTGATCTAAATTGAGAAATGAACACATAAATAATGCTATCCTTATCCATATCACACCAAATTTAATCCCTACAGCCCACGTGTCGTATTTACATGTGTTTTTATTTTCTAGTGTGTGCCCATAACGTGGGCCAGGTCGTGCAGGATTTTAATTTCCGTGTTGAAACGTTAAACCCATGATTTAAAAAAAAAAAAAAAAAATACACGAGAGCAAAATGGGTCATGCTTCCTTGAACACTACACAAATGACCAAAATTAACAATTTATCTAATTAATCAAACCTTAAATTAAATATAATTATTATCCCTACAAAGCAATTTAATTGGTAAAATAATAAAATACATTTATATTTAACGAACAATATTTACGGTACTAAAAATTATATCAGCAAATATAGAAAATCACGGATCTTGAAATAGGATTAATTTCTGAATTAATTATTCATTATTAAATGAAGGACAAACTCCTCGGTATTCCACTTTTATATATATTATGAATTGCTTTTGATAATCCTTTTAATTATATAAGCTCATTTGGCCGACATTGAACCAATAATTATGGTATTTAGTGAAAAAATAATGAAATTTAATATTGAAAAAATGGGATGATAACTGAATAATTCCAAATCCTAAGTTGAAGGAGTGGCATTAATAGCACATAATTATATAGTTAGAGAAAGGGAGGCAGGGCAGGGGGCACCATTTAGCAATCTGTCTTTGTCATGTAGGGCAATGACATGCTTTACTTATTGAAACACAGATACTATCAATTACTTCCTTCATAAAATTAAATCCCACCGCCCCTCTCCTCTTATTACTATTTAAAAATGTGATTAGGCGCCGGCTACGCCTTTTTTCATTATTTATTATTTTATTAATATTTATTAAATAATATTAATTAAATGATAATGAGAAATAAAAATAGAAGAAGATTAGGATGAAGACCTAATAGTTTGTATTCTGTAATGGTTTTTTTGTATATTTACAGTAAAGCTATGTACATCAATTTATACAAAGAGATGAAGACTTTCTATATACAATTTAAGGAAATATGTGGTGATTCCAATATTAACGGGATCCTATTCTTAATACATATTTATGATAAATATTTTATTCCTTAATACTCCCCCTCAAGTTGGAAGGTGAAGATCATGAACCCCCAACTTGTGTCGAAGTATCAGAAAACGTTCCTTGCCCAATGCTTTCGTAAAAATATCTGCGAGTTGATATTGTGTAGGCACATACGAAGGCTTTACAATCCCAGCTTGTAATTTTTCTCGCACGATGTGGCAGTCAATTTCAATGTGCTTTGTGCGCTCATGGAAAACTGGATTTGCTGCTATGTGCAAGGCCGCCTGATTGTCACAAAGGAGTGTAGTAGGCAAATCACATGGCACTTTCAAGTCTTGTAATATATATCGTAGCCAAACAATTTCCAAACATGTATTAGCCATCGCGCGATACTCGGCTTCTGCTGATGACCTTGACACATTTGCCTGCTTCTTTGATTTCCATGAAATAATAGAAGATCCAAGGAAAATGCAATACCCAGACACTGATCTTCGAGTTATTTGACAACCTCCCCAGTCTGAGTCACAATAAGCTTTCAGTGTAAGATTATTCTTTGATGGCAATAACAATCCTTGTCCTGGTGATCCTTTAATATACTTCAAGATGCGGATTGCTGCATCCCAATGAGGTCGCCGTGGGGCTTGCATATACTGGCTTAATGTTCTTACAGAAAACACTATGTCAGGCCGAGTTACCGTGAGATAAATTAACCGCCCTACAAGGCGCCTGTATTTGGCTGGGTCTTTTAACAATTCACCATCATCCGGTGTTAGCTTTAGATGTTGTTCCATTGGGAATTTATCTGGGCGAGCACCTGTGAGTCCCGCATCCTGTAAAATATCAAGTGCATATTTTCTCTGAGACATGTAAATGCCAACTTTGGAACGTGAAAATTCAATGCCTAAGAAATATTTCAAGTCTCCTAGATCCTTGATACGAAATTGTTTCAGTAGGCATTCTTTGAGGTGTTGCATTTCTTTGAGATCATTTCCTATTAAAAGAATGTCATCCACATAAATCAAAATAGCAGTGAATGATGAGCCATGCTGTTTTGTGAATAAAGAATAGTCTGCTTTGGATTGCTGGTATCCTGCAGATTTAATCACATGGGAAAATGTCGAAAACCATGTCCGAGAGGCCTGTTTGAGACCATACAGAGATTTGTTGAGTCGACATACAATATTCTCCCCCTGTCGACGATGCCCTGGTGGCAATTCCATGTATATAATTTCGTGCAAATTGCCATGTAAAAAAGCATTTTGCACGTCTAACTGGTGAAGGAACCAATTTCGAGCAGCTGCGACTGTAAGGAGACATCTGAGAGTTGTGAGTTTTGCTGTTGGAGAAAATGTTTCGCAATAATCGACACCTTCAATTTGAGTGTACCCTTTTGCGACAAGGCGCGCTTTATATCTTTCAATACTACCATCTGATTTGTATTTAATTTTATATACCCATTTGCAACCGATGGGTTTGTGCCCAGCAGGTAAAGATGTCAATGTCCATGTTTGATTTAATTGTAGGGCTGTGAGTTCTTCATCCATTGCTTGCTTCCATTTTGGATCAAGGATAGCTTGAGCATAAGTGCTAGGTTCTTTGGAGCCTGTAATATTAGCAAGATATGTACTATGTGTAGGAGAAAAACGAGAATTAGAAAGATAATTTTGCATGGGATACCTGGTTCCATTTGGCCGTTCTTGGACAGCGGTTGAATGATTGGCTTGAGTTCCCACCACGTAATCTTGAAGCCATGAGGGTGGTTTAGTTGTGCGGCTAGAACGACGGACATTAGGTGTGGGTTCTGCTGGAATTTCTTGGGTAGAAGAAGGAAGTAGGGCAGTTGAATTTTCAGAGTCATTGTGAAGGGTTGAAATTTCTAGTCTTGGTTCTGGTATATCAATGTCAGAGGTGGGTAAAATTATTGGTGAAGGCGGTAATGGTTTTGGAGTAATCTGTTTGTAAAAGGGAAAAATATTTTCATGGAAAGTGACGTCTCTACTTGTGAAAAAAGTTCCATTGTCTATGTCAAAGAGCTTATATCCTTTTTGATTGTGTGGGTAACCAATGAAGACACATTGTCGAGCTCGGGGATCAAATTTTTGTTTGGGTGAGACAATGGTTGCGTAGCATAAACAACCGAAAACTTTTAGGTGAGATAGAGAAGGTGGCTGATTATATAGTAGCTCAAATGGGGATTTATTTTTTAGCAGAGGTGATGGCAATCGGTTAATTATATATGCTGCAGTTAAAACACATTCCCCCCAAAATTCTAATGGTAAATGAGATTGAAATAAGAGTGCTAGTGCTGTATTTAAAATATGTCTGTGCTTATGCTCTACTACTCCATTTTGTTGAGGAGTATAGACACAAGTACGTTGAAACTCAATACCATTTTTAAGAAAGAAATTGCGCATGGAAAGAAATTCTAACCCGTTGTCAACACGAACGGTTTTGATGGAAGTATTGAATTGATTTTGCGCAAAAGTGATGAAGGATTCTAAGAGGGATTGTGTTTCAGATTTGTGATTCATAAGGAACAACCATGTGCACCTAGTGTAGTCATCGACAATGGTGAGAAAAAAACGTTTTCCAAAATGAGTTGGTGTTTTATGAGGGCCCCATATATCACAATGCAAAAGATTGAATGGAGAACGAGTTTTTATTGTGCTTGATGGAAAGGGTAACCTTGTCTGTTTAGCTTTAGGACAGATATCACAACAATTATGATTGAGAATTAAATTTTTATTGATAGATAACAATGATGATGCAAGTTGCAAACGCGCCGGAGAAGGATGTCCGAGACGCTTGTGCCATAAATTAGAATCAGCAGAAATTTGAAAAGCATGTGCTTGGTTCTTTTGAGGGGATATGTAATACAAGCCTCCGTGTTGTTTACCCGAGCCAATCATCTTCCCCGTAGCCAAGTCCTGTAGCGTTTACAAACGCTTCACTTTTACTAGAATCATTGTTGATCAAGGCAACAGCTCTAGCCAATTGTTGTATTTGTTCAGCAGTGAGGCCTTGCACAAGATTCCCATTGGATTCATTGCTGTCATGTGGCATTCGAGAAGATTCTGCCATATTTGCTGACGGATAGGAACCTTTTAAATTCTTTTTGCTTCGTTGTGGTTGGCCATTGCGTCCATTTGAGCTCCATGTCCCTTTCTTTATTCGACACTTATCTTTCGTGTGTCCGTCTTTATCGCAGTGTGTGCAATGATACTTCAAAGTTCGACATTCATCTATGGTATGACCAGATCTATTACAATGTTCACAGAACTTACTTTTCGATTGCTTCCAGTTGGAAGTTTGGCCTTGTACTGCTGCTGCAATTGAAAAGTTTTCCCCATGGTCTGAGTTCATCTGCTGCTGTGTTTCTTCTTGTACAACAAGGGAGTATGCTTGTCGAACATTAGGCAAGGGATTCATGACTAGAATGTTGGATCTTGTTGTTTTGAATGAGTCATTCAATCCCATGAGAAATTGCATTAACTTATCTTCTTCTTTCTCAATTTGATGCTCTTTAGTTTGATTGCAGACTATGGGTGAACGATATAATTCGATTTCATCCCAAAATGCCTTGAGTTTGATGTAGTATGAAGCCACTGACATCGTTCCTTGTGACATTGTTGCTATCGCCTTTTGAATTCGAAAAATAGCTGGTGCATTCTTTTGACCGAATTGGTCGCGGAGGTCTTCCCAAACTTGACGGGCTGTCTTTGCATGAACTGTTCCTGCTGCAATTTCTGGCTCAATGGAGTGACTTAACCATGTGAGGATCAAGGAATTACATTGATTCCACAATTCGAATTCGGACGGATTTTTTTCTGGTGATGGCATTTCCAGCGTGCCATCAACAAATCCAAGTTTCTTCTTTGCTCTGAGTGCGTGAATCATCGCTATCTTCCAGGATTGATAGTTGACACCATTTAATTTAGTTGATACCAACATGTGTCCTGGTTGGTCTGAATGATGAACATAATAAGGATTGGTTGAATCCATGGCAACCAACTTTGTGGATTCTTGCTCTGATACCAAAATAAGAAATGATAATGATAATGAGAAATAAAAATAGAAGAAGATTAGGATGAAGACCTAATAGTTTGTATTCTGTAATGGTTTTTTTGTATATTTACAGTAAAGCTATGTACATCAATTTATACAAAGAGATGAAGACTTTCTATATACAATTTAAGGAAATATGTGGTGATTCCAATATTAACGGGATCCTATTCTTAATACATATTTATGATAAATATTTTATTCCTTAATAAAGCGTGGTCTGATTAATTTTTTAATGTAATTATATATATATATATATATATATAACCCAAGATGTAATCAACCTCTTTAAAAAAATAAAATAGAAGAAAATTTTGAATGACTCTTTGCTTGCCTTTTTGCAACACCTAATGTAAAAACAAATAGAAAATCTTAATATAATTTAAATTTTCTGATTATGAGGCAATTAGATTGAATTAGGTTTCGATGGAAGCAGCCTGAGTCAACTCTTCCAAACTCGTAAAGCTAATTTTTGCAATTGAGTTTTATTTTTTTATTATATTACATTACATTTCATGATAGTTTACCAGTCGAAAAACTTTGAATTTTATAAAAATGAAGAATTTAAAGGATTAGATGGATAAGAGGCAGCCAGTGCTCCACACTCCTTTTTTTTTTTTTTTTTTGTTTTTTGACCCTATGCACTTAGTGGCTTGGGTTTTTTAGAATGGCAACCGTTTTCATATTATTTCTTCCTCCATCGGTATTTCCATTATCATTGTAATGGTAAAATAGAATAATGAGAATTGTATCTAGATTAAAGAATTGAAATATTGTAATCTACAGTCTAAAGAGATTGAGATGACTAACCAACGAGATTTTCAAAATTTAAATATATAATAAGTGTTGATTTTTAACCGAACATTACATATTCTGAAATGATTGAGTAACGGTTAGTCAATTTTTAATAATTTATCTAAGGATAATAAATGTTAATTTGGAAATAAAATTATATATTAACGAGCAAGGGAAAATATTATTAATCAACTAATTAATGAGAAAATAAACAATTAACGAGTGATTCTATAAAAAAAGATGGATTTCCTTTTGTGGTGAATGATTTCAAAGGTGAAGTTGTAAGTCCCCATTTCATGTGCGATACAATCAATTGGTTGTAAAGGAAATAGTGTTTTGTTCTAACACGCCACTGGAAAACGAAAGACGATATGCATGAATTTGCACCGTCAACCAACCACACACCGTTTTTATATTTTTATGTTTCTCCAAAATTTAAATTTCCCTGTATCAATATATATATATATATATATATATATATATATATATATATATATATATATATTTAAGACGCATTTTCTCATATTTTATAACATTGTTGTTAAATTATTATTTTTTTAATAATATCGGATTCTAATTTATAAGAAGAGATTTTTTAAATTTAGTATTTAGGTATATGTTCCTTTTAATCTTTCAACGTCAAAGATGTATATATGGTCCAACAGAACAGTAACTGAGTGCATATGTTTATCTTCATCGTGACTAAAACGTGTGGGAATTGCATTCCACATGGTAACTTCTCAAAGCCTCTTGACCTCCTCAATTTCAGTTGGAATAATAATAATAATAATAATATCTTCAAAAACAACCGTGGAAAATTAAATTTAAACTCTCATTTTCCATTTATTTTACTTTTTTAGCATTGGATTTATTCATGTATTTTCTGGGCACTCGTGGCATGTGGAAGCAGTCTTCCTCATTGACAGAAGTTTACGTACAATGGGCAACATTCATGCACCTTCTATTTGATGATGGAAACCATTATCTTATAGTTGAAATTCATATTTCATATTTTGCAATTTGTGATTTTCTTCATTGACAAAAATAACTCTCGTGAAAGGTACCCGGTAAAGAAAAAATATTTGTAAAATAATAACACATTCTCCCTTTCAAATACTTAAAAAAACTCACGTTTTAAACTCAAAATATTGATTAAATAAGAAAAATTTTCTATAATCTCATCCCACATATCACATATAGTATTTATAATTTTTAGCGGGAATTAATTAATATTTGTTGAATGATATTGTGATTTACGGGAGAAAGAAACATTATTGCCACTTGCCAAACGCCATCGTTCCTGAGGTTTAAGTGCACGAGTTGCACCAGGATCAAGTACAACCAGAGCACCAATAAGTGCAGCAACTCTTGCCCTTTCAGAGCAAGACAAGAAAAGCCTTTGGGATTACCGATACGTTTCGTTGCACCGAAGGATAAGATATACAGCCTGCTTAAAATATCAATTATTTTTGGTGTTTCGTTACGTTTTTTATTTTTCATAAGAATTAAAAAAATAATTCAATCACCTTAATTAAAAGGAGATAATTGATTAAACTACTCTTCAATTAATATTTATTTAATTGAGATAAAATTTAGTATATTAATGTTACTTTAATTTTCTGAAAGTGTCATTTAAATGGAATAAAAAAAAGTAAAAATTATCAAATATAACGGAGAGATTACAATAAAAAAAATAAAAAATTAGATTTCAGATGGATGACCCGTGATAGACTATAATGTAATAGACTGAAATGCATTTCTCATGCAGTATAATTTTTATATTAAAAATATATTTAATTATATTAGATTATAGTTTATTACGGTTGTAGTTTTTAGTCTCTGTCTCAAATTCGAAACTGCACCATTGATAGATTAAATTAATGTGGACTTGGCAGCCCATTGATCATTTATGTTAAACACGCGGGCCTGTAAGGTTTTGGACATCGAAGCAGATACCACATCAATCTTCATCATCTACAGAAGGCGGCCACATAACTGACTTTTCAGCAGTGTCAGATTCGTTGCTCTCCACAACATTGCCTTTCAAGGTCGCGAATTCTTGACCTTGCAAGACCCTTGAATATCCAGTCGGCAGTGTAGGGTCCGCAGTTACTTTGGATGAACCTAACCCGACAAGAGAAATCAAGGCAATTCAAACCTTTGATCCAACAAATAGATCTACATAAGTGCACAGAATAAAATAGTAAGACTACCTTCCCTTGCAAGAACAGAGGAGTCTGGAGATGAAGGAACCATGCTGGATCGAGGTATTTTAGGTCTGGGCACTGGAAGAGGATTCAGTGCCGGAGGAGCCAGAGCAGGCTCTATGTTGGAGCAAACTAAGAAATAACAGAGGAAAAAAAAGAATATTACAGTGTACTGTATTTTTATTAATTGCAAATGTTCTTAAATACAAAAAAAAGTATAACAAAAATTCCTATATTTCAGCTCAACCATGGAACATGCCTCTACGTTTAACAACTCGGCTAGAAAAATGGAAATAATGACTGAAATGTAGTAGAACAAGTCAAAAAATAACAGAAAAAGAAAAAATGCAGCAACTAAATTGGAAGTGCAGCAGCTAAGTCAACTTCTTAACACTCCTCCTTGGCTTTGATGCTGCAAACTCCAAGTTTTTCCCTTAGAAACTCAAATTTGCTTCTTTCCAAAGATTTGGTAAAGATGTCTGCAACATTGTCATCAGTTTTGCAATATTTCAGAATAACAGAACCTTCTTTCTGCACGTCTCTAAGGAAAAACAATTTGATATTAAAGTGTTTCATTTTTCCATGAAAAACGGGATTGTTTGAGATAGCTATTGCTGCTTGGTTATCCACAAACATATATGTGCCTTCATTTTGCTTCAGGTTCAGATCAAATAACACCTTTTTAAGCCATAAAGCTTGATTTGCAGCAGCTGTAGCTGCAATAAACTCTGCCTCCGCAGTTGATTGTGCAACAACTTCTTGTTTTTTACAACACCAAGAGAACATTCCTGACCCCAGATTAAAACAATAACCTGAAGTACTCTTCATATCATCAGAACCACCATGATCACTATCAGAATAGCCCTGCAGAACATGAAACTGACTAGCACCGAACTTGATTCCATGCTTCAATGTTCCTTTCACATATCTTAGAACTCTTTTAGCAACAGAAAAATGAGTTTCAGTAGCACAATTCGTAAATCGAGATAGCAGACTCACAGAATGTAAGATGTCAGGTCTTGTGGCAGTTAAATACATCAAACAACCCACTAGACTTCTGTAAAGAGTTTCGTCAACCTTTTCCGCTACATCTTCCTTGCTGAGCTTTACATTTTTACCCATAGGAGTTGTAGCAATCTTGCACTCATCCATTCTGAATTTTTTCAAAATTTCTTTAGCATATTTGGTTTGGCAAATGAACACCTCTTTCTCCTTTTGTTGAACCTCCATTCCAAGAAAATATGCCATTTCCCCCAAGTCAGTCATCTCAAAGGTCTGTTGCATATCTTTCTTGAATTTATTCACAAGTTCCAAATTGCTTCCTATAACAAGTAAGTCATCCACATATAGGGAAACAACAACAAAATTGATCTCATCACCTTTGATGTAGAGGGTAGCCTCATTGAGACTTTTTTTGAATCCCAGCTGCATCAAATGCTCATCAATTCTGCTATACCAGGCCCTTGGTGCCTGTTTCAAGCCGTATAGTGCTTTTTTGAGCAAATACACATCATCTTCTTGCTCTTTCACAACAAACCCCTCAGGTTGTTCAACGTAGATCTCCTCCTCGAGAAGACCATTTAGAAACATTGACTTGACATCTAACTGGTACACTTTCCAATCCTTTTTAGCAGCAATAGCCAGCAGCAACCTGATTGTTTCGATTCTGGCAACAGGAGCAAATGTGTCAGAAAAATCAACACCAGGGATTTGAGCATAACCCTTCACAACAAGCCTTGCTTTATGCTTATTAATAGAGCCATCTCCATTCAGGTTTGTTCTGAATACCCACTTTACTCCAATCACCTTTCTGTCATCAGGTCTTTTTACCATCTGCCACGTTTTATTTTTTTTAATCATACTCAACTCCTCCTGCATTGCAGCTACCCATTTTTTATCTCTTTTTGCCTCCTGAAAATTTTCTGGTTCCAGGACTGCAATATTGCACTTCTGATAGATTTCAGAAAGTGATCTTGTGCCTCTGATAGGTTCATCATTAACCAAATCAGTTTCGGACAGCTCTAGCAACTTTAAATCTTGACTTGGAATTATACCAGCCTGGTCTCCTTTCCAACTCCATTTAGCATCTTCCATAAAATGCACATCTCTGCTTATTAGAATTTTTCTTGTATCAGGTTGAAAAACTCTATAAGCCTTTGAAACTGAACTGTATCCCACAAAGATTCCAACTTCAGCTTTTCTGTCGAGCTTGTCTCTTTTAATCTGAGGCACATAAGTGAAACACAAGCAGCCAAACACTCTTAAGTTTTTTAAAGAGGGTTTGTAACCATACCAAGCCTCAAAAGGTGTCTTCCCATCAACTGCCTTTGTAGGAAGTCGGTTCAGCAGAAACACAGAAGTGTTAGCAGCCTCTGCCCAGTATTCTTTTGGCAACTCCTTTTCATGAAGCAAGCACCTGGCCATCTCCATCACTGTACGATTTTTACGTTCACTGACTCCATTTTGCTGAGGAGTATATGGAGCAGTGAGTTGATGTTCAATTCCAGCCTCTTCACAGAACTCACTGAAAGTTGCAGACGTGTACTCCTTCCCATTATCAGACCTCAACGTCTGAATTTTGCAGCCACTTTGTGTTTCAATCCAGTTCTTGAATTTCCAGAATACACCAGCCACTTCTGATTTGAATCTGAGAAAATATATCCAGCACATTCTGCTATAATCATCAATGAAAAGCAAATAATACTTACTCCCATTAAGTGAAGGAGTTCTATGAGGACCAGCCACATCAGTATGAATCAATTGAAGCTTTTCTGATGCTCTCCAGGTAGCTTTCTTGAAAGGAAGCCTTGATTGGTTTCCATATTGGCAAGCCTTGCATTCTGGCAGTTCAACTTCAAGATTAGGCAAATCTCGAACAAGTTCATTCTTTTGCATATTCACCACTGCTCTATGATGAAAATGACCTAGCCTTTTATGCCACACTTCTGCATTCACTGTTGTTGCTGAGTAGACTGATTGCTTTGCCTGTAGAAAATCTAGTGCAAAACTCTTCCCTTTCATGCGCACTTTGAACATATCTTCATCTTTTGAGTTTTTGATTAAGCAATGATTGCTCTCAAAAAACACTTTAAAACCATTTTCAAGAAGCTGACCAACACTTAGCAAATTTTGATTAATGTTAGGTACAAATAACACTTCTTGAATAAACTTTATACCTGTTGAAGTATCTACTGCAACTGTGTCTATCCCTTTCGCTGCGATATATTCTCCATTACCAATCTTTACTTTGGAAATGAATGACGTATCCAGCTCCTTGAATAGATCCCTGTCAAAGGTCATGTGGTTGGTGCAAGCACTGTCAATGAGCCATTTGTCACTCGAATGACTTCCTGTAAGACAAGTAGCTACAAATAGTTGCTCCTTTTCATAATCAACTACTTGAGCAACATTTTTCTGCTGTAGATCAACTTGAGCTACAACCTTGCTCTTGCATATTTTCTGATGATGTCCCTTTTTCTGGCACTTCTCACATTTCACATCAGGTCTCCTCCAACATTTTGATGGTGGATGACCCTTTTTGTTGCAGTGCTTACAAGGAGGAAAGTCAGACTTTGATGAATCTGAACCTTCCTTCTTGTTTCCTTTGTACTTCCCGTTCCCTCCTTGATTTGTTTGCACCTTTGCAGCCAATGCTCCTTCAACAGAACCTTCACTTCTCATAAGCCTTCTTTGTTCTTGAGCCTGGAAAGCATGTATCAATTCTGCCAAGCAATCTTTGACAGATTCTTAGTATTTTCCAAAGAAGAGATGGTAGCTTCAAATCTTTCCGGGACAGTAACAAGAATTTTTTGAACTATTCTTGTATCAGCAAATTCAGAACCAAATAATCGTACCTTGTTTACGATATTGAGAAGTCTATCTGAATACTCTTTAATAGTTTCAGATTCCTTCATTTTCTGCATCTCAAATTCTCTAACCAAATTCAGCACTTGCATTCCTTTGATCTTCTCATTTCCCTCGTACTCCTTCTTGAGATAGTTCCATATATCAAAGGCTGTTTTCAAGGTCATGATTCTAGTGAAAATTGAAGATGAAACTGCAGCAAACAAACAGCTTTTGGCCTTGGACTTCCTTGCCTTCCTTTCTTTGAAATTCTTCATTTGAGCCACTGTAGGATTGTCGGGTAGTGGAAGCACTTGGTAGTCTTCCTCAACAGCCTCCCAAAGATCATTTGCATCCAGGTAAGTGACGCGGAACCCTATGGAAATAAATTCCATGAACTCTATGACAAGCTTTGGAAGAGATCAAAGATCTAAATAAACTCCCCTCTATGACACCCAAAGCTTAAAGAAGCAAGAACACCAATAATAGAGTAAAAGAATAAGATAAACGCCACAAAGAATTGATAAGTTTACCTTGATTCTTGATGCAATTAGAAGAATGCAATCTCACACCCTCTAAAAACATGAACACGCCAAAGGCATGAAAGAAGAAGATTTCTCTTTGATTAATTGATTGAATAATGTTAAAAAATTACAAAATAACAAGCTATTTATACTAATCTAAGAGGTCCAGATCCTTAAAGGATTTAGAGTTAGCTAAGGAGTAGGATTTAGCAAATCTAAACCAACTAAGGATATGACTAACAAAATCATAACAACTTAAGGATTTGGATATCTAATCCAAATCTACTAAAGATTGACTAAATCTAAACAAAATAAGGCTAAATAATCAAGGGTGACCGAATTATTGGAGGCCCAACCCATTTACATAGCAAAAACTCAAAATAAACTAACTAGCTTAATGAGAGGCAGGGGCTTGCACGGCCTGGGGCGTGCCAATTGGCACAGGCGTGCTTCAATGGTAAGGCTTCCTTCGCGAGAGGCAGAGGCTTGCACGGCCTGGGGCGTGCTAGTTGGCACGGGCGTGCGCGCATGTATGAGTTTCCCTCACGAGAGGCAGAGGCGTGCACGGCCTGGGGCGTGCTTCTTGGGCATGCTATTTGGCACGGGCGTGCTTCATGCAACTTGATTTTCCTCAGCAAATCAGAGGCTTGCACGGTCTTGGGCGTGCCACTTTGCACGGTCTTGGGCGTGCCACTTTGCACGGGCATGCTAACATAGCACTGTCTAGGCATGCCATAGGCTGGAAATTCATGTTCCAACTCAACATATGCTTCCATCAATGTGAGAAACTTAAGTGTTTTCCATGCTTTCTTGAGTTCTATGTTTGAGTGGTAGCCATTCCGTATCAGTAAGCCTCCATTCTGATTGCCCAAACTTTATAATTTTCTCCATTGAACACTGGAGGTGCAATGGCATTGAAAGGAGTTTCTGCACTCGAAGCCTCCATTTTGGTGAACATACACTCAAATTCCTCACAAGTCCCTTAAGAAGAGGGCTTTGATACCAGTTTGTTAGGGCAAACTAAGAAATAACAGAGGAAAAAAAAGAATATTGCAGTGTACTGTATTTTTATTAACTGCAAATGTGCTTAAATACAAAAAAAGGATAACAGAAATTCCTATATTTAAGCTCAACCATGGAACATGCCTCCATGTTTAACAACTCAGCTAGAAAAATGGAAATAATGACTGAAATGCAGTAGAACAAGTCAAAACATAACAGAAAAAGAAAAAATGCAGCAACTAAATTGGAAGTGCAGCAGCTACGTCAGCTTCTTAACACTCTATACTCCATGGTGAAACTCTATCTGGAAGAGGTATAGCAGAAGTTTCATCCCACCTCACCTAAAAGCAACATTTAAAACTCCATTCAGCACTAAACACAGTTATATAAGAGATGTCCTAATAACAAGAATACTACCTCAAGGCATCTCCATTTAGATTCTGGCCACCTTTGGGAATCAGCATCTTCAATTCCAACAATTGTGCCAGTAAATCTACAAGAAGAAAATTATGTATATACAATAAAGTGATGTCAAATTCTAGGAATGAAAAATAACCAACAAATGCAACTTTAAGCAGTTATGAACAAATGAAAGAGGGTACTTCTGCCAGTCACACCTTTGCTCAGGAGCTTCTTCTCCTTCAAATCTCATTTTAAACCTCATTCCAATAGAATAATTGTTCTTGACAGACTCCATATACCGATCAAATGGAACAATAAACTCAGACGGGCTTGTCCTGGAGCAAAATATTTATAAGAGCATTTAAAAACAGGCAGTTGCAAATTGATTCATATAAAAAATAATTGAGTTATAAATTGCCCTCAGAATATCTGTTGCAGTTAAGTTTGCATTTCCTTGATTACCAAAAGGTCCAGAACAAACAAAAAAATGATGCACAAATGAAATTATATCATAACCCTCTCAAATGATAAATTGCCCAGCCTGAAAACACCATCCTATTTGTGGCATATACTGCATACCTTGGCTTATAATAAACGGTGAACATGGTTCCTCTAGAGACAGCACGCGATGCTGTAGCAAGCACATCTAGATGCATGCTGTGACTGGATATTACAGAAGATGGAACATTTCCCTGCTGTCTCATTGCCCTTCTGACACCAACTCTAAGTTCTCCATTCTCACCTCTAAAACAAACCACACGTCAGTACCATCCAAGCCTATAACACATTGTTTGTAAAATGAAAAGATAAGCCTTGTTCAAATCTCAACTTCAGGAGAAGATGCAAACCTTAAAAATATAAAGGCATCTCCAGCAACAAGCCTTTTGGAGCTAACGAACACACTCCATCCACTTTGAAGCAAGTGCCTTCGCGGTTGCCCTGGGGTTTAACATTATGTAAATGAATCATATGTATAAAAGAATGCTACAAGGATAACTAGTTTACTTCAAATTCACATGGATAAAAGCAGTTTTTTTCAAACCAAGAAAAATTTTTAATATTAAAAGTAGTATTATTCATATGTTCACATCAGAGAGCTCGCAACGTATAGTAAGTGTAGAGCTCATAATCAAGCTTTTTGATCAAGTATGTGATAGTTACCTCGAAAAATGTGCTGGAAACGCCATTCATTTCCATGCAAATCCTTCGCAACCAATTCCTGAGTTGGTGGCTGCCTTGACATATCCTATCATGCACCCAAAATAAACATCAAGTTTTTTTTATAGGTTCAACTAAAATAAAGAAATTTGAAAAAAAAAAAAAGGGCACAGGAATCACTATTTATGACCAGACTTGATACTAACCAGAGGTGGCAGACATTCAACAGCATGTCGCCTAAGCACAGAAAACCCACCATGAGTGCTTGTGTCTGATGCAGTCAAAGTTTTACAAAATGAATGCACATGAAATCGGGGTGGAGGAGGTTGGGAAGGCTGCTTCTCAACAGCATTCTCATCTTGCTAAAATTAAGAAACCATTAAATTATCAGAAAATACAGTTCCAAATTTAACATCACTTACTTGAACACCACATATCAGTAAGTCACAATGAAAACGCACTTACTATGGCCTCAGGAACCAGTGTCACTTGGGCATACACCTCGTCCGTATCTGGTTCGGCCTACAATCAACAGTTGCAACATCAGACAAAGTCCAGATTCGCAAAACCCTCTTAACAAACTAAAACACCACACTACCTTCAACAGGACGTTGATAACGCGACATAAGATCTTTGATGGAAGACAATATACCGGCATCTGCTGGTCGGCCACTTGATTTGTTGACGCCTCAACCTAACCCATCAACAGCAACCAAAATTAACCCAGAAATCAAGTCAGGGAACAACAAAAACGCGGTATGATAAAATATCTTCCAAAATTCAAACACCCTACTCTGGGCTTGCATTAGCGACCAGAAACCCCTCAAAAAACAGTGCATTGAAATTTTGATAATACAAATAGACACCAGAAATCTCAAGAGCAGAGAAATTAAACCTTCGAAAGTGCAAAGGGGCATAATTAAAGGAAAATCCACTGAAAAATACTATTGGAGAACTAGAGTAGGAAGAATGAACCGGACCTGTTCGATGTGTCCCTGAGGAAAGTAGAACACGCGCTCACCTTCACGAGGAACGGTTACCAAGGGACCGGCACAGGCATGCCACAGCTCAGTATACAACGCAGTTTCAGCGTCTGCACAACACGCGCCGCCACGGAGTTAGGAAACACAGCAAAATGCGGAAAATGTCAATATAAATTACTCAGATCACACAAAATTCACCAAAACTTGACAAAATCTGCAGGAATTTTACCTCTTGCCGATGCCTGACGTCTAGAATGACCTTTCTGCCCCTCCATGGCGTTAGGCTCGCTATAACCAGGAGAGAAGCTCTCTCCCCCTACGTTTCCACTGTTACCCTTTATTGGTATCTCCTTTTTGCAACACCTAATGTAAACAATGGGTAAAAACAAACAGAAAATCTTAATATAATATAAATTTTCTGATTATGAGCCAATTAGATTGAATTAGGTTTCAATTCAAGCAACCTGAGTCAACGCTTCCAAACTCGTAAAGCTAATTTTCGCAATTGAGTTTTATTTTTTTATTATATTACGTTACATTTCATGATAGATCACCAATCGAAAAACTTTGAATTTTATATACAAACATATTATGTATATTTTTTAAAATGCATTAGAAAAAAAAGGAAATAAAAAAAAGTGCAGGCCACCTTCGTTTATAGCCAGAAACAGCTAATTCCACAGCACACGCAGTGGCTATGAAAATGAAGAATTTAAAAGATTAGATGGATAAGAAGCAGCCAGTGCTTCACACTCCTTGTTTTTTTGTTTTTGACCCTTTGCACTTAGTGGCTTGGGTTGACCGCCTTTTGAAATGGCAACCGCACTCATATTATTTCTTACAGTATTTCCATTATCATTGTAATGGTAAAAATAGAAAAATGAGAATTGTATTTGGATTAGAGAATTGAATTATTGTAATCTGCGGTCTGAAAAGTCTGAGATAACTAACGAGCGAGATTTTTAAATTTTAAATATATAATAAATGTTGATTTTTTTATCAAACATCGTATATTCTCAAATGATTGATTCTTAATAATTTATCTAAGGATAATAAATGTTAATTTGAAAATAAAGTTATACATTTATGAGAAAGGAAAAATATAATTAATCAACTAATTAATGAGAAAATAAACAATTAACGAGTGATTCTATAAAAAAAGATGGATTTCCTTTTGTGGTGAATGATTTCAAAGGTGAAGTTGTAAGTCCCCATTTCATGTGCTATACAATCAATTGCTTGTAAACGAAATAGTGTTTTGTTCTAACACGCCACTGGAAAACGAAAGACAATATGCATGAATTTGCATCGTCGACCAACCACACACCATTTTTATATTTTTATGTTACTCCAACATTTAAATTTCCCCGTATGAATTTTTTTTTTTTTAAAGACGCATTTTCTCATATTTTATAACATTATTGTTAAATTATTTTTTTAATAATATCGGATTCTAATTAATAAGAAGAGATTATTTAAATTTAGTATGTAGGTATATAGTCCTTTTATATTAAAAATATATTTAATTATATTAGATTATAGTTTATTACGGTTATAGTTTTTAGTCTCTCTCCCTCAAATTCGAAACTGCAGCATTGATGGATTACATTTATGTGGACTTGGCAGCCCATTGATCATTTATGTTAAACACGCGGGCCTGTAAGGTTTTGGACATCGAAGACTTTGCGAATGGGTCTCGAATTTGGGCTAGGCCCAATTGAACTGTCAGCTGCTAGCGGGAGATCTAATGGCGTCGCTTTACCAGGCTACACAGCCTATGCTGTACGCTTGAGGACATCGAAAGCTCTATGCTCCTCTTTCCCCACCATTACAGCCACCGTAGTCTGCGGTCTCCATTGGAATTCACAAAATAATGGGTCTAATCCCATACAAAAATTTACAGTTCTTCAAGAATCGACACCGAAATGTAATTTCAAGACTCAGAATCCGCTGTCTCAAATTCATCTCGTATAGTACCAGTAACCAAAACGACAGCACGGTCAAAGAAATCACTGGATTATTGAAGGAAAACAACTGGCAACACCTCATAGAATCTTCTACTTTATCAAGTAGGTTAAACCCAGATGTAGTTATTTCGGTTCTCAAACAAAACCTGGTGAATGATCCTAAGCGCCTGTTTGGTTTCTTCAACTGGGTCCATTCGAGAGTTGGTATACCTCAAAATCTTTATTCCTTTTCAATTACTGCAGTAATTCTATGCAATTCACAGCAGTTTGTTCCTGCAAATATCGTTTTGGAACGAATAATTGAGGCCCGAATGCCGCATTTGAAGATTTTGGATTCAATTATTACGTGCTTTAGAGAGTTTAATTGGAATAATTCAGTGGTTTTCGAAATATTGATTAATGCTTACAAAAAGAAGGGGTTTTTGAATGAGGCTGCTGGTGTGTTTTTAGGAGCTAAAAACCATGGCTTTGTGGTTGGTTTGGTTTGTTGTAATTCTTTGTTGAAGGATTTGTTGAAGGGGAATAGATTGGAGTTGTTTTGGGATGTGTATAATGGGATGTTAGAGGCTAAGGTGGTTCCTGATGTATACACTTATACAAATTTAATTAATGCATATTGCAGAGCAGGAAATGTTAAGGCGGGTAAAAGCATACTTTTTGATATGGAAGAGAAGGGTTGTAATCCTAGTTTGGTTACTTACAATGTGTTGCTTGGAGGGTTCTGCAGAGCTGGAGATGTTGATGAAGCTTTTAAGCTAAAGAGGACTATGGTTGATAAGGGTTTGTTCCCTGATAATTATACTTATGGTGCACTTATTGATGGATTTTGTAAACAAAAGAGATCTAGAGAGGCGAGATTGATGTTGAAAGAGATGTATAGCGTGGGTTTGAAACCTGATCCTATTGCTTATACTTCTTTGATTGATGGGTTTATGAAACAGGGTGATATTAGAGAAGCTTTTCAGGTTAAGGAGGAGATGCTTGCTCATGGAATTAAGCTAAATCTTTTCACATATAATGCACTTATTCATGGGATGTGTAAGGTTGTTGAGATGGAGAAAGCGGAAGCACTTTTTAGTGAAATGATTGCAATGGGAATAAAACCTGATACCCAGACTTATAATTGCTTGATAGAAGGGTATTATAAGGAACAGAATGAGGCAAAGGCAAATGAGTTACTGAATGAGATGATGAAAAGTAACTTGGCACCCACTGTATACACTTGTGGTGTGATAATCAATGCTTTGTGCTGCTCTGGAGAACTTGGAAGGGCAACCAATGTGTTTCGGTATATGATTTCTAAGGGTTTGAAACCAAATGTTGTGTTGTACACTACTTTAATAAAAAAGCTTGTCCAGGAAGGTGCATTTGAAGGGGCAATAAAGATCTTAGAGGTTATGGAGGAGCAAGGAGTAGTGCCAGATGTCTTCTGCTATAATACTGTTATAATTGGCCTCTGCAAGGCTGGGAAGATGGAAGATGCAAGGAAGTACCTGGTTGAAATGGCTAAGAAGGGATTAAAGCCAAATGTTTATACTTATGGGGCTTTTATTCATGGATATTGCAAGACTGGAGCAATGCAAGAAGCTGACAGGTACTTTACAGAGATGCTAGGTTGTGGTATAGACCCAAATCATGTTGTTTATTCGGCCTTGATTGATGGGCATTGCAAGGAGGGCAATACTGCTGCATCCTTTGCAAAGTTTAGATGTATGCTTGAGCAACAAGTGCTTCCTGATGTGCAGATATATTGTATTCTCATCCATGGCCTCTTAAGGAATGGGAAACTGCAGGAAGCAACAGGGGTTTTCTCTGAACTCCTTGACAAAGGCCTGGTGCCTGATGTATTTACATACAACGCTCTTATTTCTGGCTTTTGTAAGCAAGGTGATTTAAAGAGAGCCTTTGAGCTTTATGAGGAGATGTTTCAAAAAGGCATAAATCCAAACATTGTTTCTTACAATGCCCTGATCAATGGGCTTTGCAAGTTTGGTGACATCGAGAGAGCTCGTGAACTGTTTGATGGAATTCCGAGTAAGGGTTTGGTTCGCAATGGTGTGACTTATTCTACGATTATAGATGGATATTGCAAATCTGGAAATTTAAATGAGGCATTCCAGTTGTTTGATGGGATGGCAATGGAGGGGGTTCCACCAGATAGCTTTGTTTACTGCGCCCTAATTGATGGATGTTGCAAAGAAGGAAGTTTGGAGAAGGCTCAGTCCTTATTCTCACAAATGGTGGAGAAAGGCTTGGCCTCTATTTCTGCTTTCAATGCCTTGATCGATGGCTTTTGCAGGTCAGGAAAACTGATTGAGGCTTATCAGCTATTTGAAGACCAGTTTGATAAGCATATCACTCCAAATCATGTGACCTACACAATTTTGATTGAATATCATTGCCGGGTAGGAAGAATGAAGGAAGCGAAGAAGCTCTTCCTGGAAATGCAAAAGAGGAATTTGATGCCAAATATTTTAACTTACACAACACTGTTACAAGGCTACAACCGTATAGGGAGCAGATCTGAGATGCATACCCTATTTGATGAGATGATTGCAAGGGATATTGAGCCTGATGATATGCTTTGGAGTGTGATGATTGATGCTTACCTGCAAGAAGGTAACTGGATTAAAGCTTTAAAGCTGGTGGATGACATATTGTTGAAGGATGTGAATGTGGGCAAAAACGTGTATAATGTACTAACTGATATCCTATGCACGTATAATAATGTTCCCAAACTCTTGAAATTACTTAATGAAATTGAAGAGCAAGGATATAATCTCAATCTTGCTACTTGTAGAGTTCTAGTTTGTTGTTTTCACAGAGCAGGAAGGACAGACGAAGCAGTGAAGGTTCTAGATAGAATGGTCAGGTTTGGATGGGTCCCAGCCTCCACTGATATATGTGATTTTATCAATGAAGACAGTAAAAAGTCTGACAATATTGATGATTTCTCAAAGCAAACAGTACCTGGAATTGCTTGTCAGGCGCAAGCCTGATTGTTGCAGAAGAGAGTTTGAATTGTGTCTGGACAAGGTGTTACCGGAGTCAAGATTAAACTGATAATCATATGCCTTCAGAAAATTGTGGTAGCCCTTTGGTTTAGACAATGTGCAGCTTCCTTCTTGTGAAACAAATCAAGGTGGAGATTTGTCGAATGAAAGTCACTGGGTACTCAAAAAGGTACTAACACTTTCAGTATTCTGCATCTCTTCTTCAACTGAGTTCCCCCCTCTGTGTTTTAGCAGAAAAGTTACCATTGGGCAATTACCCACTGGTTGAATGGCGACGTTGTCGTTTAAAAGATCATCAAGTCAAACTGTAAATTAGTATTCTCCCTCACCCTTGATGAAGAAAAATGGAGAAAAATAGCTGCAAAGTTATTGCTTAGCAAAGTTTATTTAAATCAGCAATGATTCTTTTAAAGCTTTTTTCTGCCTTCAGTATAGATATTACATTCGCCCTTGCAACTATAGTGATTCTACTTTTTTCAGAAACCTATTTCTAGCACAAAAAGATTATAAGAAATGTTATCCATTATAGAATCCAGTCCCCTCTTGAATTATAAAATGCGTTCTCTAACTCTCAAGTCTTTCGTAGTCAGATTTGTAGTTACTGATCCTTTGCCTTTAAGTCATCTGCAGAAGATTGGTTGTCTCTGTGGGTTCCTTTTTGTGAATGTTTTAATCATCTATAAAATTTGGTATGGTAATTTTATTTCTTATATCACAGCAAAATTGACCTTTCTGTTGGTTATTGGCTTATTGCTGCATTTTTTTCACTACTGGATTGGTTTAACAGTGAGGTTGTCATGTTTGAAGTATATATACCTAGGCGCATACTTGATTCGTGGTTTTATAGGTATTTCTTCTAACTGATGTTTCACTAGGAAGAGATTAAGTGGGGAAGGAGTAAGAAGATAAGAGAGCAGGTGAACAGGAGGTCAAGAGACAGTGAAGTCGATTTGGTTATGTTGTCAAATGCCTCAGATGAAGATGGTGATAGTGTTGCCGGTGGCATAGGGCAGCAAACATGAATTTTGCAGATGGGGCTGCTCAAGCAGTAACCGAGAATGTCACCACCCAGAACATGTTCTTGATCTTAGTTTTCACTTTATGTAGCATCTTCTATCTATGGCTTTTACCAAGTTGTTTATTCTCTTGCATTTAAGAGAGTGCCGTTATTCATTTTTCATTTGTAACGTCTGGGTTTCCTGCAATATTTAATCTGATAGTGTAAGCATGGAAGTAATGCAATAATAGCACAATGCATTTACCTCTTCTCAGCATGTCTTGTTCTTAGCTTTTCTTTTTTGCCTTACCGACTTTGCTGTCATTACTTGAAACCATTTTATTCTCCGGCTCTGGTACAGTGGTATTCTTTCCTCAGAGCAAGACTCAAGAGTAACAGTTGTCAATACTTCTGGAATCACCGGGTGAAAAATTTCCAGTAGAATATTGGATTTTCAATTTGTTGTAATAATACACATTAAGCAGTTTAAGATAACGGCATATCATAACTAGTTCATACTTTGAAAATTAAATTGTTTTGCTCAGTACATTCTTTGAGCTGAAATGCCAATAGAGACCTATATGTTATCCTCCAAACTACCCTCACTGCGCAGCATCGTTAAATGCAGAAGTTTCAGAAGAGTCCTGTTAATCTAAGTACTGGTCTTCAGATCCCTTGTTACTGGAACTCTCAGATAACTTATATACAACTGTATAATAAACTATAAAAGTGCAACCTACCAGAAGCTCTGATGGGAAAACGGAGGCAACCTGAAAGGAAGGCACCTATATACAGAGACTGAACTCATATATACTTGTGGGGGGTGAAAGATTATACATGACCTACCAATCATCTTGCCAATTGCTGGAACAACAAAGGAACCAAGTCTATGGTTTCTAGCATTCAATACAAAATATCCCTTCAATCTGCTTTCGGATGCCTAGATTCTCTGATCTTGAGCAGTCATAGTTTACTTTGTTAAAAGAACAACCAGCTCACAATCATCAAGGGGTGATTCTGACAAAAGCTGAAATGCATTATTTCCTGATGTATCAACAGCTTGTGGATCTGCGCCCCTGCGTTCATCGGATTGGTAAAATCTTTGAGCAGCTATTTTCAACTTTTAAGGAAGATAATTGAATAATTAAGGTGTGAACATTAGAAAATGGGAGAAATATAGGACCTGAAACCTCTTCTCCACGAATGCTAAATGGAACTGCAGCCTTAAATAATGGTAATAAATAAGAACTGCTTGCCAAGACTATTCTATTATTTTTCATAGGCAACTAGGCAACCTGTGATCCTCCATATAATTATCTCTAGGTGAATGAACTGAACCAATCGAATTGGTTACTAAGGCCTTATGTTAACTGTCTTAGGCTATTGTTTGAATCCTCCCTTATTCTGGTGATGGTTGAACAGATTGTGAAGGATCAAATTACTATTTATTGTGTTGCATTCACATTTTTCTAAATTGACAGTAATTTTGTTTAATAGAAAAAGAGGATGCAAAAGATCCTTCTTATACCTATGCAGTCTACCATCTAGATTTTGCATTTCAATAGGTTTCACTACCTATAGATCTATTAGAGAGGCAACATTGGGTATAGTCTTTTGATTCCTAATCATATAGGCTCCTTTACACAGAATTGGAAGCTGAGAACTTCACAACATGGAAACAAGAGCCACCAAATATTGGTTGAAATCCTAGCCAAGCCTAAAATGTTTAGCAATATGAAGAACAAGTTGATCACCAGGTGGAGGATGGAACAAATTTATTACCAAAATGCAAAAAGCAAAGGCATGAGAATCTGAAGAATCACCTTGTGAGAAGCAACTTTGCAATTACAGGTCTCTGACTAATGATGCATTGATGCAGTGGCGTCTGACCTTTCGAATTAGAAGAATTTATATTTGCACCATATTGTAGGAGTAGCTCTACCATGCCAATGTCAGCAGTTATGCAGGCGAGGTGAAGCAGAGAACATCCATCAGAAAAATCCTTTATGTTCTGATCTTCATTTTTATTTAATGGTGTTCCATAGCTTGCAAAGGGCTTGTCTGAAGTGTCACCTGCAAATCAGTCAAACTTGAGGTCAAGGTTTTCTTTATCTTCCTACTGGATTACAAAGGTTAGAGATGAGGATGTACTAAATGATGCTTGCCCATGGATGGCATTGACATCAGCCAGTGAGCAGACAATATGGCGGTAGACTGCTTTCTTGTCATTGGCATGGACACTTTCCCACATTTGTTGTGCTGCCAAAAGGAGATTCTGTTTGTCCTTGATCTTGTGAGTAAATATTTTTTCTGCATACTGCATCATGAGGAAACTGTCAATTTTGGCTCTTAAATTATTTTATCAGGTTACTGCCATAGAGGTAAAGTAATAAAAATAAAAAAAAGTTTTGTCCTCTAATGTGATTAAACTTGATGCAAACATTGTAGAGCACATCCATAACCATAACAGGCACAGAACAACTGAAGGCTGAGGAGAGGCAAATACGAAATGTAAATTGCAAGGAATTATAGGCATTTAGTGTTAGGGATTCTCACTCTCGTATTTTCATTAAATCTTTGTATGTCTGTGTGTTCTCCGTGCAAGTGCAAATGGTTTACCAGTAATATGAATGAAAGTGACAAAATCAATGATAAGAAACCACAAAGACATCGTGTATGACAGCTAAATATTTGTCGCTTTACAACTCAGTTTACATGCATTCAGAAACAACAGGAAACAGAAAATAATTGTGATTAAGGCAGTATATGTGAAACGTAAGTTTGCCTTGAGTGGGAAGCAGTCCCAGCTTCAGATCCAGGCAATTTGCTTAGCTTAAGATGAAAGTATTTATGTTTTGATCAGATTTGTAGGCCCATCGTTTGACCCTCGATGGTCTAGAAGAATCCAAAAAGGTAGCAGCCTAGAGCTTCTATTCGTATCCTAGAAGGAGGCAAATCATACCTATGATCCTTAACTATGTTGAACCCAGTTAAATACATACATATATATATATATATATATATATAAAATACAAGTTTCAGGCTATAACAATAAGGAAATCAACTAGTTCATCAGACTCCAGAGCAGCCCAGTTCAAATAAGCAATAACAAATTATTTTACTTGAAAATTGTCATGTGTCCTTCAGATGATGTTAGATATATCTTCTCTTTGATAAAAAGAAAAATCCATGGTTATAGGAGCAAGGAGACGATATGTTATTTTTTTACGATCATATTGCCATTGCCTGGTTGGTTTACGTAGGTACATTAAAGTGATAATGAAAGTGTTCAAAGGGGAAAGGGACAAAGAAACAAGAATTGTCCAACGGGAGTATTGGAACTATTCAGAATATTACCTTTGCATGAATAAAATGCTCCTTAACAGAAATAGGATCATCATGACTTGGTTTTCTCAGATGGAAAAGCTTCTGTTTTTCAGATCCTGAAAAACTAAATCACAAAAGCAACCAACTCTTAGCATAAAAACCAAAAAAAAAAAAAAAAATTGAAAGAAGAGAAAACAGTTCTAATCATATCAAATGATGCACAACTTACTCTTTAAGCATTTCATCAGCAGTAAAAGGAGTTCCTGATTGTAGTAACTCCTCCCAAATTGAGTTTGCATAAAGGTTGCCTATTGACTGAAACAAATTTAAGACGGATGGTTCCCACACTTTGACATCAAGCGTCAGTGATCTCACCTGCATTGAAAGTTGTACAAATGAATGAGCAAACAGAAAACAATGGTGATCACTGACACCAAAGAGATCCACGCCAATATATACAAAACAAATAAAAGTTACCAAAAGCAAGTTGACCATTTCTTTTCTTTTTCTTAAAAAAGGAACAAATTCTTCCTTTGTTGCTTTCTTTCTTTTCTTTCTTTTTTTAATTTAATTTTATTTTATTTTTTAAATCCAATTACTGATTGATGAAGGACTACATTAAAACAAGACTGTTACAAGGTTTGCATCTCAGGAAACCAGAAGGTCCTGATGCCTATACTCGAGCTTTTACGGAGAAAAAGTGAAGACAACCTATTTGACTATGTAAAAAGCAATATGGTTCTATATGCGAAGCTTGATAGATTACCTTTGATACATGTACACCAAGATTACGATGAACACCTGAACATTCAATGCACATGAGAACACCAAGGTTTAAGGATGCCCAGTCCGGCTCAGGTGCACCACAATCAACACATTTGTCATTTCCAGGTACTCTTCTCAATATGTCAATCGGCTTCTCACTTCTCATAACAAATTCCTGCTGTTGTGAATTTTTAGATGAATGAAAATGACTTCTGCTGGTGACATCATCAACCTCTGACTGATCAATGTCAGAAGAATCAACCATTGAGCTGCTATCACTGACAGAAAGACGATCAGCATTTCCCGCAGAAAGATGCTGACAAATAATTGATTTCTGCTGATTAACAAGTATATAATCACAGGTTAAATTTTAATAGAAAAAAAAGTTATCAATATTTACTCCTTCAGCTACTTGAAAACTCAATAATGAGGTAATCACTCCAGTAATCTTTTCAATCCAGTCCATCTGGTCCAGTGCATTCTCTGCCTGCACAGGAAGAACATACAATTGCGAATCTGGGAATCTGAATGTGCAAGAAGAAAGAGGTAACATTAAATTTATCGATGAGTTTTGAGACGAATGTTCATGCTGAACTTTAAAAAAGCACCTGCAAAGTGTAAACTTTCGTTGGTGAAATAATTCTGAAGCAGAATCTTAAATCTGACTGATCTGCGTCAACCTTTATTGTTGAGGTTAACAGGTTTACAGTGTGACGTGCAACAGATTTTTCATCATGCAATCCACCATGATAATGAGCAGAAAGCCATCGACTCAGCAACCCAGGGCCATTTTCAGTGGAAACACTCCTCTGCACAGAAGATTGACTTCCACCTGTCTGAAATAGGGTGCTCAGTGTTCAGGGAACTGCTTATGAGGCCACAATTGATGGACTTGAACAGCCCACAACATACAAGCTATCTTTCATCTAGTGACTTACAGATACCCAGCTGAAAGGTTTGCGATAATAGTAGAGCATCCCTCGACTATCAAGGACAAAAAATCTTCTCTTCCAATCACCTCTCAAATTTGAGGAACGTTTTGATAAATATCCTTGTCGAATGGTTTGAACCTGTACAAAATGTAGTCTTAGTGAGCCCCTTAATTCAAACTACTTTACCAATGCTCAGAAAATCTAACCAATTCATGAAGAAATAATATTAAAGAGAAATAGGTAATATCCACTATAGAACTACCTTCCCTTTTGCTGCAGATTGCATGGCTGCCTCTATCACTTTATTTGAACTCCTAGGGAAAGGTCGCAAACACTCTCCATTGGGAGAACTGAGGCCTCCATTTAAGGAGTGCTTACTTTCTCGATCAATCTGCCTCATGTACTCTTGCACCCTTTCATTAAGAGATGCTTGCTCATAGTTGGAGCATTCTCTGGACTGTTGTGCATAAGCCAAGACCTGTAGCATAACATCCCAGGCTTTAGTAAATTAACATGTCAGAATAGAAAAGTTTTCAGGTAGAACTTGATGCTAATAGTCAACTTTCAATAGTATCTCCTTGGGAAAGATCAACAAGGAGAGAGAACAATTTGCTGGCCTTAATCAGATCTCATGGCAACAGACAACCAGAAACTGAACAGGCAAGGAGACCCACAATTTACTGCGTGATCAGAATCCGAAATAAAAGAGAAATTTAGTTCCTTTTATGGGTAGGGCAGAGTCGGTCAGGAAAGAGTAGGGTGAAAAGTTAGAGCAGTTACTGCAATAAAATCCGCGATTTGAAACTACCCGCCAGTAAACCAAAGAACAAGGACTTGTGTGTATTTTGTCATTTATCCTTACTCCTTTTCCATTAAAAAAAAAAAGCCCTATCTCAGGTCTATATGGACAGAGTCCCAGGTTCTGATGGTTCAAAGGTAACAATTATGGAATCTTAATCATCCTCGTGACATGCTTTTTCCAGTTACTTACAATAAAATCCAATGCACAAGGCGGTTTTCAACAGCATAAACTGGTTTCAAGCTAAAAGAACGACCTGAGAAGTAAGTTGTTAAACTTTGTCTTGGTATTACTTTCTTATTTATTTATTTATTTATTTATCACTTCTTCAAAAGCACAGACACATTTGGAGATTTTACATATGGGCCTATTCTGAAAATGGAAGAACGGAAAAAACTTCTTAGCATTTTACTTAGTGAGTTTTGTTAGTCCAGGAGAGATTTAACTGTTTAGAAATACTTTATACTTTCCTCTATGCTAAGAAACTAAACTTATTCTATTACAAATTTGACAGAACACAAGAAAACTTTGAAAAACCTGGTTAATAAAAGGCTCCAGCTGATGCAATAGCTCATACCCCTGAAAGAATTGAAAATTTTCAAGTCAAGCATATGCAAAATCATACCTTCGGAAGAATCATAGAATGATTATCATATGATCATACAGAAGGATACCTGCTTGAAGTATCGAAGGTGAGCATCCATTGTTCCACTAACAGCCTCTAGAAACTCAAATCTTTTCTTGGCCTCAACAATAGAAAGAGCACTAACCTGGAAATAGAAAAACATGCAGCATATTTGATATGAAACAGCTTCTGCATTGTAGATTTATTTGATTTGCATATTCTTGTATGAATCTACTTCTACTTACCAAGTGAAAACGTGCTTGCTCAAAAGAAGATCTTGCATTGTGTTGTTCCTGGAATGTCTCTCCACCAAATTAGATGTACACTGACAGTCTACCATAATTAACTATTGATAACTTATGTACCAGAATGAATAGCGATTAGAAGTTATAAGTAGGCTCCTAATGCATATACCTCCTCTATAGTAGTAGCTACATCCATCTTTGTGCTCTTTTTCAATGACAGAAACTTATCTCGTGCCTGTGCTACAACATGCCATTGGCATTAAGCATTGCAGCCAAGGAGTCATTGGTTAATATGAATCTTCAAAATTTAAATTGCATTGATAAGATATGATTATTACAACAAATATACAATCAAAAAGAGAAGCAGCTGTAAGAAAGGAAATACCAGACCATTTTACCATAAGGAAGTAGAGATTATTTGAACACAGGTTTAGCAAGAATCAACTTAAAGATCAAGTCTTTTTGCTGCTAGAGAGATTTTAAAATTTAAAAGATATTTGAATATATATCTATCACTTAAGGTCCCTAATTCTCTAAGTTCAATTTTCTTTCCAGTTCTGGATGGTAACCAGCACCTTAAAGATACTTCTACATTAAATGAATTGCATAAAACCATGTAAGGTCCCTAATCCTATCAGTTAGTTTTTCCTTCTCATTCTGGACCTTAACCAGAATCTTAGAGATCCACCTATGGTAGAAGTGTTCAATTCAGTGAAAAACAAAGTTTTCAAGGCTATGCAACCATGTATGGCAGAAAACATCAAAATGCTTGCGTACATCCATGGAATTCAAAGAACAAAGAAGTTGTGAAAGAGATAAACAACAAAAAATAGATAAATTGGAGTCACATAACAGAAGCTTGAGACACAATACCAACCTGATCATATACGAGGGAAGCTTTGTCAAAACGTTTTCGAGCTTCCTGCACCAAATGCAACATTCTTATTGCTATAAATTTGAATCAGAGAAAATCTTCAATAACTAACCTAGTCCAAATATTGATTACAAAAAAAGCATTAGTAACAAAGTTATTCATGGATTTTTGACCTAAAAGATATGATTAAATAGCATTAGTGGGCCCAATTGAGCAACCTTTGTCATGCCAATCACTCAAATATCTCAACTCTGAAACTGCTATTTGGAATAAAAATTTGAAATGAGATGTTTAACATTGAAAAGTCAACGATCGTCTGTTTTGCATAGGAGATAATGGCCACAAGAGTTTGTGCTGGTTTTATATTTATACATATAAATGCACTACATTTTTAACACAGATATGATTACGGTAGAAAGAAAGACAGACAATAACATTACACATACAAGAAAGCATCCATGCCATAAGATATACACAGTACCTTGATGTCTTGTAGGTCAACGCTCACAAATTGTAGCAAACGATCGTTTAGAATGTGCTCAATCTGACAAATACAATTAATAATGTTAGAAAAGGAAATCAGTTTCAACAGTTTTCCATCTTCTATAACATACTTTAAAGAATATTACTCTTCTTTGGAATATGATACCTGAGACCTAAGAACTTCCTTGTATGTCCCAATTTCTCTCAAAGCAATTGTAAATTTGCTCATCACTGGGCCTAAGATAAACAGAAACATAATTCTATGATTATCAGCAAAAAAATATATACATTGAGCTATTTATTTGGCTCCTGTGGTTGTATAAAGTAAACCATAGATGTAGATGCTCGAATCAATGTAAAAAACTAGATACCTCCAAAAGCAACACAAATAGGATCATTATGCCCTCCTCCAAAAGCTTCAAGAGCACTAGCAAAAGCAACGTCGGCATCATAACCCTCTCCAAGCCCTTCTCTGAAAATTTGAGAAACCAAGTATATATAAGATCCTTCAACGCATTTTCTACAATGAAATATCAGGTCAAGAAAAGAGAAATCCAAATTTACAAAAATGGACTTACGTGTACTTTCGAGATCCTTTGACGAATTTTAAACATCGTCCTCTCAATAGCTCTGCACTTTCTTCCATGCATTGTATCTATTTGGTCAAACAATCCATCAAATGATCAAAATAAGCTACACATAACAAAATACAATATGCATAGACTTAAGAACACAGACGTCGAATTACAAAATAAACGATAAAGAGAAATACGTGTACATGCAATGTACTTAGCATAAGAAAATGCAAGATCAGTCTAAAAAGTAAACAAAAAGTTTAAACTAACGAGAAACACAATACATTGACCATTAATTTCATGGAAAAAGAAGAAGAGCACCTGTTGCCGAAACATCGGCGAATCGTCTAGTTTCGCGAAAAGCATTTCAGATTCTGTGGAGCAATTCGTCTTGCTCGTCGTTTTTGCTGTTGTTTTCAGGGAAATGGAAGGTTGAGAGAGAGGGAAGGAAGGAAAGTAAAGCAAAAAGGAGAAACAGAGAAACAGAGTTTTTGGTTTTTTTTATATAAAATTGTTTGGTTTGGGATATGCTGTGTTTTAGTGTCGAGTGACTTTTCTTTTTTGGATAAATGGGCGCAATCTAAGGAAGGAAGAAGGTTTGTTTTTAGTGTTTTGCTTAGATTAGAGTGTTTCTGTTTGCGAACTTTCATGGCGTCGCTGAAAAAATATACCCACACCCGCCTTTTGTAACCAGGAAAAAAATAATCGATCAGGAAGGCAAAATTTGGCCCATTGATATGTGTCCGAGCCCATTTTGTTTAGCCACGTGGTGGCCGAAAACGGCATTATCTTTCATTTTTTGTGTGCCAGTTACCAGCTTTCCTCTTTTTCCTCTTCTTCATCTTCCATATTTTGTTTTTTAGAAGACCTGCTTTCTTCTTCAGACTAAAATGAACTAAACTTTGCCAAGTTTGGCAACCGTTTTCCTGTCTCTTAATCTTTTAGTTTCAGAAAAAGGGTGGACATGAGAAAAGGTCAGTCATTTTTTATTTTTCTTTAGTTATTTAACTATTTAGCTGGTTCCATGTATAATTACTATCTTGATCTTTTTCATAAATTATGCCAATACATATAATACAGCTAGCTTAGTGAAGTTTATATGCTTGTTAGCTTTAGCTCTTATTTGATTTTTGGGTTTGTTTTGCATTTTCAATTTGGAGTGACAGAAAGAGAAAGAACCGGTGTCTTATATGTTTCTTCCATTTGGCCATCACTTCAACAAAATATAGATATTTGCTTTTGGGTTTTACTGTGTTGCATGGTTATTTCAATGTTGAACTATTTCCACTTTTATTGTCCATTTGGTTGAGGATTACAAAAAGGGGAGGGGATACGGGTGTGCTATATGTTGATTTGATCCGTCGAAACTGGAAAGCTTGCAAAAGGGTTATTGGTGGAAAGATAATTGCTTTAACTTAGAATATGAAAGTGATGTTTGATTTCATCTCATCTTCTTATGGGTAACATGTTGTTTTACTCTCCAAATTCTGGTAACATTTTAGTAGTTATGATATTTTCTATGGTTTTGGTACCATAATCATCCCAAATTCCAATGCATGAAAGAAGAGTATGAAAACTTTTCCTTTCTCCTGATTTTAATACTTAAATTTTTCTTATTTTCTTTTAACTGTTTCTTGCCAACTTCAGCCCAGCCAACTGGTACTTAGTTTTCATGCTCTGAAGTTGAATGCTAGAAGTTGCTCATGGCTTATCTAGAAATTATTTTGATGTTCTTTTAGAACTAGCATTTGAAATAAGGAACAAGGTAAGAATCAAGGAATGCTGGAGGCTCTTGGAGAAAAAGAGGTGGCTGAGCAGATGATGATTTGCAATGACTTTGCCAATGCCAGAGAGCATTTTCTTCGATTGCATCAGCATTTCCCTGTGAATGAAAACATTGATTCTATGTTAAGTTTATGTGACATACTAACTGCTGCCAGAGTGGAGCTTCCAGGTTGCGGAATTGATCATTACTGGGTCCTTCAGGTTTGCCCTCTTCTACAATTGATGATATTAGGTGCCGATACCAGAAGCTTGTCACCTTGTTGCAGCCTATCAGCACAAAATTCCCTTGCACCCAATTGGCTCTGAAACTTATAAAGGATGCATTTATAGTGCTTACAGACCATAAAAAGCGTTCTGAATTTGATTTGAAAAGAATTACAAGTTGGGAGAATTATAAATCTTTTGATTTGCAAGCATCAAGCTATCAAATTAGCCTAAATAAAGAGATAATAAGTACTTATCAAAATTATTCAAGTCAAGTTTGTGATGGGGGTGTTAAACCATCTGAAATGCTTCCAAAGGATGATCAAGTAAATTTGCAAGGCTTGGATAAACAACAATTTGAAATTAATGTTGGAGAAATAAATTTGTCTCTTGCTAATCTGAAGTCTGCAAGAAATATTCAGGTAGATATAGATAAAAGTGTGGACTTTGTAAAATTGCCTACTGCATTGCAGCCTACAAGTTTGGAGGAGATTTGTTCTTCAAAAGCTACGCTGCAGCAAAGGTCTTTCCATGAATTCTACAACTTTGACAGTGATAGAAGATTTCAGAATTTTGAGGTAGGTCAAATATGGGCTGCAAATTACAGAGCTAATCTGTGTCATAATTATCGGTATGCTCGAATTGATTCAACATCAAAAGCAGCAACTTTTGTTACATGGTTGAAACCAATCCCAATTAGTTATAGTGAGAGAAGGTGGTGTGACGCAGGCATGCCTGTTGCTTGTGGATCATTTGAATTGAGTTCAGAAATGCGGATGAGCATTGAGGTCAGATGGCCAGAGATTGTATCGTACAAATGTTCTTGGACTTGTGGTGCAATGGACGAACAATTTGAAATCTACCCTAGAAAAGGTGAAATTTGGGCAGTTTATAAGGATTGGATCTTGAGGATTGGTCTTACAATCCTGACTCTGTCAAAGGGTGCAAATTTGAGTTAATTGAAATGATTTGAGATTTTTCAAAATGTTTAGGGGCATAAGGAGCATGTTTGGTTAAAGTAGATGGTTTTAAATGCATCTTTGAGAGACAAACAATTGGAGGAAACCCTGTTAGCTTTTATATTCCTCCAAACAATCTGTATATTTTCTCTCATAAGATTCTAGCATATAGGTTCAAGGGCAGGGAGCTTGATAAGGTGGAGGAAGGAATGTATGAGCTTGATCGCTCAGCCTTGCCAGATTATGTTATTCAAGATGCAAAGATAAAATATTTATCTAACTTTACGTTTCAAAAACAACTAACTCCATTCAAGTCATCTCCAGAGAACAAAATTTTGATGCCCAACTGGTCTCACAACGACTTCATTTCAGGTGAGGTTTGGGCTGTGTACTTGGGAGAGGATAATACGCCGCAAAAATATGTGAGAGTAAATAATGTAACATCAGAGAATCAGGTGTGTGTCACTTTCTTAGAACCTCTACCTGTTCTTGAACATGAAATTGAATGGACAAGACAGGACCTACCTATGGTGTGTGGGATATTTAAAGTTGGTGAAAGGAGTGCCAATATAGAAATATCTCTTTTCTGTTCTGATATTTAAAGTTGGTGTGTGGGCATCAAGTGCAGAGAAAGCACAAGCGATTCTTGCTACAAAATTTACCCACTAAAAGGAGAAATATGGACTACATATAAGGGGTGGAATACCAAATGGAAGACGGTTGACTATAAAAGTTACCAATGCCAAATTGTCCAAATTGTATCAGAGTTTTCAGAAGGTGATGAAATAACAGTATCCAGGCTGGAGAAGTTAAAGGTTGCTTGACTTTCTTCCATGCGCAAAAATATGATGGATTTGACTTGATTCATAGAGTTTCAATAGCAGACGTTCTTAGTTTTTCCCATCAGATTCCAGCTTTCACAGTTCCTGGAATTGGCCAGTATGGATAGCGGAAAGTTCTTGGCATTTGGGACCACTTGCTTTGCCCAGGATGACTGGAAGATAAATTTCGGATTATCCTGCTTTATTTTATTTCAGATAGTAGTTACAAAAATATCATTTCTAAAGTGGTCTTTATTATATATGTAGAGTAAGAAGCAGGATGGGGGAACTAGTTTCCAACCTTTCATGCAGTGTCCAATTATTTCACAGTAACTCGTCAATCATCGTGATCAACCATTGATGAACTCTTTTTTTTCTGATGATGACAATAACAATTGATGAGCTTAACATAACTTACAATATAACAAATGACTTTCCGTTCACAAAGGAAACATGTTAAATTAATTAACCAATATTTTTAAATGCACAAATATTAAAAGTGCTAAACAATAGGAGAATCTATTTTAAAGCTTCCCAAGTATGATAGAAAGTGAGTGTCAGACTTTCAACTGTTAAGCGATTCCTGAGGTTTTAACTCTCTGAAATTTAATTCACTCTTCCATTTCAGGGCCAAAAAATTTAACATGCTATAACATTCCGTTCTGCTTGTTCATTGAAATCTGCATAAGCCCAAAATTTTTCAAATAACCCAAAATTAAAAAGGTCAGTCCTTGACAACAATGCAAAACCTCAAAATCCCATATCAAAGTATTCACTTGCAGCTTTTTCTCCTGGATCAGAGCCTGCTCTACAAAACTCATCGCCAGAGCCTACTTATGAAGCCTTTCTTGTCCTTCTTCATCCTGTTTTCAATAGATGGGAAATCGATATAATTATAGGCAAGGTCTAGAATGATGGGATTGCGAGGTATTGCTCGGAAGGCTGGAGGAAAGACTTCAATACGTGGAGGAGCTTTCACATGGGGATCGCCGACTACAGACTCATAGACATCAAGTTTCTCAAGCAGGTATTTCTCCACCTGATACATTTAGATTAGCATTCAAACCAAGGTTAGGCCTATATACAGCAGAGACGCATTGATATTTACTCCAATATAATGCAAGTATGAAAAATATACAGATTGCTTCACTAGACTCTGTTAAGCTGACGTATGGAAGTAAAATGCACTGACAAATCACAATTATCAATTATTTCATCATATAATATGTCATGCTTCCCCACTTTGGAATCACCCCGAATTTTCAACTTGTTCTAAGTAGCTGCAAAAGACGTGATACAAAAGGCATCAAAAGTATTACTTTCAAAACGCTAAATAATCATTACACTATAATTTTCCACCTGCTACTCTAAACATATATAGACCATATTTTGGATATCATTATGTGAAAAACAACATTAATTCAAACCTTATCAAGACCATATAAACCACCTAATACTTCTCAGAATCAAATATTGTCTCACTAACACAAATTGATCCACAAGAGTGGATGGCCACGCAATTAAGTTCCTTCAACATTGAACTGGCATTATTTATGCCAGCAGTCTGATAAAGTCCAGTTTTCAAGCATGCAAATCTGTACAGGTCAAAGATGGGAACAGACTGGTTTCATAGAGATCATAACATACATATAGCAGACCGCGTAGCTAGTACATGAAACTTAAAGCATTATTTAAGTTGAGGGTAACTTGGAACTATTAAAATGTCAGCTTATGTTCCATAGGACATTAATAAACTCATGTATAGTGATAAATATACCATGTTCCTCCATCTAAGCTAGCCATCACTTTTGCTACACAATTATAGAATTCAGAATAAATAGGTTTGGTTAAATTTATAAGCAATAAAAGTAAAAAAGGCTCAAATTCTACCTTCTTGTCACCCCCACTTAATGATATAGCAGAAACTTTTTTGGAAAGGTTCTCTGGAGCCTTCTCTTCCTCCATAATTCCTGATGCATGCTCTATGCAAATATTAGATCTGCTCTCGTTGTATAATGCCTTCAGCTCTTTGATCATTACCTGTGATATAAAATGATTAAATAATCAGATAATTCATAGAACAAGCGATATGGCACAGAAATGATATAAAATCCATGAAGCATTACTAGCTATTTTTCTAGATGACTTTTCCCTGAAAGTACAGAATCCACAGCCACAATAAAAACCGACCGCTGATTTCAGTTAATAACGCAAAATAGTCAAAAAAAAGAAAGTTATAGTTCCCTTTTCAAGAAAAATCACCTCATCGGTGTTACTAAGAGATTGAAACTTTTGTAAAGCATTCTCAGCAAGGGAACGAGCTTGGCAGTATAAAGCATATGCTTCTGGTCTCTTTCCAGCTAAACTGTAAGACTTTGCTAGGTAGAAGCACCTGCAAAGGAATAAGAAAGATAAAAGTAACTCATAAATGGTCACCTTGTTGTCTAGACCTCAAACAGAAACAGAATTCATTAAATCACATCCTTTTCTCTTGGAAAAGAAATGTTGACATAAATGTCTTCATCTAAAACAAAATGGCATGAAAATGAGCAGAAATAATATTATGAGTAACAGGAACACATTGAGAAGAAGCTCACAGAAATTTCACGGCAAAGACTTGCAGCTCACAATAGCAAGAGATCTAGAAAATAAACTTGAAAACAGGTCCAATTAAATGAAGGCAAAAGATGGTAAAGATCAATGTGTTAACAAAAGACATGCCCATCTTTGAACAAAATTATAGAATATAATGACCATACCAGACCCAAAATAGACAGATTAAGATGATTTAGTGAGACGTGTATGAAATACAGACAACACAGTGAAATTAGTAGCAATATGTCATATTAGTAGGAGCTCAGGTATAACCTTTGTGCTCGAAAAGCCAAACTTCTAAGTTCACAGTCTTCAGAAAATGCAACTTCCTCAGGTTTTGTATCTCTTCCAGAACTAACTAAGTCAGAAAGATCAGATGTATTCTGCCAAAGGTAACATGGTTAAACAGGTTAGCTACTTAATTTGGGGTAGCGACATATATCACTTGCAGCATCTGAATCAATCCTTAGGAAGAAAGCATTTTGACAATAATAGTACAGAAAGATTGTTGACCTGTAATAAAAGATCATACAAGCGAACAAGCTCCTCAGGCTTAGTAACTTTCTCATTTTTGTCATCACGGCGCCTAGTAAGTTTACTCTTTGCAATGCTAACCAACAGCTGATTACGTTCGATTGTCCGTTGTCCTAGTACAGCACTAACAGCTTTATCAAGGCCACTTAAGTCATCTTTTACGCTATCAGCATTACCTGCACTGGCCTAGAAATGTAATATGTCAGGATACAAGTCCAAAAGATTGAAAGAATGAATCACACAGCTAAAAGGCTAAGAAAAACATTAAAAAAAAAAAAAAAAAAAGGTTTCTTGACAATGCAATACAATAAGAAGAACAAAAACATCTATTGTTAAATAAAATATAGTAGAACTACAGGCTGAAATTCCATACCAAGTCACTGCGAATGCAGCTTCTAGCCTCATGATATGCAGTAAAAATTTTGTCAAAGATGGCTAATTTTTTCTCTGCTGGGAGTGAATCAGCTGCAGGACCATGCAAATCCTTCTCCAGTTCTTGAGCTGATGAGATCATCAAACAACAAACAGAATTTGAGGATTGCTCAACCAATAAAAACAATTGCAGTGGAACAAAGACATGCAAGTATCACGCATCCAACCAACTCCAAATAAGCTTCTCTGATTAGAGCAACATAAAGACAAAGATACTTATTCCTCATTTTCATTCATAGTTTGATGTTCATTCATAGTTTGCTACTCATCAAAAGACAATAGAGGAGGAGAAACAATTGCAGATCAAATACTATGGTTCTGAAGGATGAACTGGATATGGACAGTTCCAATAAGATTTCTTTCTTGAACAAAAATCCATTTTTTGATTTAGCAATTATATTACTCTGAGACAACCTTTTAAAATGGAGACCCGGGTTTTTGCATTGGATATTGGAAATTTGTGACCAAGCCAATGAAACTCTGTCAGGGAAGCTGCCTGTTGGGACCTTGCCTCTGCCATAACAGCCTAAAAAACAAGGTAAAAAAATTAAAAAAGAACACGTAGGAAATCAATTCACATAAAGTTCTCAAATCAGAATTAACATGATAGGAAAATACAAAAGTCAGAAAGCTAGAGTTGTCAAAATTATTCATTTTTTATCTAGATCAGTGATAACAAAATCATCCATTCGATATTGATGAGGCTCAGTGTGAAGTTGGTTCAATTTAAAATCTTGCTTACACTGTTCAAGAATGTAAGATAAGTTTCATTATTGAATCTATAAGGTGACCAACTACAAGATATAGTTTTTTTTTTTTTTTTAAATAAGCAGCACAAGCAGACCAGCTGCTTTGAGAACATCTTAAGCAGACTAGAGAACATAAGAAATTGCATTGAAGACCAAAAAAGGAAAAAGAAAAAAGGAAAAGATTTGGCATCACAATTGAATTCCTGCTAAAATATCAATCTCACCTCCAATTTAGATTTGAAGAGGTCTAGTGCAGGACCTTCCATCTCACCAATTTGTAGAAGGTCAGAAGTTTTAATATTTGACTCGCCAATTTTGTGTCTGCAGTATCGAATACTGGGCTCCAGCTCCTCAACACGCTCACGGCATAAAAGCTGATTCTCTAGGTCTCCATATTTCCCAAGTTCCTCATAAACAGCTCTACATGAAACATCGATCAATTCAGTCAAGAACAACACCATTTTGTCCTTTTATTGTGGTAACTAATTCATGATACAGGACCACTGTCAGTGATTTAGATTTAAGGTTGATTAGTTAAAGTGGATGACACGACAGATAAAAACACAAAGGAAGACAAACACTATCACTCTGTCTATGACAAGTGTGCCAGAATTCAACTCAACAGATTCTATAACAGAATTCCCATGTTTGGATAAATCCTAATATGGTAAAATGCAATTTAACTCGATGGTTTAGAATAAAAGAGAAGTGAATTGAATATACAGTCTCCTACAAAACTTCTACTTAGAAAAAAGAGATTTAAAGGGCATTGTATTATTTCTGTTAAACCCATAACTTAACCCAATGAATTGAACTCTTAAAAATCTAGCAAAACAAACATGATAGAGGTCTCAAGGTTCATATATTTGACTCTTTACAATTGCCACAGTGTAGACGCTCGAGTATGCCTCCCACAAAAACCCATGCTTCCCATAACCCCACCCAAATAAGTTTCTGGTTACACCAAACACTAGCTATACAATTCTAACATGAAAGCAGCAATAAAGATCATTATGAAGGATGGACCTGGCACTTATGAAATTCTTCAATGCCGTGTCCCAATTCCGATCCTGTTCAAACAATAGATTGCCATTCATATACGCAGCATATGCCTGCAAAATCGGAAAATTCAAACTTTGTTGATTTAGGATGGATAAGTAATGTCATACTTTAGCTGAAGTATAAGAAGGCTCCAGATAGGGGTTACAAATCCAGCAGAACTAGTAGAAGAATATAAGATTTTTAGAACATTTTGGTTCTATTACACAATCAAGCAGATGACTAAGGGGTGCAGAATTCACATATCCTTTGAATCCTCAAACTCATTGAAATATTACATAATTGTGACAGAATTATAAAGAATGAACTGTTAACGCAAATGCCAGAGATGCTTGAGACTTGTCTCTTAAAGCTCTAATGCATAACTGGAGCTTATTATGGTTGTTTGCTCATGAATCCATCACCAGTGGTTCAAACTCAGACAACCCCCTAGTTAGTTACCATTCAACAGCAAAGCAATGCAATTAACTATTTATGATGATTGTAACCCCAAAAGTGTCACAAAAGTGCAATGAACGGCTAGTTCATAACTAGAATTGAGCTAGCCAACAGAAAGAAAGAAGCAACATCAACCATTAGCAACCATTGGAAAAAAAAATTCAATATTAAATTCATTGAGCTTCTAACAACAAGTGCTATCCAATGAAATGGTAAAATCACTAATGCTATGCTTGGGAAGATGGAGGAAGTAAAATAAGAGTGTAAAATGACACTACTCACTTTCCTCCCAAAATGGAGAGAAAATTAGACTAGAAAGATGTAAAATAATTTATTTTACATCCTCCTTAACATTTTCAACCAAAACAAATAAGGGATTTTGAAAATTCCAATGCATTTTCACCCTCTATTTTAACATTCACCTATGTTTTACCTCCATCCAAACAGCCCATAAACGCTCAAAACTCATGCACATTATTTGCACAAAATTTTATTACAATAGTTACAGAGATACCAGAGACCAAAAAATTGCAGAAATGAGTTGAAATAACCAAAGCAAAGGCACACCTCAGCTTCCAAAGATGTTCTGGAATCTCCCTTGGCAGCACACAACCGAGAGAACAGGTCAGCCCATTTTACTGCCTTCCTCAATCTCCCAATCAAATATATGCGTTGCCGTGCATTTGGACCATCTGGAAGCTGTCGTTTCTCCATGGCATGGCTCCAAGCTCTCTCCGCCATATAAAAAACCAGATGCAGAAACCTATTTCTCTTTCAAATAAATAAATTATAAACCCAAAATAGAATTTTACTCTCACTATTTCACAAACATTAACACCAATAAACTCAAAAGGTTCACTTCCAATTTAAGAAACCAATTAGCCATAACCTTCTCCAGAAAAGGGTTTTCTTGTGATGGAATTAGGCATTGTGATAAGAAATTACCCTCAAACACATGAACTTCATATTTTTATGAGTTTTGACCCTTACTTCTGGATTAAAATTACCTCAGAACTTCTTGGCATTACAGTTTATGATTTGCAAAGATGGGAAAAAGAAAAATAAAATGAGCATTTCATTTTACTGTTGACAACATGGATCCCAACATAGAAAGCTTTTTTATGAGAATATAATGGATAATCAGCTACCAGCCTAACAAAACTGAAAAATTGGCCCAAGTCAAGTTCTAAAAATAATTACCCAAAAATGAATGAGAACTCATTCAGTAGGGTTATAAGAAGCATAAAGAGAGAGAGAAAAAAAGGTGCAAGCAAAAATGGAATCACATATACAGTGTTTGAGAAGAGCAGAATACAAGCTAAATCAACAAGACATACCTAACTTCAGTAACAGTGGATTCAGTTATAGCTCTACGACTGTATTTACCACGTCCATGGGTAAACTTCAATGATTTATATAACCTCCTCAGCCGAGCAGAACAATACCTCCTGCGCTTGAATCAAATTACTAAATTCAATCACAAAAACCTCACTACAAAAAGCTCATATCAAACAACCAGACCAATAAGCAATCCATATACCGATAGCGTGTATAATCCCCATGCCGCAAGCCATGCTGCATCTGCGCAGACTTCAAGAGCTGCAACACTGATTTTGTCAAAAAGAAAAAAATATATATTAATACCTCAAAAATGCCAATGAAATGTTAATCCATAAAAAGAGGGTCGCAATGTATTTCTGTTTATAAAGAGGAAGTTACCGTTGATTGAATATCTAGGATTGATCTGATCAGAACTGTTCGATTTTTGAGCATCAATTTCCATGGCCGTGGTTTCGCTTTCCTTCCCCATCAATCCTTCAACTGAACATTCACCAGACAAAATCACATTAATCGAAGAGGAAATGAACAATAATCAGTACTGCTATTTTATATGCGATGCATAGAGCAACAAAATTAAAGCAAAAAGAAAAGAGAAAAGGGAGATTTGATCGTTGCAGTATTGCACAGCTGTAAGATCTAATCAAATTTGGTGTGTACGTACCTGTTCCTAGGGATTCAAATGGTGGTATTGTTCTTCTGCAACTGCTGTTCTGGGACTTTGTGTAGCGTTTGTGCTATGGGTTTCAACTTTGTTATGTGCAGTGATAAGATGCAAAACGGTACCCTGCAATGCAACGTCAAGGACTGAGACGAGTCGGATCAAGCGGACAACTACGTAAACGACTAGTCATCCGTCGAAAACCGAGTTTTTGTTAAAACTGACGCGATGGAAAAGTTTCTCCACCTTGCAACTAGAGCAAAGTTTATCGGTCGTTAAGCCTCCTTTCTAACGAGTCTTGAACTAGAGCTTGCTTGGTCACGTGATCCGTAGGACTTAAGCACTTGAGCCCGAGAATGATTCGACCATGGGCCGATCGTTTGAGCAGGCTGGAAGTGGTAATTTACCGAACGACATCAACAAAAACCGCTAGATTCGGCACGGTTGATTCTCATCAATGTAGTTGTCGTTTCTTAAAATAAAGGCCGACCGTTTTGAGCGGATAATAAACGAGACGCGCCGACATATATGATATATAACAATCACTAAATTAAAACATTTATGAGAATTATGTTAATGTGGTGGTCTGGTTAGTCTTTTCAGAGATTTACGGTTATTTTTACCAATTTAGTGAGTGAAATTGAGCACTATCCACATATTTCAATCCATAAAAACTTCAAATGAATTAAAAGAAATACATTAAGTTGTCAAGAGCCATCTTTAGATCAATAACTACTTCTTAACTGAAATTAGATTTTGTTTGGCTGGTGAGAATTTAATAGAAATGAGAACAAAATATAAAGAAAAGGGACTGCCAATCAGACACTAATTTCTTGAGCATACCTAGCTAGGTTTCAATTTTTAATTGATTCTAGATCCATAATTTAACTAGAAAGAAAAAAAAATGATGATCTTGCTTCCTCATTTGTGTTTAAAAAATGAGATATGGAGAAAAATGCAATAATAAGTTTATGAAGATCAAATCAACTGAAATTTATTAATACATATAGAGAATTTACAAGCTTTTTAGTTTTGATCAACGTTCTAAGAACTTGGACCTAGACTGAATGTTTTTTGCCCTGTAGTTGATCATTTCTATTCAAAGTCAATAAGGAAGGTGCGGATTTCCATTGGAGCAAGTTCAACAGCTAATGTTAATGGATCTACAGGTCCTCCCCTCTTCACCTTGGGATTGTTTCCAAAAGAGCCTTCTACTTTCCAAACTAGTCTCTTCCTCTCCATTTCCGACCTTTCTTGGTTTGCAGATAAACTTGTTTCTGTTACTTTGTTTATCTGTTAGACATAGAAGATTGAATAAGTATTCTTTATCAGCTATAAGCAAATCAAGTTATTATCAGGAAGTCATTTTTCTACCTTCTTGTATGAGAACACCTTTTTCAATTCTACACTTGCCAAGACTGACAGATCCTTGTCCTCTCCAACCTTGAAATTAAAGCATCAAAGGAAACACAGTTTTCAGGATTCAGAATGAATTGGGAAAGAATGAAAATCAGTCTGTAAAAGGGAAAATACTGCCTAAGTAATTGATGAACTCATTCAGAGTAATCAAAACCATTATTTGAATTGTCTTCCTCATAATTGGATTTTATTGAAAGAAACAAGACATTAGACAACTTGATCAACATTTTGAAGCTGGTATGATCGATATATAAGTATGGAAGAGAAACTCCAAACCTCATACAAGTGTGCCAACCGAATCAAAACTTTTCCATCATCCAGTTCCTGCAGAGTTACAGAAAAAGTAAACTCTTCAACTAAAGAATGCAGAATCATGTATTTTTATTATTTTCGTCTTAAAAATATACTAGTCCCGTAATTGTTTCAATCGGGGAGTAGAGAGGACTTGATGATTCACTCAAAGGAACACTTATCCTCTTTGTTTATTGTTCTACAGAAATCGCGTTTCACTACTTTTTTACTTCTGGTAATTTATTTCTTCAAACAGCTTTAGGAAAACAGTTCCTCAGAACACAGAACAGTTCTCTCTCTCTCTCTCTCTTTTAATGGTAAATAAACAGGTTTATTTTGTAGTTGTTTTTGAAAAAGAACAATTTAATACTTCTGATTTCTGAGAGAAAAGGAAAAATGTTTTACCAACCAAACAGCCCTAGTAGTTGTCTTCACCCTTCCCCTATTGTCCCCACTAGCAAACTAACCCAAGGAAAAAGAAATGTGTTATATAACAAGGGGAAGAGAGAAAAACACCTGTAGAGTTATTATTGCGACATTATCTGGAAAAACATAGGAGGAATCCATTGCAGAAAAGGTTGTTACATGAGAGTTTGTCCAATTGTCTCCATTCTGGAAAAGGAGGATAATATGTGTATGAGTTACAAATAAACCCAAAAACAGGAACAAGAATGACTCAATGTCTTATATTCACCTGCTCTGCAAAGGCTAGGAGTAAGGGAGAATATATCTCCTGACCATATGATCGACGCCACTTTGCACCCTCACTTAATGGATCTATTCTTAAATAGTACTTCCCTGCGACCTGTAAATTTATGCTCATCAAGTAAGCTACATGTCACAAAATGAAAATGCACTAGAATTCAAATACTGTGCAAAATCTAAAAGCTAAAATGATTTAGCGTGTGCTTACAGTCAATCCTGTGCATTTATCAAGAACACAAACTGTTTCATTCAGTGCTTCTCCCACTCCTCGAGAATCATCTTTAACTAATCTCCTATGGGGGATTAAAAAACTTCATATTTAAATATACCCAGATTATGTCATCTGATACTCACCAATACAATATAAATATAAAATCAATTTTTCCATAAACAATAAAGCACAAGCAGCAGGAAAAAGGAATAAACCTGTGGAGCATTAGTTCCAATTGCCCATCCACGATACTCGATCCACCAACAGGCCTATCAACTAAGACTGAGAGCTCTGAACTACCATCTTTCATATAAATTCCAAGATTAATCTGAATGGAGAATAAAAATACCATGTAACTTGGTGGCCGAGGAGAATGGTCAACCATACACATCCATCTACTGTATACATGTATTAAACTTCAAATTTAATGCTTTGAGCTGTCAAGTATCAGGAAGAGGCTAAAATATTTTTTAATCACTTAATTGAAGTTACCCATGCATGCTAGGATAACAAGTTATGACGTTGTCATTCTTCTTGATCTTTCCTATAGTACTCAACAATCATAATCACAACTTGTTTATGTCTTGGAGGGACATAAGCCCATTTAATTTTGAAAAATTGAAATCAGTTTATTCAAGACGTATTCAGTATCCACCCGTGAAGATAGATTGTGTTATGAAACTTTTTTTCCCATGTAAAGATCGCGATCTAACTTTTTACAGTTGTTGAAATTTAAGAGTAAACATACAGGGTAATAATTTCCTGCAACAGGTTGATTCACTTGAAGGTCCCAGTCTTTCCTGTAGTCACGAATCTGCAAAGGAATGCTTTCTCTAAGACATATGCACAACTACACAGTTCAAAATTCCTAGAAAGAAAGTCATAAACATACCCTTTCTACAAAATCACGACCGTTTGAATCTGTATAAAATGTTTTGTTGTTTTCCAGTGTTGTTGTGATCTTGGCTATGACCTCTTTGCCAATTCCATCACCAATTGATATTGGCCCAACCTGAACTTAAGAACAGCGTTGATAAATAACAATTCCTATATGAATAAATGGCTCTTCAAAAGATTTTGCTTATAACAAGAACAAAACCACTTACAATGAACTCAACTTCAGCATGTTCTTTCTCCTTGTACACTCTGGTTATCTGTTTATTTCATGTGAGTGTCAGTTTCAGATACATCCCTCGAAGTTCTGACATTTGCAATCTAGGAGAAACTACAAGTTCATAGTTCTACATTTCTCTATCATATGCAGCGCAGGAACTTGAGGATCACTAGTGCCAATAAGAAAAATTACAGCCAAGTTTATCTGATGAGATAAATTACCTGATATATCCATGAGTTGATCCTCAGATGTAGTTCATGCAATAGAGGTCCTCGCAAAACAGTGAAAGCAACCTGAAATTGTCCAGCTCCTTAGTTTCTTGGTTTACAGTGAATATAAGCAATTTAGTCTCTGATCAAGCACTTGAGAGAGGACCATGTGTACCTCCCCTTTGGAGTCAATGGGATATGAACCATTTGGGCGAAATATGTATGCTCCTGAGGCCTTCAATAAGTTAAGCAAATAGTTACTAATAGTTTTCCACGCTTTACCATATCTAATCACTCAACAATAATATACCCATAAATCATGGTAGCAAGGAGACATGAAAAACCAATGTCAGAAGCTCCAACAAAAGGAACATAATACCTGTAAATCCTTGCTTCCATCATCTCCAGCATAATAGCTATATGATTGCTCTACGGATGCTTTGATCTTCAATTGTAAATTAAAACAAAAACTAAAGGCGGGTAAATTTTATGTATAACTAACAAATTTATCATGTTACTTAACGTTGAAGACTGAATCATTTGAGTTAATTTGCCATTTGGAAATGCCCATACAAACTGAGCCAATTTTACGTACCGAGCTTCTGCTATTTATATACCGAGTAAGTTTTCCTTGAATCCCAGAATATATTAGTTTCAAGTTCCCGGGCCCTATTTCAATTGCATCATTTTGGGTCACTTGTGTCTTGTATACTTTTTGACTCTTTGAAACAGCAGCTGTAGTCAGAAGTAGATAAACATGAACTTACATTCTCTTTCAATATAATGGGAAATTTGACTGCACAATTTTCTATCCTAGAATGAGGTTTCAAACAGAGCAGTTGCCATTCTGACCTGCTCGTTCAGTGGCTGAGGCGGAATTGGAAATAATGTAAGTGCTAAAACCAAGAGGGGGTACAAATGCAGAAAATGCCAGCCAGTACTTAGGGGTCACATTTGGGTAGCTACCCAAGTATGCCAAAGTATGGTAATTTCTTAAGCCAACAGACACATCCATCAGAGGCAATAGCTGTGATTCAACTTCTCTTCCTTCAGAATCCTTGACATTGACGTTTTCATTAATAACCTACACCAAGTTATGTAGGTTAGCTGATAAGCATAAAAATCTATATGTTACAAAATGAAGTGGTTTTTACGTGAAAAATTGGTTTCTGCATATCGCTTTCAGAACAGATACTTTATGTGTAGCTTGATGAAGAACACAATCAGAGACGTACGCATGCACATGTATTAAAGGAAACTGAAAGAAAAATGTTTTTAAGGCATCTTTCAAACTGCTATACTAGCTAAAGATCGTGAAAATGATCAAAACAAAAGCACTCACAGGAATTCTTATAACATCCTGTCTTTTCCACCCCAGAGAATTGTAGACAACCACCACCTACAGAAGAGGGTCCATCAAGGATGATATAATCCAGGTGAACTACAAATTATATGTTCTTTTCTATTTTATCTAAAAATAAGTGCAAGAAACAAAATTTCATTGACATTCTCCTTACCAGGCTTTTTCCATTTGACAGATCAACTTCTGATGCAGGACAGTAGCTTATATTCAGCAGGGGACACTGAAATAGTGAAATAAAAATAAATAAATAAAGGAAAACAAATATGAACAGATATACATGCTAATTTCTCAAGTTATATACATGCCAATTTCTCAAGTTGCGTGTATATATATATATATATATATATATATATATATATCAATTTTGTGTTTTTAGTATTGTATTTGCCTGTTGAAACTTGTTTGTTATATCTGTGCAATCAGTCCTTGAATTTGACTCTGCCATGCAGGAAAGTGATGCTCCAACTACCCTCTCAGCCTGCAAAGAAACAATTATATATTTTGTTTTGAACTAAAGCATAGCAACAGAAACTATCAAGAGAATACAGAAGAATTCGAAGTTAAACCTCCTTATATCCTATTGACAGACGCTTTGCATAATCATCAGCCACATGCTGCTTCTCCGTCCCAGTAACTGCATCATGATGTTGAGCAATTGCCAAAGCTTCGCCCAGAGAATCTGTATTTAGCCTTGCTTTACTCCTTCCCTTAAAGTGTTCCAATTGTCTTGCTGCCTGTTTTTTTCAAGTGCTCGGTAAGAATCATTTATTCAATTTCTGCCAAGATACAGTCACATAAGTCTTACCAAATAGTAGCCACTCATTTTTCTAACATAGCCTTTGATAGCAGGCCTACTTGAAAAGTACCCAGTCCAGTAAGCATTTACATCGTCTGCATATCTGACATTTTCAACAGTCAAATAGTAAATGCTTCGACAGAAAAGATTAGCAGCTAAATGTTACTCAAAGCAATTTCCAAATTTTACACTCACGGAAAATAATCATCTGTCTTTAGCGGCCAGGAATCTTTTGTTGCATATTTAGCATCCGTGTATATTGATGGAGTTGAATACAAGGCATTCACACGCCCATCCTGCGGAAATTCCAATCCAGTACTTCCATTAACATTGCAAAATATCTTGAGCAAATTGAAATCAATGTGCAAAACAAAGCTGAAACAAAATGTAAGACGAAGAATAGAGAAGAACAGGTTCTCTAAGAAAATTTAGTCAACCTTCAGAACATCACATTTTCAATTCTTTCTAAACATTACACATAACCACGTGAATTTCCCACTTGAAGAACCAATAGCATAAAATCAAGCCTATTCTGCAATCAAATGCGACATCTGAATATTCAGCGTCTCCCTAGCTATTTAGTGCACAAGTACGATCTCAGGGAAAACTAACTTGATTCACGTAATGAATAAATTTGTCCATCTGCTTGAACCACGTGTGAGCATACTGGTACTTGAAATCCGTCCCCATAGTCCACATAATGTGATTTGTTCGAGTTATGTTAGCCTGGAAAAAATAAGATAAAGAGCAGCTGTGATATGCCTTAACTAATTTGAACTCTTTCATTAAATATTCTCAACACAAATCTCTTTCTAGCTTGCAAATCCGATTTTCTAACACAAGAGTAGCTTCAAAATAAAAGAAATGAAATCTCATTGAAGAGCATCATTAAGGCAATGGTAATAAAAATTTGGAAGGTAGGTGACAAATTAACACCATAATCTTACTTGAGTCATTGCAGCAGATACAAATTCATTTACACGATCAGGCACATTGTAGTCAAACAAATTGACATCATCCTTCAAGATAACAGAACAATAAAATCACGTAAATAGTACACTAATATGCATCAAACGTGCCATCAACGCTAAGCTAATGATTTACCTGAACAATGGGAGACTCATCATCAACTTCAAAGTAGAAGTTGTCACTTGGAGGTTCATAATTCTTAGGGAATGCGCCTGCAAATATCTAAAAGAAAGTAATTTGGTGAGAGAACACACAAATCCATATCAAGAAAACAAGTTGGATTACAAAAAAAAAGTTCAATTGCATTAAAAAGAAACTGAACAAAACAATCATTTTCTTTAATGTCCACATTTAAACAGGTTCAATTTTATGATAAAACAGAATTAGAATAATTAGAAATATTCACCTGTGCAGAGGAACCGAGACTTTTAGAGCCTTGCCATACAACTTCGAGACTCTTCTTGTCCTTCCGCTTAGCTCTGTCTTGATAGTCGATTCGCGCAAAAAACAAAGAGTCAAATCCGACCTGAGCCAACAACAGTATTATCAAATAAATTAGTAGATAATGGGCGTGAAAGTGAAACTTCACAGGGCTTGTATTTTGTGAATTTACTTCCAAATTATTTGGTCCAATGTCTCATAACTTCAGCAAAAGAAAAAGTCCTAGCATCACAAACTGTTGAATTATACAAAAATGTATATACTGTTTAATATTGACCTGGTTGGAACCAAGATTTGTGGAGAAAACCATACCTCTGCCCCCAACAAATATGACTGCACTGCAGAATGTCCAAAAGGATCAATTTGCCAACCAATTCTTGGTGTCACATTAAATTCTTGTTTGATAAATCGATGCCCTAAAGTTGTTTGATCAATCATATCAATGTAATGTGTAGTAGCCTCATCATGCATGCAATAGCCCCCATTTCTGCGCACCAAAATTTGGAAACCACAAACCAAATGACGAATGCCAAGAAATTTCATTAATACATGTCCAATATCAAGCAGTGAATGAAATAAAAGTTAATGGAAGCCGCCTTGATGGGTCTCCTCACTATTTTGTTTTTGGGGAGAGCCTCACCACTCTACCCATAAGGCTTTGCAGACACAACTTAAATGCATTAAAATATACAATTGGGTGAATGAGTTCTGTTCTATACACTACATTAACTCAAGTTGACCAGAGCCGACAAGCTTCTTGACTATAGTTTGAACATCCTCGCTCTGCTCTCTCCACCAACGCTGGAAAAATGCCTGCATTTGTGGGCAAAGGGAATTTTCATGGATTTTATTATCTGCCATTTCAAGGGATTAAAAAAACTTGAAAGTATTTTTCTTCTTTCAAATTCAATGCCTCAGAGAACAAAAATTTTTCAAGTTGACAAAGTGTAATTATAGTAACCTGTTCAACATATATGAACTTGCGATTTTTATCTGCCAGCAATGCTGGCACTAAAGAATCTAATACATTTTGCACACATGCTCCCTGCACAACATTGAGCAAATACTCAGAATCTGAACAAAATGAATCGCTATCAAAATCAATTCACATACTCCAAATCAAAAGAAAGTTATACCTGAATAGAATTGTTAGATCCAACGTAGTACTGATCAATAGTCTTTAACCAGCCAACATCATCATGCGTGTGAGGCACCAAATGAACATTGATCTTCCCTGGAACAATGCCCGACGTGGTATTGTAAGATATATACTTGGATTCCACATATAAAAAGCTTGATAATATCATCAAGAAACATGCTTGAATTTCCATTATGATCGTTGTTGCTTATGAGTGATCAAAGCAGTTTCCTATAAAATACAGAGGAGAGTCAGGAAAGTAATGGTAACAGCATCAAATCCAGCGCATATCAAAGAAGACCCACACAACTATGCAATTATGTAATTTCTTTTGTTTGTTTGTTGTTGTTTGAAGACAGTAAGTGGAATTTTATTGGTACATGAAGAATAATACATCACTTCCAACAAAAAAGGACCATAGGGGTATATGAAAAAATGCTATAAAGAAATGGCTTGTTTTGTAAGTTTCTGCTGCATGTTTCAGTCTAATATAGCCAAGCTTTGTCGTCGATGGTTGACTCAAAGTATGACGTAACCAGTTAATCTTATCTAATCTACTCGAGACTCGGTCATTCCAGCTCACTCACTTCTTCACTGATTTATCTTTTAAAGTTAGTTTCGGTTAAAACGCCGGCAACAGAGGACCAACAACGACCATCGTCGGTTGGAGCCGGTGCGCGCCACAACCCTTTAACCTTTGAATACGTAATTAAGCTCAATCGTCTACTTGAAGCATTATTAATTAAGTGTATTAATTAATCAAACGCATAAATTGAAAGTGGGACCCATGAGAATCGAGAGTGATAACTCATCTTATCCGGTCCGCACAAGATAATGAAAATATCATCAAAAGATTACCAACGAACCATTTCTCCAATCTCCACGTATCTACCCTCTCCTCGCCGGCCGGAGAGAGAACAACTAAAATGGCGTATACGTCGTCTCTATTCGCTCCAAATACTTTCCACACTAACAACCTGAGATTCTCTCCGCTTTCTCCCAAACCAAAAACAAATAGAAGCATAACTGTAGCCGCCATTCCGCCTCTTACTACTGCCTCTGCGGCAGACCTATCTTCATTCGACAGTACAACACTCGCCGTCATAGGTGGAGGCTCCGTGGCTGCTTTAGCCGCGGCGTTATCCCTCACTGACCCCGAGCGTCGGCGACGGCTCCAGGCAGAGGAGGTCGGGGGCGGCGACAAGGAAGTGGTTAAGGAGTACTTCAACAACTCTGGCTTCCAGCGGTGGAAGAAGATTTACGGAGAGACTGATGATGTTAATCGAGTGCAGCGCGACATTAGGCTTGGCCATTCAAAGACGGTGGAGAATGTATTAATGATGTTGAAAGACGAAGGCTCGCTGGAAGGAATTACTGTTTGTGACGCTGGTTGTGGGACCGGATGTCTAGCGATTCCATTGGCGAAAGAAGGAGCGATTGTTTCGGCCAGCGACATCTCGGCTGCTATGGTGGCTGAAGCTGAGAAGCAAGTAAGTGGTCTCCGTAATTTCCCCAATATTTTCCCATAATTTGGATAAATTACAGAAAAACAAGTACGTAAATTATTTTGGATAATTGCATAAATATATCTAACAAGTAAGAAATCTGATACTGAGGTGTCTCCGTAAAGGAATGTTATAAGGATAGCTTTTATAATCTATTTATATATAATTTTTGTAGGCAAAAGAGCAGCTTCAAGCAGTAAACGAAAATGCATCACCTATATTACCGAAATTTTATGTGAAAGATTTAGAGAGCTTAGATGGGAAGTATGACACAGTGATCTGCCTAGATGTTTTGATACATTATCCACAGAGTAAAGCAGATGGGATGATTGCCCATCTCGCATCATTGGCAGATAAGCGACTAATTTTGAGTTTTGCACCAAAAACATTTTACTATGATCTACTGAAGAGAATAGGAGAGTTGTTTCCAGGGCCTTCAAAGGCAACCAGAGCATATCTACATGCAGAGGCGGACGTGGAGAGAGCACTGAAGAAAGTTGGGTGGAGAATAAGAAAGAGAGGTCTAATTACTACACAATTTTACTTTGCGAGACTCGTTGAAGCAATTCCTGCATAAAAAGGAAGAGAGGTTAGATTTGAATTTTTGCTTTTATTATCTTGTTGGTAGAAAATGTTAGAAAGTTAATTATTTTTGTAAAGCCCTGAATTTTACTTGTTTCACCATCATATGCTTGTATTATTTGTATCTTTAGTGTATTTTTAGATGCTCATGTATCTCATATGCAATGCACCAGGGCAAAGTTTTTTTGCCATTCACCATTAACTTGCTTATTGTCCTGGTAATAAATCCATGACATGAAACTACTCTAAGAAAGCCATCAATCCTTTTTTTATTTTCTGTTTCAACTTTCTGCTTGCCATTTAGGTGCAAGATAACTGATTCCTTGGGATTCTTAAGAACCGTACTACTGAACATAACTTGTGTTGATGAAAATAATCTCTGATACCGACACATATCATATTGGTTATTACATGAATCAGAAACCAAAAGATAGTCCAGTTTACATTGATAGGTTCATAATGATCAATTGCAATCCCTTAAAATGTATGTTCCTATGAGTTGCTTATAACTTCTCAGCAATTCTTATTAGACCATCTGTGAGTTTCTGGAGAACACCAACTAAGCTAGCGTTTTGCTCCTTCCTTTCATGCCTGTCCAGTTCAAGATTTATGTTCCGAGCTTCTAGCTGAGCACTTAGCAGGTTGCCATTCCTCTCGAAGACTTTGATCAATCGATCTGTGAGATTGGTGTCCTCACATTCATATGATGATAGTGGCCTCTTCTTCCATCCTTTCTGGGATATCAATGTACCAGGATTTTGTTCTTTGATTGTGCCTGCAGGAGAGTAGAACATATGTTTCTTATGTGCTCTGAGGCTTTAGCCCTTAGTTTGTGACCAGGGTTTAAAAAGGAGAATTTTGTATTAGTAAAAAAGGGAATGGTCTGTTTAGTTGGCAATTCAGACAAGAGTGAAGAAAATGAACGGGAAACTTACTTGAAATTGAGTTACCAGATGTCGGCTGTGTCCTTCTGGGATCCTCAGCAACAACAGTTTCCTTCTTAGAGGTCCAGCAAATTTCATCCTGCTCTAATTCTTTATAATCTGAAAATAAACCATCTACTGTAGCCTCTTCATCCTCTTCTTTCTCTGCAGCTGTCAATCTGGCTGCTACCTCATCTCCATAAGCATTCTTCATTTCTGTTTCTACAGTAATAAGTCTCAAGGGGATTGCTTCAGTAGCAAATGGCCTTCCATCCAAGAGATTATAAACTTCCCTGTCAAAGAAACCAGGCAGCCTCCTTTCTCTCCTGAGTTCATTCCTCATCTTCCAAAATGTTTCATCCTCATCTTTCCTATGCAACTCCCAATTTTTTATTTTCTTAAAATCACAGAGCAAATTACTCCATCTTTTCCGGCATTGCTCGGGTCCTCTATTGACAGCATGCTGTTTACAATATGATGAGACAGAATCCCACTTAGGTTCAATCTGATCTAACCCCAATGTAGAACTGGATCTACAACTCCGGTAAACTCGGTTTTCAACAACTTTCTTTCCCTTTATGAGAATGAAGGTTTCTTCCTTACTCCATCGAGGATGTCTTGTGGCTTTAAGTCCATTATCAAATGCCTGTTGTTGAATTTTATCAGATAGTGATGTCAACTGTTGTGCGTCAACTGAATCTGGTGCCATCACAAATGGGCTTCAGTGTCGCAAATTTGACTGCCAGGATGTTAAAAGAGTTTACTTAACTTGCAGCTCGAGTGTCTGGGAAATACAAGGTGGGTGGGGGGCAGGTATTTGGTTTGGTGCCCTTAGGAAAGGCTAAAATGGAACCTGTAACATCAAATTTAACTTCCTACTATAAATTGAACTTCACCTGCCCCATAAGTAATTAAGAGTCCAAATAAGGTTGGCAAAACTGAATGGGCACTCCACCATTCTGTCACTAGTGAATTTTTTAGCACAAATGAGAAAACTGAGGGCTAATGTAATGAAATTTCTAAATAGAGACATCACTTTCTTTTATTCCGGGGGTGGAGGAGAGTGTTGAATCTGTGAAATTAATATAATACTATCTTTAGAAAATGTATAATGGAAATGTCCTTTGAGGTTGTTTTACGATGTAGATTTTTGGCGTTACCTGTAGTTAAATTTTATGCTATAAATACGATATATATTGTCCGTTACTTCAGAATTTTCAATCTTGCTTCCATGTATGGCCCTCCTTTGTCCGTTTGTTATGCCTGTAGTTAATGAAGAAACCTTTTCAGGGGAGGGAAACCTTTTCAGCCATGTTTTCCTATGTTCTGAGGTTTTTCCCTCTGGAGGTCGCTCACAAAAAACTAAAGCTTTGTTGGAAAGAGAGAATTTTTTGGATGAGATAAAATAAATCTCTCTAAATTGGAAAGAAATCACATTGCTCGATATGAAATACAACATATTTCATTTTGTAGAGAATTATGAATAATTTTTCATTAATTAGTTGAAAGATATTCAAACTAACAACAACAAAAAAAATGGTGATACTTCTTATAAGAGTTTTTTTTTTCTTTTTTTCTTTTTTTTTTCTTTTTTTCTTTTTTTTTTTAAAAAAAGCGACTTCTAATAAATTTATTTATTGTACACTTCAATCATGTTTTACAAATTTTTACCTTTTTTTTTTTCTTTGAGATTTACAAATCTATTATTCAGAAGCTGCAAATTGGTATGTGATAGTTTTGTAAGTAACTAGATGGGCAGACAGATATATAAACTCATTCCCAGAGAAATTTATTGTATCTAATTTTATACATAAAATACTAATTTTATGTGTGATTAACATAAAATTTTAAACTAACACTTTTTAAATTTTTTAATCATATTAACCTGATTTTATAAATTAAAATATTTGAATAATCAAAATAACTGTTGAAAATATAATAAAATTAAAATAATAAAATTGAAGTGTAAATTCATAAGCATCGTTGTTAGAATAAATAAATTATCAATAAAACAAAACAAACTATTCATTGTATCATATGTCAAGAAATAGATACTTTCGCACAGATAATAATTGCTTACACCTGGCGTAGGAGACCGTTCATATATCAAGCTAGTAATTAAAAAAGGTTGTAACGCTTTTTTTTTTTTTTTTTTAATCTCAGCTCCATCTATTAACCACCTCAAACTCAAAGCAGAAATTCTTACTCCGGATTTTCAAAAAGGATAAAATAAATAAATAAATAAATATTAGTTTTTTCAAGCATCGAAACGGCGTAGAATTCCTGCGCTTTATAGCGCGAGTAAACGGCGTGTTAAATCGGTTCCCGCGCAATTCCCTCTTTTTACGATGGATAATTGATGAATTAAACCTAGATCAAAATGGAAGGAGGACATGGAAGCGATGCGGAGAGAGAAGAGGACGATTCCGTAAGCGAGCTGCTTCGAGACCGATTCAGGCTCTCGACCATCTCTATCGCTGAAGCTGAAGGTTCAGTTTCTTTACCTGAAACTCTTTGGCTTAATACTTTCCTTAGCAATCGAGTAGATTTCTTTTTCCTGGTCCAATTTCACTAGCTGGAAATAATCTATTGCAACCAGCAAAGAAAATTGGAATGGACATATCTGAACAGATAATTGCTTGCATCTCCGATTTAGCCTTCAAATATACAGGTAAAATCTCGAGCTAAACCTACTGTTTTAACTATTTCTTTTGTTAGTACAATTTTCCATGTACGGAACTAGAGATTTCCGATATTGCTCTGCCCCTATCAGTTGCGCATTTTATCTTTTTCCTGTACATATTTTAATATTTCTGTATGATAAGTTTCTTTCGATGTATAAAACTTTAGCCTATGCAACTTGGCGTTTGTCTACTTCTGACATTTGCGAGGAATGTCCGTTGTTGACTGAAGTTTGGTGATTACCTTTAGTTGCAAATATAGAAGTTTAATTATGATTGAAAATGATATGTTTACTGAGAGTGACTTTGGATTTAAATTTGATGAACTCCAATTATTTATTGAAGTTCCCTATATAGAAAGATTGATGAGATTTTAACCTTGCCGATAATTATAAGGTGGGAAATCCCGCATAATAAACCTTCAAAAGAAGATTAAGATGATAATAAATAGATAATTCAAACTATGATTATGCATTTTATGTGCACATTTATTTCAAAGGTGAGAAAGGTGTTTCCTTGATGTTCGATCTTTGTTCACATTACTGCTTTGGATTAAGTTAATGACCGCTGTACTTTTTTTGGCAATCAGAACAACTGGCAAAGGACCTTGAGCTTTTTGCACAGCATGCTGGTCGTAAATCTGTGAACATGGAAGATGTCATACTTTCCAGTAAGTTTTCTTAGTCATCCAGTTTGCATTGAACATTAATCTAATTAAAACCTTGTGGACCTCTTAATTTTCTAGTTTGATTGATCACCCCATCATATGGGTTCTTCAATGTTCTTTGGTCTAAATTACTCTGCATTTTGTTATGATGGTGATAATATAGAAAATTCGAATAGGTTTATGGAGTTGTACAGGGAGAAACTCATTTCTTATCAAAGTCGATCTCTCTGTCCTTATCCATGTCAAAAGAGGTTTGGAAGGAGAAAATCCTTTTCCCCCAACTTCTTTAACATTGATAAAGTAGCTTCCTTTGGTACCTTGGATCTGCTGACACCTCTTCTTTGGTTTCAGCTCATAGAAACGAGCATCTAGCTGCCTCAATGAGGTCCTTCTCCAATGATTTGAAAGCAAAAGAACCCCAGTCTGAGAAAAAAAGGAAGAAAATGTTGAAGAAGGAAGACAAAGCAACTACAAGTACAGTACATATTCCTGATATTTAGGAAATGGTACATATCTTTTTTTTTTTTTTTCTTTTTTTTTTTTTGAGAAAATTGTGTGTTATTGCATGCTAATTGTTGAATACAAAAGCTCACTACCTCAGTGCCAAACCTAGACTTAATGCTTCTGTGCTTTTAAGCAATTGGACTTTCCATCAATATTCTGCGTCTGTCTTTGGTCTATAGCTTTATGTTGACCTAGTGGATCCAGCCTTTTGATGATCAACTTGCACAAGAATGCAGGTGTGTAGTCCTCAACAGCTTTTGCCCTGCCAAAGTTATTTTTCTTTTATAGTTGAGACCTCTTTTGCAAACCTTGAATTCACCCATGCTATTGATGAATAACTCATCGACCTCTTACATTAATTACATATTGGCTAAAATTCTCTTACTGAATGATACTTGCAATTTCTCCATCTATTTTGTCTCAAGGAATTCTTGCATTGCAGAAGGTGAGGGAACTCAAATTCGGGTATAGAAAGTCTCTTATCTCTAATCTAATACTCAGTATGTGCACTGTTGTTGCAAGTTTGAATGCCTTGAATTACCCAATTTTTGGGCCAACGCCATACATTTGCAGTAATATATATTCTGTTCTGGCCTTTCTATTTTTGATTTGTGCCCCTTGCCTAATTCTTGCTTTGGGCCTAGGCAGGGAGGTATTGTGATCGTGTCAGCGTCCAGGGTCCATCACTCCACCTAATGAAAGGGAAAATGGTAGCGATTTGTAGTTTGTTTTTTTTTTTTTTTTTTTTTTTTTTTTCCTCAGTATTCAAAAATAATATTTTACATTAATCTTTTTTTTTTTTCATTTGGGGAAATAAATCATTGGCCTTTTACTAACTTCATAAAGATGCGCTACTTTTCAGAAATCATTATGAACCAATGTACTTTGGTTGTGCAGTCAAGGGGATGGCCATTAGAAAATGCCAACTTGATTTTTTGGTGACAAGAAGTTGTCACCTTGACAAGGCCAACAGTAAAACAAAACACTTACTTCTGTTCACATGATGCAACTTGCGTACTCTCTAAAACAATTTGGAATCAAACTTCCATGATGATATGAAATTCCCGTGAAAGAAACTTGTAAGTACTAATATCATAATGGAAAATTATATATATTATATTTGTTACCTAATTTCTTTCCTAGGATTTCCGACTTACATGTACATAAACAATCAAATTTCTTGTAAAAATAAAAGTTAGAGGTGAAATGGTTAACGCGTGCGGTTAATCAGCGACATTGATTGATTGATTCTGAAATGAGAAAGGGCGGGAAAATTGTTTGCAGTTTGTTTTTAAAGCCGCGACTGCGACTCAGTCAGTCCCAAGACCAAAAAATCTTGAAACAAGAAGGGATTTGGATGTAGTAGTACTGTAGTAGTAGTAGGTAAAGAGTAGTAGTACTAGAAGGAGAGTGCAGAATCTGAATTTTTTTTGGCATTTTCTCGAAAGCCAGCAGAAATAGCAGAATCAGAGAAAGCAAGAGTCACAAATACTAGAAGACAATTGAGGATAAAAAGTCTTTTCAGTTTTCCTCCAAACGTCACTCTTCCTCCCCACTTCAGCGCCTAAGATGAATAGATAGAGGTACTTTCCTTCTTTTTTTTTTCTGCATGATATCAGATTGAAAAAAAAAAACAAAGGAGTTAAATAATAAGTTTAATTTGTGAAATTTAACCTACTTAATTACTTAAGCTCTCTAGTTTAGTAAATACATTGTTACTTCAAACTTGATAACTTTCAAAAAAAAAAAAAAAAAAAAATTGGGCTCTTTTAGCCACTTATGATGCATCTTTTAAAACTTTTCTGCTGCTTTATTAGTCCTTACAGTACTTGCTCTTACAACATTGCATAATCAAAAGAACAGTGAGGTTATTGTCCTGTTCTCATCTCGGGGCCCATTCTACAGGAAGGTTCATGATTTACAATCACATGGCAATGGTACTTTTAAATACTACTTATATATATATATATATATATATATATATATATATATATATATATATATATATATATAAGTGTCATCAATTAAACATATCAACTAACTGGATGTGGAAGTTTGAAGTTCTAAACAAAACAAATAATAATAATTCATAGTTTTAACACTTTTATATTAATTGGAGTAGATAAGATAACCTTGGCCCATTAGAGCTGGAGGGACCAAATTTTAGGGCCTGATGATATTTATTTGCTCAAAACCTTTTTATTTACTTTTATAGTACTATCTTTTTTTTTCTTTCTTTCTTAGTTATAATGGAGGAAAACGATAAGGAGCGGACTCAATGTAATGCATAAGGACCTTTACCGCCAAACTAAAACCTACTTTCCGATTATTTAGTACTTTAATTTCCCTAATTAATTAATATTTAATATGCACTTGACAAATGATTGATTTGATGGCATTGTTTTGCTATTGTATCGTGTTCTGGTTTCGCATTGTCCCTTTCTGATTTGATGTACACCAAAGAAAAATTCAGTTCCTTTTTTCATATTTTGAGCAAAAAATAAATTTAAAAACAGTATTTTTAATCTCATAAAAATTCCCAGCAAAACCAATTTTGCCTTCTTTTTTTTTTTTTTCTTTTACCTTCTCTAAATTATAACTATTTAAATTAAAACTTAAAGAATTTTAATTGAATATCACTTTTGGAACAAATGTGAAATTACAAAATATGACTAAATAAAATAATAAAAATTTAATAGTATAATGTTAATTATATTAATACAAAATTACTGAATTGAATAACATATTCAATATTCTCCGATCTCCACCCTTCCTTTAACAGGCGAATGGTTGGACTATGAATGATAGCCCATGCCTTCTTGAGAATAAAAGATCGTGCCACTAATTAAGTGACGCGTGGATAAAACCTCTTTTTTGAAATGTCAAAAAATTGTTCTCACTCGGCTCCATAAAAAATAATGCCCACTCGGCTGTCGTTTTCATGCAATACAACCAGCTTGTAAATCTAAGACTCATCACGCCACCATTACCACGTGAACCTTTCTATCTTTAACCGTCTCTCTTTAATTCTTTTCTTTTTCCCCTCTCTCTATCGCTTTCATAACAACCGTCCGATGCGCCGGAAATTTGTTAGAAGCTGCAATTTCCAGACCTTTGCCTGTCTTATATATGCCCTAGCAGAACAAAACAATCAAATGCGGAACATGTTGTGTGCATATATTTGTATATAATAAATATTAAAAGGATACTGTAAATTTTTATAATCAAATCCCAATTTGCTAATTAAGCCAACTCTCACAATTAAATTCAAGGAACAATGGAGCTTAATTCTCCATGACTTGTTTGAAGTTTTCTACCGTAGGATCACACTGATGTAACTTTGCTTTTGCTTTAATCTCATCTTCTTTTCAAAAAAAATTCAAGGAACAATGGAGATTTTTTTTTCTTTTTTTTGCCTTATTGTCTTTTAAATAATATGATAAAGAGATTCAAATCGGTCATGACTAAATTTTATATGTATTTACGATTAAATTATATTATTATTTAATTTATCATATGCATTACAGGTGGTTGCCAAAATCAGATTGGTCTCATTAATTATTATTTATTAGACATATGATTAACACCAAGTCTAATTTCTATCTAATTTATTTATTCATTTAGAAAATTCCATTTAAGTGGCTTTCATAAAATAAAGGTAGAAAACAAGGTTAAAGGCTCAATGAACTTTCAAAATTTTCATTTGTTCATTTAAACATACTTTTAGGCCTAATTAGAATTGATAGACTATAATTAATATACTAAGGACTAGTCTGTAAATGTACAAAAATATTAAATGTAAAATAATATGATACCTCTATTTACATATTCAAAGGATTTTGTAAAACTCGGTCAAAGAATATTTTAAACGTCCGAGTGCTGCTCAGTCATTAAGCTTATGTCGAGCTCAGAATAATGATTATATACTTTCTCTATAAAAGCTTCACTGCACTCTATATGCAATAATTATTTATTCAATTTAAATTAACTAAATCTAATATTCAAAATAAAAATGATTTTAAGAGTATTACCAAATGAAAGTATTTAATAGCTATATATCAATTAAAAAAAAAATGAATCGCTGGATTTTTAATTCAATTATTCACATTAATTAATTCAGTTTGGTTATTCATATTAACTGATTTACTTCAACTTATAGTCTTAAATAATTTTTACTTTTCAGTTTTTGAGTTATTTAAAATAAATCCAATTTATCTACAAAATTTCGGTTCAGTTGATTTCAATTTAATTTCAACAACGAACCCACAATTTCACCTCCCTAAATTTATTTAATCCTTTCCCCAAAAGATAATGTCCCCATATGATCTGGCAACTCAAGACACCTGGCAGATACACAGCATAATCTATATTTTTTTATCCAACGGTTTAAATTTAAATTTATTACTAAATCCTGAGGGCTTCAATGCTTCATCATATTATCAAGAACCAAAACAAAACCCAAAAGGCAGATAAAGAATTTTTTTTTTTAGCAAATCATTATTTTTATAGTATAATAATAATAATAATTAAAAGGGGTGGATTTGCAGAGGGAAATATGAAAAGTCATTGGGTCCCATGTTTTATTTAGATCTCTCTGGCCTAACTATTTTGAGAAAAATACTAAATTTGTAATTGCAACCATATATAAAGTTAATATACTTGGTATTTCATAAAGTATTTAAAATAAATAATTTTTAAATCGTACTAATGTTTTAAAAATAAATAGTGGTTCTTTTCTTAACTTATTAAGTTCAATTAATAAAACTAAAACAAAATTAGAATTAAACCGATTCGATTATTATCCATGTCGTTAATTGGGTTTAATGTTGAAACTGATAATTTTACTAACTGGGTGAATTTAGTAACTTATCTTGACCGATCAATTAAGGAGTTTGTTTGTTAAGTAAGAACTCGAACTTGCTATTCATTGACAAGTTTCATAGTTTTCAAATGATTGATAATGTGCTCTTTGCCTTAGAAAAGGAATAAAGGATGAAAAGGATTGCAATTTCATTCAAAGAGAGCAAATACTTCAAAGAAGAGGTAATGTTGATAGGTCTAACTAACACTCCCATGTCACTAAAATAGTTAAAATGGAAATACTAATATACATAGATAAAATTTTTTTATTATAGAAACAATACCAAAAATATTTTTTGAATTTATGTAAGATTTAATTAAAATTAAATTTTTAAATCAACTTTAATGTAAAATTTCAATAAAAATACTAATTTATACTCTTTTTTAGCGGTTTAAATAAGTGTGAAATATAATAATTAATAAGAAAAATGTCAATAATTTACAGATATTAAATGATTTAGTCAATGCTCGTATTAAAGTAAAAATATGAATTAATTAATTTTTTAATTGAAAATTGATAAAAAATTATCAAATAAATTAAAAAAATTAACGTTAATTTAAATTAGAGAAAAGAAATCACAGCCACCGAGGAGACAAAAAAGTAAAGTGAATATGTGATCCTTTTTACTTAAAAACAAAAGAAAAGATTGTAGAGACAGAGTATCATAACTCTTTGAAGTTTCTTAAACAGCTTTCTAATTATATTAGCCAATAAAAGAAAAACACGTGGAATCCTGGAGTACAGTACCGCGAATAAATGCTTCTCTAATCCATTACGCAGTGACCAGCATTCAAAAATTTATGTGGGGCCCTGCCCTTTGACGACGGCTCGGCCTGGCTCTCTGCTTTAACGGCTAACGGCTTCACATTCTCTTTCTTTCCTTTCTTTTGGAGCAAAAGACAGCCTCATATGATCGGATCGGATCGGATCGGTTTGGTTATTAGGTGGCGATTGGGTATGTAAACACGTTAAAGATATAATAAAACTGATAGCTAAGCTTTTGGTAAATTGCAAACAGCCAAATCCCATTATTTGGAATTGGATTACGTTGTTCATGTTCATGTGTTGAACCATTATTCGTCCTTGCCATTTGTCATCAACACAGCACCACCTTAATTGGACTTGGAGCAGCAAAAATCTCCTTAAGAGGCCCACTTAAACCATACACATGCTCACGGAAGGACAATTTTTAAATTATTAATGAAGTTTAAAAAATCAATTTTAATTAATTCTTAAATTCAATTTTTTTTTTTAATATACGAAATCAAAATTAAAATTATCGCATTAAGTTATTTTTAAAAATAACTTTAGTAAACCAAAACTGTGGATCTATTAAACTGCCATGTTACAGGTGGCCATGCTTATATGGCAATTATTTAAAAAAAAAAAATTACTGTTTGTAGAACAGAGTGAGATTAATTTTTTAAACTATTCAGAACATGATAAGAATTGACAATCTACCAACAAATTATTAAAAATAAAATACTACGAAAAGCTGGTCCCTGCTTAATTAATCTAGTGCTTTTGGGTGTGAATTGTTAACATCTATATAGACATGTCGGATGGGGACGGCATTATGATTTTTTTAGGCAATTAAAATTACCAAGATACACAAAATTTATAAGAAATAATTAAAATAATATGCTGTCAAATATTCAACATGTAAAAAAAAAAAAAGAAAAAAGAATTATTTACGAGTCAACCTAAAATGATTGGTACTAATAATTTTTTATATTAACAATAAAAAAGAAAGAGATTGGGCATCTTAGAGGTTGGTAAGTGTCATGAAATGTTGCCAGCGATAATGGGTTTTATGTCCACACAAAGTGATAAAGATTAAAAAAAAAAAAAGTATAAAGTCCTTTAATAAATTAATTTTTATATAAATTAATATTTTTTAATACAAATGAAGGTATTCTTCGTAGAGTACACATGAGGAAGGATCCTAAAACGACAGCCTCATGAGTTTGTTCTCAAATCTATATACATTTCGTACACGACACTCATTTTGTGCAGTTTTTAGAAAGATAATGGCACGCTTTACAATTCACAAGTTTATGGATATATATTTTTTTTTTCCCTTCAACTTTTTTTTTTTAATATTTATGTATTTGAAATATAAAATAAAAGCAAATGAATTTAATATTTTTAAATTATTTTAAATATAGAAAATTTATTTAGAAATAAATTCAATCTAAAATTTTGTATTTTCAATTCATTTATATTAAATAAAATATTTATTTTTTTCCAGAAAAATAGTTTTAAATTTTGATGCGAAGCATATTCTAGTTTGTCCGACAGTGAAATCATAATGTGTTTGTTTGTTAAATGCAGAAGACATACAAATGGCATGTGACTTTATAAATTGTAACTGCCCATACCAAACTCATCCAATTTCTTAATGACTCTCTTTCTTGCATAAGTGTGGAAGAAACTCTTTCTCCCAACGACTGTGACTCACGGTTTATACCATTTTAGCATTTTTGCTCAATTTCAGGCTCGGTAGGTTTTAATTGTCTTTCTTCTTTTTATAGTTTTGTCTAATACCGTTTACCCATTTGCATTTATCGTATGCAAACTAGAAAAAAAAAAAAAAAAGTCTTTAGTGGTTAGAAGTTGGAATGCAAGATAACATTTTTAAATTTGAACCTTAACGATTTTCACATACTAAGTTATTTATTCGTAATTGCTTAAGTTATTTTTACAAAGTTAAAAAAAAAAAAACTGCAATTAACGGTCTTAATCACACGTTAAAATTCATTATAATAAGTCTTATGTAATAATTAACGTAATTGACATTTCACGTACATAGAGATTTGTAACTTTGTAGTTTTAGTGTTCACACATTGTAGAGTTGTAGCTTGCATTGATTAACAATTTAACACGCAGACACGAAAAAGAAATATCTTACTAACAATTTTTTTTTTTATCATTGTCCAGTAAGGAGATATTTGATTTCTTAAAAATAAATAAAAAAACTATTTGAAGCAACAATAGAAAGTCAAAGCTCCATAAATATAATTTCAACTTGTTACTTGTTTTAAATGCTTCCGTAACTGTATAGAAAGAGTTAAGTGTAATAAAAACTTATCGTCAAAAAAAAAAACTTATCCATATTTATTAAAATTAAATTTTTTATTTTTAATTTAGCGGTAAATCATACGACGATAAAGAAATATTTATTTATAGTATGCTTTTCAATTGTTTACAAATAAAATTAAATTAAGTAAATATTCATTAGCAGTTTTAACTTAACTAAAGATAAAATCAATTATAAGGAGATAATAGCTGTAAATTTAATTATAAAATTTAATTTCAAAATGGGATTTCATATTTTATGAAATTGTTGTAATATATCTGATTTCATTTAAATTTGAGAATCTTGTAAAATTGTTATTAATACTTAATTATTCATTCATATTATTAGGAAAATAGGAGCTGTTAAATTATTTTAGAACGACTTGGACCGGTCGAAAACCAACTCATCGAAAATAAAAAAACATTTTCGTGATTTTAAAGCATTAAAAAAATAAATAAAATAATTAGCTCGATCAAGCCAAGAAAGAAGCCACTCATCAGCTCAAAACTAGCTGGCAGTGGTCAGTACAGCCAGCCAAACACGCAAGTGTAACGCCGTCAATTTAAACGGACCCGAATCTAGGAGCACTCGACTTTCAAGGGAACGGGTCTGCGTCTGATATAATTCACTTCCGTTTATCCACAATTTCATCCACAACGCCCAACCCCCACCCCCAACCCCACACCCGCCTATTTCTTTTCTCTTCTGTCTTGTTTTCAAAGCCAACTAACATTAACATAACATAACCTCTCTTCTCCCTCTCCCTTACTGACCAAAAACCTCTCTCTAGAATTTAGCAACTTGCCGGCGAGAGGGAAATCTCGCCGGAAATTTCGTACTGACGTCTCCGGAATCTTCGTAGCTGCCGATTTCCAGCTCTGTATCGCTGGCTACGAATGATGCTGCTTCAAAAGAGAGAATAAAAGTGAATTCTGCTAATTTTGATTTTCTCTCTCTTTTTCTCTTGTTTTTTCTTTTTTAATAATTATGATTAGATAAAACTTAGAAGAAAACAAAAAGGGAAATATTCTCTTTCTTGTGTGGTGAGCAATATAGCTTGCAATGCAGGGGAAAAAGAGGTTCTCTTAGGGCACATATCGGAGATCCATTGCTCTCTCTTCTTTTTCCTTCCATTTTTATCTCCTTCTTCTTGATCCCTACTGCTTAATTGACCTTCTTCTTTCTTATTTTGTACTTCTGTCTTTCTGCACCTTCCTAATCGCGTAGTTTTGCTCAATTTCGGAGAGAGACAGATTAGTGATGATGGAGATGTATAATTTTTTTCAAGGTGCGTTTATCTTCTGTACTCTAGGTCAAATTATAGTCAAAAAACGAAACTCTTTTTTTTTATTATTGTTTTCTGCTAATAATTAATAAGTCAGAAAATTTTAGCTTAATTTTGAGACAGTTTCTGCATAATTCTGTTCTTTTAGTGGATTTCGGATCAGATCGGATTGGGGATTAGTTGAATTTAGTTCTTTAGCATCTCGGTTGCTGAATTATGTTTTTAAAATAGAAGCTGAAGTTTCCCCAACTCCCTTTTGTCTTTTAAAAGATCCCTTAATTTTTCTTTAAAATAAAAACCGTTGTTTTCCTCCATGTCTTAATTTCTGGAAATGGAAAATCTACTTCAATTGAGTCTTAAAGGTGTATGGTGGACATTTGTGGTTTTGTCTACTTTTCGTTTCTTTTTTTTTTTTATTCTTCTTTTTGTTTTCCACAAATAACTAGTAATTTGAGAATTATAAATTCTATTTAATTTCCCTTTTCCATTTTTCTCAGCAAACAAACGGTGTATTTGAGTTTGAGTTTGGTCGTTGGTTGGTAAGCCAGTGGCTTTCGTTTTCATAACACTATCCTGATCTATGGTCTTCTTAAGTTGTTAAAGAAACACGCTTTATTTTGGTATCTAACCCTTTTAGGTTGCCAATTTAATTATAAAGTGCCTACCTTTGTTCCAAGAAGAGTCACAAATTTTGGGTTTGTGCTTTCTTAAATTAAATTACAGTTTTCTTATTTTCACAAGGTTATGTTATGTTCCTGTATTGGATCGTTTGAAAGCACCGGTATTACTCTACTGTTCAAGTCTTGTTTGAATCAAAGTCTTTGTTAGCTTCATGATTTACCAGTTTGAAGATATTGATCTTCGAGTCCTTATGCAGATGAAGGGCAATGAACGTTGGACAGAGCCTGCAAATTTGATACAGCATCTCCATTGAAGTTATTGAAATTTTTGGGCGTTTAAATCACGCTATGCATTTTGAAATTATGGATGAAAGGGGTGGAAATGCCTCGTCTCACTTTTTCGAGGACTTCCAGACTCCTGCTGAGGTACTTTTAACTCGGGCAAATTTGTTTTTGATGTAATTTTTGACTTCTTTCTGCCCTTATGTGCTTGTAGCTAGCTAGTTCTCTGTGTTCCGTTGGATTATTCTCTCTGTCATTGCACCTCAAATAAGTACTCTCTCATCCTTATTTATGGGTTTAAGTAATCTGTTAGCAACTTGTATTGGGCAGAGACAAATTGGGTTTTGGAAGCCGCATTCGATGCCTGATCACCAAAGTGAGTGCCATTCAGTTTACTTTCTGAACTAATTCAATCTACAATGGTCTTTTTTTAAATGTATTCCCCAATCGTAATTGCCTTTTGATCTGAGCCCGAGCAATTTTGCTAAAGTTGGGTGTTGGGCCTTTTAGATGTGAGAAAGTAAAGTCACTAGAAACCGTGCATGTCCATACTGGATGGACTTTTTTCTATAATGACTATGGACAGTTCTGTCTAAATCATTTTAACCTCTAAATAGAATGATTAAGTGTCCGTAGTAGTTCGTTCATAAGTTTTAATGGCATTTATATGGTTAAGTAAAACTCAAAGTTATTTGTTCTTATTTAACATCTTACTGCCATTTAGGTTTACTTAGGCTTGCTATTCATGCAAGCTACTACACTAGATGAATCTTCCAGGTTGTTTTCCTGCTCCTGTTTCTGTGTTCTGTGTTCTGTAGGATCCATAATGTCTGTAGACTATATGAAATTTTACATTTCTGATCATTGAATACATGCTGGCCTTCCAGTAGGAACAGGTGGAATGGTACCGATTTCTAACAGCAAGTTGGTTGCTTCATCACCTTTCGAAAAACTTTCTCCTGGTGGGCCACTGTCTGTGGATTGTGTGCAGCTGCCACAGTCAATTCTAGCTATGGATCAAAAGGAAAAGCTATCTATTGGGGAAGGAAGTGCCTGCATGTTGAAGAATTCATGGAATTCTGTGGATCATCATACAAAGTCATGGTCAAGTTTGTCTGTGCAGCCTCCATCTTATAGTTTGGGTGGAAATAGGATGGGTATTAGTGCAACTCGTTGGGAAAGCAGCCTGTTCTCAAGTTCATTGTCTGAAGTATTTAGTGGAAAGTGTAAGTTCACCTTTTCATAATGCTAAGCTTTTTATTTGCAATTTGTGCTTTGATGCATGCTCTTCAATATCATTATTATAATGGGAAAGCTGTAGTTATTACCATCATGACCTGGTAAACACGTGTAAAACAAGCAAACATTCCCCCTATCATTCTGAATTTTTTACATGTCAAATTGGATCCCATGTCTTTTTTTAAATCTATTTCGTTTATACATTTTTTTTATGCATCTTCTGTTATAATCATTCCCTCACACATCTTCTGTTATAAACATTTTTTTTGTGCTCTCTCAAAATTTTGTATTGCTCAATGCCATCCCCTATTGCTATTTGTTCAATAATTATTCAATGCATATCTGCAGTGACATTATCGGAGAATGATGTGCAATCTCATCATTCTGCCAAACCTGTTGCTTCACCACACAAGGAAGACCAGCCTTTTGAATCTCTTGAAGAACTCGAGGCTCAGACTATTGGAAATCTCCTTCCTGCTGAAGATGATCTATTTTCTGGAGTGCCTGATGAATTGGGGCATAATGCTCATGCAAATAATGGGGATGATCTGGAAGACTTTGACCTGTTTATCACTGGAGGAGGCATGGAATTAGAAGGGGATGACCGTTTCAGCACGGGACAAAGAAACTCTGATTATGTTGGGGGAGTTAACAATGGTCAAGGAGGTTCTAATGGTTCAGTTGTTGGTGAGCATCCTTATGGTGAACACCCTTCTAGAACACTTTTTGTCAGAAACATCAATAGCAATGTTGAAGATTCTGAGCTGAAGGCTCTTTTTGAGGTGCATTTTATTCTATTTTTGTTTGGTCTTCATGCGAGTGAGCCAATCCAGCTTATCTTGTATGCTAATTTGGCTTTTGCACTTTGTTCTATCAGCAATATGGAGATATCCGAACACTGTATACAGCCTGTAAGCATCGTGGTTTTGTTATGATTTCTTACTATGACATAAGGGCAGCTCGAAATGCAATGAGATCTCTTCAGAATAAGCCATTGCGGCGTAGGAAACTTGACATACATTACTCAATCCCAAAGGTGCATTGCTTCTGTGATTATTCTTCTCTTAAACATCAGTATTCTTGACTTTGTTGTTATTTCTGTAGCTGCTTTTGTTTAAATGGAATTTCTCCTTTTTGTATTTCCATCTGACAGTTTCTTGGTGCTTTTTGGCATTCTGTTATAATCAGGACAATCCATCTGAGAAAGATATTAATCAGGGCACTCTAGTGATCTTCAATCTTGATTCTTCTGTTTCAACTGAGGAGCTATACAAGATATTTGGAGTTTATGGAGAAATTAAAGAAGTAATTTTATGAACTGAACATCATTTGCATTTTATTGAAAATAGATAAAAAGTATATCCGATTTATGCAGTTATTATTTGTGGTTAGCAGATCCGTGAGACTCCACACAAACGCCATCACAAATTCATAGAATATTATGATATTAGAGCTGCAGAAGCAGCCCTTTCTGCCTTAAACAGGAGCGACATTGGTGGGAAGCAGATCAAGCTTGAGCCAAGCCGACCTGGGGGCACAAGACGGTATGGTCACTTTTATACTTAATAGTATTTAATTATAATTAACCCTGCTAAATCTTTTGTGGGTTGTTGTTCCTGGATTTCATATTTTATTTCTGAATTCAGACGAGAAAACAATGGATTATTTCTTGCTTTATGTTTCTTTAACTTTATTGCTTCTGCCTTTGTTATGCTGTAATTTCTTGGTGACTGATGTAGCTACTTGATTGCAAGCTACATTAATACGCTACTAAGACATTTCAAATGGTTCTGTACCCTCCCAATCTCTCCTTTATTTATCTCTCTGTATACTGGTCATTAATTAAATTTTGTTTTACAGTTTGGTGCCAAAGCCTGAGCAGGAGCAAGATGAAACCAATCTTTGTCAAATCTCTTTTGATGACTTACCATCTGGACAATTGGGTAGCTGATTCTCTTTAAATTTTTGTTCATGTTTAAAAAGCTCATCTTTTTCAAAACAAAAAATTTTCCTTGTCCTCATACTCTGTCTTCTCACAGCATCATTTTCTCCTGGAGTAATTGCATCTAGCTGCGTGGATAATGGATCGACCCAAGTTTTTCCTTCTGCTATACAGTCGCCTGTGGGTTCATTTGTTGAATCTCATCGCAGTTCTAGTGTTCCAAATAACTTGCCCTCTCCAGTGACAATAGCCTCTGTTGGCAAACAATTTGGTCTTCCTGAACTTAAGCACTCTGTGGATGAAATGATGTTTGGCAACTCATGCATTCCAAGTTTCCACCCTCATTCATTGCCAGAGCATCATGACAGTTTGGCCAATGGTATTCCATATAACTCCCCAAGCTCTATTGGAGGCATGGCTCGGAGTGTTGGTTCCAAAGTCACAGAAGGAATCAATGGCAGGCACATTCAAGGAATAGGCTCAAATGGGCACCTGTTGGAACTTAATGGAGGGGGTAAGTTCAGATTATTATGTGCCTGGTTCTATTCCATATTGCTTCTTTTCCTGCATTTCTATGATGACAAGGGATGAAAGTGACTCACTAAAGGTAATCAGGAGATAGATTTTAAGGTCTTAATAGTGAAGACAGCTATTGGCTGTAAAACTGTGGTATTTGTCTCTAAAACGCGCAGAGGTGCGTTTGGTGTATGGAGATGTGAACAAGTAACGAATATGAACACACATCAGAGACATCAGATTGATGCAAGTGGGGAAATTTTTTTAACGGGAACCTAGATACCTAAAATTGCTTTCTCAACTGCTTAGATTAAGCCTGCTGAATTGAAAATGTGTCCTCAAATTAGTTTGTTTTTCAGTTGAAAATGGTTCATGGGAGCAGGAGTTATTCATCTGATCTATAATTCATGTTTAACAATTCAAGTTGCCATTCTACTGCAGAACGTGCTTGAACTTTTCTGTGACGTGTGTAATTTATAGCGGTTGCATTTTGTTGCCTTGGATATAATGTCTCTTAAGTGGTTTGCACCGGAAGTAAGCTCAAAAAGCTGTGGTCTAGTGTTTCGGAAGTGGGATTGTTTAACCTGTATATGTAGTGCACATCTGTAGTTGGCTAAAATTGTTTCAAATTTTTTGGTCGTATTAATTTCCTGTAAGATGGAGTGCAATTAATTAGAGTGTACTTTAGGGAAGTTATTGATGCAGGGTAGCGTTTTGTACCTAACATGTTATTTTACTATATAATTCAGCATCAAGATTTTAGTAGACCAAAAAGGTGCTTCTCTTGTGGGATTAAAAATCCTTATAAGAATGTGTAATTTAGACTTAAAGATGGAATGTTTCATTAATCCTACTATGCAATGAATTTGAGGCCTCTTCATTCCAAATTTACTGTTGACTCTTTATTACTCTGTATTTTCTGAAATTTTTAATGCTTTCTGAATTGAATTCGGCTATGTGATAAATGGAGTTAGAGTTTATTGTGGCTTATATCTCACTTGCCCTTTCAGTTAATTGGAATCCACCATAGCAGGGGATTAATTCTATGGGATATCATACTCTATTCTTAAGCTAATTATGTTTCTTGGGTGAGATGTTGATGCCTGAAAACAAAGCCTACTTTCTTCTTTTGTTTGTTGTAGATAGCAGAAATTTAGGACCAAAGGTCCATTATCTTTCTCTAGTGCTTATATTTTTATTGTAACTACTTGGGAAATTAATATTTTTCTGCCTTGGATATCATTTCACTTTGTAGATATGTGTAATTTTTAATTGAACCCATTATATATTCTTCAAAGAAAATTTAATTCAGTTTACTTTTGTTATTGGAGTTTTAAGTAGATAGCCTCATCTCCAGATTTACTGATCATTTTAGTAATTGTTTCTTGTCTCTCTGTAGGTTTTGGATCTTCTGGAAATGGGAGTTGCACTCTTCCTGGACATCATTATATGTGGAACAATTCCAACTCAGGTCAACAACATCATTCGAACCGTATGATTTGGCCAAATTCACCATCATTTCCCAGCGGTGTTCATGCTCATCACCTTCCACATATGGCTGGATTCCATAGAGCACCTCCAGTTATGCTCAACACAGTACCCGCACATCATCACATTGGATCTGCGCCAGCTGTCAATCCCTCGTTGTGGGAAAGGCGACAAACTTATTCTGGGGAATCTCCCGAAGCTTCTAGTTTCCATATTGGTTCTCTTGGGAGTGTGGGTTTTCCTGGTAGCTCTCCCCCACATCCTATGGAAATTGCTTCTCATAACATATTCTCTCATGTCAGTGGAAATTGTATGGATGTAACTAAAAATGGTGGATTACGCACTGCTCAGCCGATGTGCCACATTTTCTCAGGGAGGAATCCGATGATCTCAATGCCGGCCTCTTTTGATTCTCCTAATGAACGTGTGAGAAATCTCTCACACCGTCGAATTGAATCAACATCTAATAATTCAGATAAGAAACAATATGAACTTGATATTGACCGGATTTTACATGGTGAAGACAATCGAACCACATTGATGATAAAGAACATTCCAAACAAGTAAGGAAAAAGCATCCTCCATATTGTGAAATTTAGCTTAAAATGTGATTAAACTAAATATTTCTATCTGCCGTGATTTTATCATTTTAATAATAAATATGTTGGCACTTGGCTTGATGCTTTGTCTTATTGTCTTTGGAGTTGTTGGCTCACTTATTTTTCTGGTAGGGAATCCCCAGTTTTCAGAGGGTGCTTGATATCATTGAGATCCTGCTGTTCAGATAAAGGACCAAACCAAAAATGAACTAATTGAGAATAGAATAGTTTTTGGTGCTATACATCCCATTTCAATTATCTATCTCTAGTATTTTATTGTCAATGGTCATCCACTTCAATCATTTTGAACATAAGTTAAAACTTTTATTAAGTACATGGTGGTTAACATTTTATTGTAAGCCATGATTTACTTTGTTAGGTCTTTTATTTTTCTTGCCAATGGAACTTGGAGGAGCTTAGGCTGTTAAAACATGCATCTCCTTTTTCTGTCTTCTGTTGTTTCATCTTTTGATTTCTTTCCAGGTATACTTCTAAGATGTTACTGGCTGCAATAGATGAGCACTGTCGAGGAACTTATGACTTCATTTACTTGCCCATTGATTTCAAGGCAAGTGAACTTTCTGGTGGATCCTTTCACATAGACATGTATACAGTGCATTTTTATTTTAAATATTTCATTTATGTACATAATTTGAATTAACAATTATGGTTTAACAGAACAAATGCAATGTGGGCTATGCATTCATCAACATGATTGATCCTCAACAGATTATTCCATTCCACAAGGTTTGATGCAGGCTTTAGTTAAGCGATAGTAGTGTATTTCATGACCAAAGGAAGTTAAAAAGCTAACAGTATAGGCAAAAAAATCTTTTGCAGGCATTTAATGGGAAAAAATGGGAGAAGTTCAACAGTGAAAAGGTGGCTTCTCTTGCATATGCTCGAATTCAGGGAAAAGCTGCTCTTATTGCTCATTTCCAGAACTCTAGTTTGATGAATGAGGATAAGCGCTGCCGCCCTATACTCTTCCATACTGATGGTCCAAATGCTGGTGATCCGGTATGACGTTGCAATTATGCAATGTTGCTCTTGATGATATCTTAAGATCTTCTAAATGGATCACATGATTAATATTTGCGTTTATGGCTTTCTAATAGAAGAAATTATTTGTACATTGTTATGAAACAAATTTTCTCATCTATGTAGGAACCATTCCCTATGGGTACCAATATCCGATCAAGATTGGGCAAACCTCGAACAAGTGGCACTGAGGAGAACCACCACCAGGGGAACCCTTCTACTTCAGCAAATGGAGAGGATTACAATGGAACAGACTCATCATCAGGTTCCGATTGAGCTGTATGTATCCTCCAAGACGCTAACTCTAAAATCTTGTATAAGACTACAGAAGAACCATATCCACCCCAATTCTGTAAATTAGGGGTGGGCTGACAACTCTCTTTTTGGCTATAGAGAAGCTCTTTTACAAAGTTCTGGATGCCAAAGTGCACATTCAGAGCCAAGTGGGCTACATCAAAAGTTTCTGTTACAAAAATTTTCCTATCTAGGCCAAATATGAGTATAGAGAATGGCTTAACAAAGGCTTAAAATTTTGGGTAGTCATTGACTAAACAATATTGCGATGTACAGAAAGTTCCCCTAGTTGTAAACAGGCTTAAGAGGGATCTTCTGTGTCATCGTCTTCAGTTTTGTATCTCTGTGTCTCTGTAATTTCAATTTTCCCCGAGGTGTTCTGTGTCTTTGGTTCGGTTTTTGTTTATGGCCAGGTGTGATTGCTCAAGTTCAAGGAGGGTCACAACACATCAATGTATGTACCCTGGTTGTGGAAATTTTTGAACTACTCTTCTCTATTATAACCATGATGATACTATTTAACATTTTATCAACTCTTGACATCTTCTTTGGTTGCTTACTGATTCTTCATAGCCTAGGTGTATGCCTGTATTTCCTGTTCGATATCTGTGTTGGGATTTGCACGATACATGAGTATAAACACAATGCTTGCAACAAGGGAACTGCCAGTATGCTTTTATATCATTCTATTTTTCACAATATAAATGTATACACACATGCACCCAATTTTGTTAAAATGTATTATTATGTTAAAATCCTTGATATATATTAAAATAATTTACTAGGTTTTTTAATTTTTTGAAATTATGCAGCACATTGCCAAATATTGTTTTAAGTTAAAAGGATTTCACTTGGATTCATTCCGTTCCTTTTTTTATTACTTTATTTTGACTTAGTAATGAGTAATAATATCTTAAATTTTAAGGTTCATTACAATTGTATTTTACATTTTTTTTTAATTCATTAGAAGCTCAATAAATCAAAATATCATCATGTCGAGAAAATTTGAACTTGAGATCTCTTATTTTTTACATAAATAAATATATTCTAAATAAATTTGAAATCAATTACATTCCACCTTTAAAATTCATAATAAAAGAATTGTTAAAATGTGAGTTTCACGATTAAATTTGGATTGATTTAACTAGAGATGGTTACTAGGTGAAGATGTTGTGTGGAGGTCGTATTTTATCATACACATATATATATATATATATATATATATATATATATATATATATATATATATATATATATATATATGTGTCGCAATGACTCGAGTTGTAGAGCGGGTTGATTTTTTTTTTTTTTCGGTCCAATATGTGCCCGTCCCATTGGAATATGGTATAAGTTTTACCTGTTACGTTTAGGCGGGTGTAATGGATGGGCTAAAATGAAGCATCACTTAACACCTGACTGAGCTTGTACCAAAATGGCACCCCTGTAAGAAAATTACATGGCAGTACACCTTAAAGCAAAGCCAGAAGAGGGCAAAAACCTGCCATTAGAGACCCAAACCGTAAAAATACAAACTCATTCTTTCCTTAGTTGCGCTCCCTTTCTCTTTTGATGGTCTCTTCTTCTTTCAATTTCTATTATATTATCTACAAACCAGTAGTATCGATCAGTCCCGTATATATCAGTCTCATTATTTTTATACCTCTATTTTCTTTTTCTTTTTCTTTTTCTTTTTTCAATTTTGAGTTGATTCATTTACTATTTTTTGTCGGTAACAAGTTGATTCGTTTATTGATCTAGATTATTTGGGCTTTTGTACCGTGGGATTCTTCAATTTATTGACTCTATTTAGGTTATTTCCAGTTGGTTCGCTTTCTGTTTGATAAAAGTTCTTAAACACTCCCCATTTTTGAAGATTCATTTTTTTTTTCTTTTTTGGATTACTTGGAAGTGAAACATATACCCAGTTGTTAGAATCTATTTGACCTCGCCCGCTACTTCATTTTGAAGTATTAATGCTTATGGGTTTTCATTTTGACAAATGGGTATTGTAGATTTTGTGGTGCATAAGTTACGAGGTTAGTGCATGGTGATGTTTCAGTTTGACGAACAATCCAGAACATGCTCTCTCGGGTATGTATTCACAGATTCTGCTACTCTGCTACTGCCATTGTAGCGATAGTCCTATAGTGTTTCTAATTAAGCAGACGGAACCTTGAAGGGATCGCATAACTTTTGTTTCTTTCCTTTTTTTGATGCCGTGTCGTCTTCTTATATACCGAGATACCAAATGTCACCGTGCCAGAATGTCGTAGCCTTTGGCATTCGTGTGACGCTTAGAGACGCTTAGACGGAGTTCATAATTTAGACCCGTCATGTATATTTTGAGGGTCTTTGTATAACATCCGATTGGAGGACTCACCTTGCAATATATATATAAGGGTCTGCACACCGTATAAGAGCTCAAAGCCTTAGTGCATCTCAGACAGCATAAGAGTGCCTATACCCAAAAATCACTTGCTGAGAGATGCGAACTATAGCCCTCTTGCCCTATAGTGGCCCTAAAGCTCTTTCTCTTCGGAGACATCAGCCCCTTTTGATAGAACACGATGCTCACACCTTAGCTCACTAGAAGGTCCTGCGTACTGAGCCCCGGGGTGGCAGAGAGCAATACCCAGGTCTCTCCTCTCATATTCTTGGTCCAAATACCAATTCAACGTGCTATTCTTGGTATCAGCTTAAATTTTGGTAATTTGGCTCTACCTCTTCTATCAAGCGAAGTCCCAGCAATTATTCCACCAGCAAAAAATGCAGAGAAGGATTCTATCTCACCATTTCTTCTCCAAAAGACTGCATTCCCGTTTTAATCAAAACCTATTTTTCTCATCTGAAACAACTCTAACCCTAGGGTCGCACAGAGATGATCCTCTCTACACAGACATACCCAAGCCTCGCAGAGACAAGTCAGAAAGAAAGCCATATCTGACTCCAATGAAAGTGTTAATCCGAAGAGCAAAGCAAGAGAAAGAAGCTAGAAAAGTCCAGCCTTGTCGGATGCTAGAGCATCCACCTGATAATGGATTATTAGTCCCTGAACTTGTCGAGGTGGCTCACCGAGTTTATCGAGCTCGAGAATCGCTCCTTTGTGGTCTGACTAAGCTTGTTAACGTCATTCCGGTTCAACGATGCAGGTATCAATTCAATTTTGAGGTTAGGGTTTTTTACTTATAGGATTAATTTCATTAACTAAATTGCCGATTCTTGTGCTTGAAAGTTGAAATTTGATTCCTTAATTCAATGGTGTTGCTCTTAGGTTCTGCCATGAAGTTCATATTGGGCATGTTGGTCATGAAATTAGAACATGCACTGGTCCAGGAAGTGGTTCGAGGAGTAGTACTCATGTTTGGAGAAGAGGAGGAGTGCATGATGTAGTCTTTTTCCCTAAATGCTTCCATCTCTATGACCGTGTGGGTAAGCCGAGAGTTAGGCACGATGAGAGGCATAGTGTCCCTAAACTCCCTGCCATTGTAGAGCTTTGTATACAAGCTGGAGTAGACCTTGAAAAGTACCCTACAAGGAGGAGGACAAAGCCTGTATATTCTATTGAAGGAAGAATAGTAGATTTTGAGCTAGCAGTAGAAAAATATCAAATGAGCAGTACAGAATCTAATTTCGGGACTGAATTTGATGGAGTAACAACAAATTTCAAGTTGGAGAAGGATTCTGATTGTTTGAAGGAATCAAATGATAAATTTACTGACTTGAAGGTTTTAAGCATTGGGACAATGGACTTATGGTTTGAAATGATTTCAGGAGCTAAGAAGATCATGGATAAATATACCGTGTTAACTTGTGGATATTGTCCTGAGGTTCAGGTTGGTCCTAAAGGACATAAGGTCAGGATGTGCAAGGCAACCAAGCACCAGGCTCGTGATGGTCAACATGCTTGGCAAGAAGCAACTATGGAGGATCTTGTTGGTCCAAATTACGTTTGGCATGTTCTAGATCCGAATGGTCGTCTTTTGGATAACAAGTTGAAGAGGTATTATGGCAAGGCTCCGGCTGTGATAGAGCTATGCGTGCAGGCTGGTGCACCTGTTCCAGATCAATATCGGAGTATGATGAGATTGGATGTTGTTCCTCCTGAGAGAGATGAAGTTGATCTTGTTGCCTGAAATGCTGTTTTATGTTGGTAAAATGCCCATGTATTTCAAAGCTTAAACAAGCTGTGGACGAAGAAATTTTGTGTTTAAATACTTGTATACGCCATGTAAACACATCTAATAAAAATTTGTTGGATTAATTTCTGTGATGTAAATTTTAGTAATCTCTAAATTAATAAAATTTATTGTAATTCGAATTCATTCTAAACGTATCAAAAAATAAAAATCTTTTTTTAATTGATTTATTATTATTTTTTCTGTTCTTTATTCTTGCTGGAGTCATGGAACTATAAATTTTTTTTTTCCATTTCATCCTGATATATTTTACAAAATAATTTGGTAAAACTTATTACTTATATTAATTTAAATAAAAAAAATTTTATCAAAAACCCCCTAATAAAATATAAAAATATATATAATATCTTATTTTTGATAGAAATTTGATTATTTTTCTGTTCTTTTATATGAGAAAATATATTTTGTCAAGCCATATTGGAAGATCGGTATCTGTTTTTCTCCAAAGATTTAGATACGAAGGCTAAAAATTTTATCATTGGCCTATTGTTATTTTCTCTCACTGGAAATAAAAAACCACGATTGGGTTTCCTCTGCCACGTGCCCACTACTATATAGTTTCAAACTCCGTCATTTCTCTCGCGCTAGCCGAGCAAAAGCAAAAAGCTACTGTACAAAAGCAAACACGAAGAATTTCAGTTTTTCCAGAGAGAAAGGAGCGATTTATGAGCGCGGCTCCTCCGATTTTCAAAAAGCCTAAAGTAGAGCAAGACGGCGACGGGGAAGAGTTAGTCGAAAACGCCAAGTCTATGGCTGAACAAGAGAACGGAGGAGAAGGTGAAGAAGGTACGAGCAGAGAAGAGCAAGAGGAGGCTTTGGTTGCCTTGATCGAGCACCGTACTAAAGAAGTAGAACATCTCAAGAAACGTATCTCCTATTACAAATCTCAGGTTGTTTTCTTTTCTAACCTTTATGGTGGTATTGCGCTTTGGCATTTAATGGAGTCTGCAATTACATTTTGGGGTTTTTGCAATGCTGCTATTATAATGCGATCGCTACTATATTCTTATGTTAATAAGTCAGCAAGAGTAGCTTTATAATTCAATAACTCGATTAATATCATATATACTATCAATGTTAAGTTAAATCAATATAACAACAATAACAACTAAGTCTTAATCCCAAACTAGTTGGGTAGGCTATATGAATCCTTTATTTTCATTCTGCTTTGTTCATAATTAAGTTTACGTTGATGCCTTTGAGACAGTTTCCCTCTACGTGGCCCTTTGTACTAAATTTTGATATCTGATAAGGATGATATGTTACAGTGAAACTGTTTTTTCAACTAATTTTGTTATGTTGATTAATGAAAAAAAAACAGAAGATATTGTTATGGAGGGTGTACGCCGGTGCTAGTTTATGAAGTTTAATGAATTAACATGGCAAAATCTGCATAATTTTTGAGGAAATTATTGGCTACTTATTATTCCTTTGGAAATGGTTGCAGCTCCAGGAAGCAGAGAAGAGGTTGGAAGATACAGAAGCTCGATTGGCTCGCCTACGTGGAAAAAGCAATTCAATGTCATCTAAAGCTTCTCAAGGAAATGGGACTAAAAGTTTGAAGATGGAGGGAAGTAGATCAATCAGCCCTATCCATGTTACTGAATGTTCTTCTGAGAACCAATCTCAATCCAGAACAGAACTTTTAATTCCTGCTGCAAGTCCGAAGATCTTCCAACCTATAAAATCATCAGGGTCTGTTGCCAAAGCTTCTGGTGTCTCTAGCACACAGTCAAGTCCTTCCATCCACATTTCAAAAGTAAAAGCAGAAAAGTCTTACAGAAGTTCTCCTGATGTTGAAGAAAGGGGAACAAAAAGGAAGCATGGTAATACTGTCATTGGATGTATGGTCTGTTTTTATTTCATGAATCTGGTTTTTTTTCTTTTTGGATACTGGTGGTGTCATATATATGGAATTGCATTGTGGCATTTGGCATCACAGGTACTCTGTTAAATGTCTCGAATTTGTTGTTTCCAAGATTCACTAAAATTTTCTGTATATTTTTTCAGAACCGAAAGAAATACAGAAAGAACACAAGGAACTGATCCCATTGCTACGCAGTAGCACTTCACCATGCACAATCCGCTGCTATACAAACAATCACATCCCTAGTCAGCACAAGAGAAAGTTGAGAAGTCTTGCACTTTGTCCGGTAAATGATAAGCTTTTTGTGACCAGGTGATTTACCACACGACCTGAGTAATATGTGAGAGAGAAAAAGAAACTATAAATAAGTGGAATTTATGTTGTTGTGACATTATTGAAGACCTGTGAATTTGTTGTTCTCACTTTGTATTTCTAGGTAACTACCAACCAAATAACAGAAAAGGAAAAGAAAATATTGACTCCATTTCCATATTTTTTGTATCCTTTCACTTTCTGTGACTTTGATATCACTTTCCACATAACCACATGCTGTCCAACGTCCAGTGGAAAATATGTATACAATTATTCTTTTAGTTCTGAACTTATAGAACTATAAAGCACTAGGCAATGATGGTTGTCAGAAAGGTGAAATGAGTCAGCAAGACTCTGAGAAGTGCATCATAATTCAGTGGAGAAGTTGATGATCTTTGTTAGTGTTACATGTCTGTTCACATTCTGCTATTCTATTGAGGTGAAAAGGGGAACGAGGAGATGTATTAGAATTTTAAATGGATATGGAAATATATGTTTGTGATATTCAAATTCATTTGTCTTTGAATTACTGAAATCTTAGGTTAATTGTAACTCATCAAGTGCACTTGCACTCATGTTTGAACTTGAAATGGAGTTTTGTTTCTTTTAGAAGCTTTATAGTAATAGGAAGAATATACATAACTGCTTGTGGTTTAAGGAGGGGTAATTTACCTCAGGATCATGGATGTTTTCCTGTTACTGAATGCCTTTTCAGCTTATAATGTTTGCTATATGAATGTGAACAATAAACTTTTCTGGTTTTTACTTTTCTTATTCTCATGTATCTACATTGACTTCTATTGTTTTGGAATATATACAGTGCTTTGGATGGAATGATCCACTTATGGGAAGTTCAATCTCGAGGGTAAGTGTGAAATTTGGTTGTGGTTTATGCATAGTTACTTTGGTTTTTTTATTTCTCTTTTGTTTCCCCTTAAAATAGCAATTGGATAAGGATACTTGGATAGGTAACCTTTGATACCTTGAATTTATGGGAAATCTATAAATTGGAAATCGGGGTAACCTGACACCTGAATGCATTACCCTATTTCATATCTGAGTTCAAGTAGAACAGACTTCATGTACATTTTCCTGTAGAAGCCCATATAATTGCTTGACAGATGGATATGCATATTAGTGAAAAAGCACATTTACTTTCCAGTTAGTTAACTTATAGAGAAATATGTACTCCATGCTCAACTCTTTCCTAGTTATCTGGATTCTGAATAACGTGATAAGTAAACTAGTGGAATTTTGAGTGATGTTTGGCCAATAAATTTGCTAGGTTTGCTTACATGTTTTAGGAGGTTGAATAAAGGAATATGAGTTGAATCCAAGTCTGCACCACTCTTGTGGACCTTTTCTTTTCTGATTGCTAGTTAATGTTTTACTATTCAGAGTTTGGTTGATTTGGTTTTCAGTGATATGATCTATTGGTGCTTGAATTGATGACCAATTGGTTTTCTCCACTTTTCTGTTAAAGGAACTCACTCAATGAAGAAATCTTCATCCCTTTCAAGAACCCAGTTTTATGATGAATTTCATAATTATACAAGCCTCTGCTCTATTTGTCTATAGTTTCAGTGTACTAGTCTAGATCAATTATAACTTGTGAAGAAAAGCTTCCTTAACAGAAGCTAGTGCTAGGATCAACCATTTTAAAATTTTCTTTTGTAGGCTACTATCTATCCTAAAATTCTGAATAGTTGTTTTTTCTGTTTAGGTGAAACACAACGAATAAATTTCCAATTCTTCTCAAGCTTTTTTTGCATCTTTGGGACACTTCATTATCGTTGTGCTATTTGTCTCTTTGTTGACAGTGGGTGATTGGTTATAGAGAGGAACTCGTGGCATAATATTGATTTCTGTCAACTAGACAAGCATATTTATGGATTTCAGCAATGGAAGCCTCAGTTTGGCTCAGACATGCATACATTACCTAGTGACCAGATTGCAGTATCTTTCACAATTGATTTATATTCTTAGAGCTAGGGAGTGAAAATAGTATGTTAAAAATATTGCTGTTATGTACATGCTAAACAAGAGGAAGCACATAATTGCTGCAGTGTGCAAGGTAAAGAAAGGATGTTCATAATTACATTCCTACCCAAAAAAACATGCTAACTTTCCTTTCCTTTCCTCTCTGTTTTTAGTTTTCCTAATTCTAACGAGGGCTTTGTAAATGCCATTTAAAAGCTTAAAGTAAACACCGATTTTTCATTTGCGTCTAATGCATCTATAATTCTACATGCACTCTATCAGTCTGATAAGTATGAATCACTTTCTGCATGCATTTGAAGCCTTTCGATGTTTAGTAATTTTGCAGTTTTGTGATGCAGAGATTCTCATTTCCCATTTTTGTTTTTCACATAAATTGCAGATCAGGTGCCTCTCTTCTTAGTTCTACTGATTGCATGTCTTCAAAGCATAGGCGATGGCCTGAAGATATTGTTTGGCACCCATCAGGAAACAGCTTATTCTCTGTTTACAGTGCTGATGGTGGGGATTCTCAGATATCAATCCTAAATTTGAATAAAACGCAAGGGGTATGGATCCTGGCTGAGATTTTATTTCTGAATAAATATGCTAGTGGCATTTGTAAATTGTGTTCAATAACTTCTTGTACAATGATGGAGTTGACATATCCTCGATTCAAGCAATTATAAAAATTTGACCATTCTACATCCATCTAAATAGGCTTCATTTTCAGTTTAATGAATTCTTTCTATGTATTTGCTTTGGCAGAAGGCCCGTGTAACTTACTTAGAGGATAAGCCTCATCTTAAGGGCATTATTAACAGCATAGTTTTCACGCCCTGGGACAATGCCTGTTTTGCCACTGGTGGCAGTGATCACGCTGTTATACTATGGAATGAGAAAGATGACATCTCATGGAAGCCAAAGGCATTGCACAGAAATATGCATTCTTCAGCTGTCATGGGAGTTGCTGGGTTGCAGCAAAAACATATTGTACTGTCTGCTGGTGCAGACAAGAGAATTATAGGGTTTGATGTTCAAGTAGGAAGAGCTGACTTCAAGCACCAATTAGATAACAAATGTATGAGTGTTCTGCCAAACCCATGCGATTTCAATCTATTCATGGTCCAAACAGGGTGAGTTCATCCTCATTGTTTTTTTGACTTGTGCAGCTGTACCATCTTTGACTAATTTGCTGATTAATGTTCGGCCTTGCTAGTTCTTTCAGAAATCTACGTAATTAACACACTGGCTGCTCTTCCATCTGGTGTTTTAATAAGGCATGTTAGCTTTAGATTTGGAAACTGATGCCATTTTAAGATGGTAAAATTTGGGAGTTATGTTTGGTCTCTAAGTAATCCAAAGCACGCAACACATAAATTATCTTAGAGATTGCAGATTCATGAATGAAATTTATTTCCATCTTTATTTATGTCCATCTTTCCAAGAGAGAGCTTTCCTCTGTTACAGTTTTCTGGTTTTTGTCTGTCACTCGGAAGTTCTAACCTAAGAAGTGTCATGTGCAGGACCCCTGAGAAGCAGCTGAGATTGTTTGATATTAGACTTAGGCAGACAGAGCTTCATTCTTTTGGGTTTAAGCAAGAAAGCAGCGACTCTCAATCGGCTTTGATCAATCAGGCATGGTCTCCTGATGGTTTGTATCTGACATCTGGTTCAGTAGACCCTGTGATTCATGTGTTTGATATCAGGTATAATTCCAATAAGCCATCCCAATCTATAAGAGCTCATCAGAAACGGGTTTTTAAAGCAGTCTGGCATTACTCTCTCCCACTTATGATTTCTATATCTTCTGATCTGCACATTGGGTTGCACAAGATCACATGAAAGCTTTGCCAGCATTTTGGAACCTTAAGGCAATTTCTTTCATTACGTATTTTTTCTTTGATGCGCCTCCTTTTGAGAAAGTTGGGCTTTAAGAACAGCAGCCGGGAGCATGATTGGGCTAGTCTTTCAAATTTTACCTTTTGGGTGTAGGATAAGGTTACAGAAATTTTTGAGAATGAACAAATAGTTCAAAAGGGATAGATGTTAGTTGTTATTGTGGATAGCTATTCTAGGTTGCCACATGATTTGACAGGCAATTGAAACTTAGTTTACTGTAGTGCTAGATGTATTTTACTTTTCTTTTGGAAAAAAATATAGACATTTTTACTTTTCTTTTGGAAGAAAAGATACGCAATCTCAATCTCATGGAACATGTTCCTTGCACATATACCGTGCAGAAACAAGAATAGCTTGATACTGGGCCTGCTTTGAAAGTATTTCCTCGATCCTTTGCTACTCTCTCTAAATTGCTTATTCTCTCTCTAACAGAACCCACGTATGATTTCCTGAATCTCTAACTTTTATTTTGTCCTATCAAGCCTTCTTATGATATAACTAGTTACAAATATTCAGTATAAATATGAAACAATTAAGTTCAAATTGATGAAAAAATTACCAGTTGTATTTATACTTCATATTTGCATTTAAAGTAATCGCCAAAACTGAGATTTTACTAATGCCTAAAGTAGTGGTCCATTCTTAAAACTTGAAGCGAAAGAAACAGGAAAGCAATGATCTCTAACGCACGTTAAAAGGCCGTTTAAAAAGAGGGCCAGAAAACTGGAGCGACGAACGACGTTAAATGACGTCATTTTTTAAGAAGAAATAAGTTCTTTTTAAAGAAGGAACGGAAAGTACAGATAGCAAACGACGTTTTATCTTGAGCAAAGTCGTGGGTCGTTTCCAGGGGGCATCGGACTTGAATTTTTTGTACGACATGAATGACGGAAACGTGCGAACGAGGCACGTTTACTTTTTCCTACAAGTATTAACAGTGACCTATCCCCTTTGAAAAAAAAAAAAAAAAATTGTCGCTTTAAGAAACGACATTCATATATAGGTTTGGTTGTTTCGTTCTAGTTTATTAAACCACGCTCCTTTTCACCCATTTCCTTCGCGCTTAAACCGTTACTGCACAGTCGCGAACCTGAAAGCTTCTCCTTCAGCCTCAGGTAATTCCTTTTGCCCTTAGTTTGTTGCTTATATTTTCTACCATTCTAAATTTTTGCTTGTATTCTCGTTCTCTTCCTGCAAAGATGGTGAGATATTTTTTGCAGTGCGTCGTTTGATGAATTGCCTTTTTGAACTCGATTGATTGGTGCCTTTAGTCCACCTATTTAGCCAAAAAAAGGGGAAAATTGAAACGGAAGCACTGGGCAGGGGTTTATTGCGCATTGTTTAAAATAAACTTGAGGAATGCTTGTCGTTTGCTATATAATATAGGGTGTTTGATTGGTTTCACAATTATAATATGGAGTACAACACAGGGGTGCTTCTGCAGTATGTAGATTTCCTGCTCTTTTCATCTGCTTTAACAATCTAGGGCAACATAAAATTTCTGTTAAGATGGCCAACTGCTTTGCAGCATGAAACGCTTTCCCATTTGTTTTATGAATTGGTGCAACAAAAGCATAAAATTATCACTTTCTTTCTCTTTCTTGCATGCTGATTTGTGTAGTTGCATGACATTATTTTGATTATTTTTGGTAATGCATCTAGCAATTGGCTAGCTAGATTGCAGAATCCAAAAATGTATAAACCATTCTGATGTGCTAAAAACATGGTTTACATGGTGAAGCTCGTCAATCAAAGATTAAGGAGTTGTTTAGTGAAGAGAAAAAAATGTGGGCTTGTGTTTGTTTGTGGAGGATGATAGGTCTGCTGGAGAAAATAGACTCTTAATTCTGCTGTATGAGAAGCTCTTGGAGTCTGTATGATCTTTTTTTTCCCCTTGTGCTGATTTCTTCTTCATCCTTGCAGCCTGCTAAGGGCAGCTTCTAGATAGTTTGCTTGCTTATCAGCAGTAATAATTATTTTAAGTGGTCATTGTGTTTAAGGATTCTTTTTATTTTTCCTACTTACTTGTGAGAATTCATATTCTCTCAACCTTTCCTGGTCATAGTTTCACGTCTTTTCCTCCCTAATCATTTTGTTTATTAACTTTATTCTGCTTATGTTCGCCTTACTGATTCCTGGTTTTCATAATATTGACAGTTTCATCCAACAATGAGAAATGGAAGGTTGCAAGCCCCCTAATTGCCAAACAAACGGTATAGACTGAAGATAAGAAGATTCATTCTCTTCGGTCTAAACGTTTGTGTGCCCCAGTTCCTGATTTTCATGCCAGTGTGGTGTGAATGCACTGGAAGAATATAAGCTATGGACAAACTTTCTGGTTTTATATTTTTGTGTAATGGAAAAACAAAGCCAGAGTGTTACATGTACCGTGTTTTTGGGCTTCCGGAGGGACAAAAGGAAGTTGTAGAGAAGATCAAACCAGGGATGAGGCTTTTTCTTTTTGACTTTGAACTGAAGCTTCTCTATGGTCCATATGAAGCAAACTCTGTTGGAAAGCTGAACTTGGAACCTTCTGCTTTTGGTGGAAAGTTTCCTGCTCAGGTATTATTTATTTTTAGTGCACATATAAAACTGTGAGCTGTTGTTGTTTAAGATCTAAGCATAAGAAAAACAATTACCTTTCAACTTCCACACTTAATGATTTCTAAAAGTGCTTGAGGCATCATGCTGGTACATTACGATGATACACTTGTAGAGTTCAATTTCTATCTTCTTTTTTTTTTTTCCCTTTTTTGCACAGGCAACTCCTTTAGAAATTAAAAAGCATTAACCCAGTGATGGGCTCTTCAAAGATGCAAAGCAGGGTTCTATGAACATAAAATTGGTTGTTAAACAGTATGTGTTATGTGTATTTGGTACTGTGCCAATATGAGGCTTCAGGCTTTATCATCTGGCTTGCAATATCCTGTTGGGACTTTGTTCTGGGACTGCATGGGATGAATTTGTTTGGGAGACTGACCTGTTGCCATTTGTGTGACAATGAACTTAAGGTAATAAAAGGATCTTATCATAAGAATAGTGGCTAGCTAGAATGACTTTACATCTTGGAGGTTGGTGTCTTTCTAGAAATGCCGCTTAAAGGTTGTTTTTTATTCTATATTTTAATACCGTTGTGCCAAATAAAAAAAGGCAGTCAATTTATTTTATTATCATTTAGAGATTCTTTCCTGCTTGATATTTCTATCTTTTCTTTTTCTGTTTCCCCATTTCAGTTAGGTTGGAGTACACATCTCTTTGCAATCCACTTGAATGGATTTTAAGTCTCTTGACCATTTTCCTTTTGACCCTTTGCTCAGGTGAGCTTCAGAATTTGCAAGGATTATTTCCCTTTGCCTGAGAGCTACTTCAGACATGCTATCCAAGATAATTACCGTAAGGGAAAATTTAAACAGGAACTAGATGACCAGCAAGTAAGTTGCATTATCAAGTGTGATCACATGTAATTGAATTTTATCATTATTGGTAGGGATGTCTTCTGTTATTTATTTGTTGTACCTTTTAATCTAATAGCATTTGCTGTTGTTGTGCAGGTAAGGAGTCTCTTGTCGTTGTTTCGTCCACTTTTTCCATCTGGAGCAACACCTGTTCCTCCTAAATTGCCTAGTGTATCCATGCCGTTGGCAATACCGCTTCCATCCATAGAGAATCGGTTTCAGCCCCAAGGAACTCTCCCTTCACGAAATGCTCCATACGTAGCTGGGATGCAACTTGGTCATAACCCATCATTCTTGGAGTCTCAACATGCTCCATTGACGTTGCAAGGCCCACAATATCCTTGTTCTGGATCCTCAAGACAGGAACATCTATCAATGAAACTACAATCTCTGCTAGCTCCAACACTGTGTATGGAAGATCCATATGTTGCTATGATGCAGCATCATCATGCCCCACAAGCTTCAGTGAGTCATCATACTGACCAGAGGGTCTTACCAACACAACCTGCTTCATATGGAGCCAAGAGGAACATGGGCTATGGCCATCATACTATGGAGCCACAAACTCTACCAGTTCCAACTGCCTCATATTACTTCCCAGACGCTCAACAAGCATATTTGCAAGGGAACCCATACTACAGGTATTTTGTCCCCATATTAAATAGGGAAGTTAAATTTTGTATCTTGCAACCAAGCATACTAGTTTGAGGATCAAATCAGTTTTGATAATGGATTCTATAAGATGTATTTTTGTTTGATAAATTACACTGAGAATTGATCATAGTTGCGGGGCCTTCACATTGTAGGCATTTCAAAGTAATACATTTGATGTTTCAGGATGCATATGAATTTCTGAAGTTTAAGTTAATGAATGAAAAGCTAAGCAATCAGTATCTAAGCAAAGTATTCTAATGCTTTCATTCTCTACGTAATTCTGTACGAGGAAATCTTTTGAATCTTTACCTGCTTGCTTAGTTTTCAGAATAGCATGTCACGTAAAATGCATTTCTTTTCTTTTTCATTTGTTTTTATGGAACCTTTTTATATGAAAGTGATTTTTTAGTATTTCCAGTTATGGCAGGCATGGGCCTGGTGGAGAGACCTTTTATAACAATCAATACCTTGGCTCTACAAATACACATAATCAATTGTCCCAGAGGAAGCAAGGATTTATAATGCATCAGGAAAACACTGTTCAGAACTATGGTCTCAACTTGCCTGCAACTGCACATACTGTACAACATGTGCAATTGGACACCCAAGCATCAATGTCTGGACAGGCAATAGGGAATATTCCTATTCTTCCTTCATATTCACATGGTGAGGTCACTTCGACGCATTATCTTACAAGTTGAGTTTTGACCAGGCCCTCAATTTCCTGGAATATGATTTTGCCAGTTACATCTACTTTAATTTCATTACTCTACCAAACAGTGAAACTAAAGAACTCCTCCCTACCTTTAACATTAGATAGCTTATTGTGCCCCCAGCCCCCTATTGTAAATTTCCATATTCATGGGAGTTGATGTTTATACCTAGGAACTATGTAGCAATTTCTAGCAAGTAAATATATTAGTGGCCCAATTGTGGTTTTTGAAACTGAAAATCTCTACAGTACATTAATGGACCTTGACCAAGATACTGACTCAGCTTGACACAAGCCATTTTCTTCTCCTAGGTGAAGATGGAAGACTTTGGTCTCTTTAAGGACTTGACTTCAAATTAGTGCGTCAAGATTTATTTGGCCTTCTTTCCACTAGAAGCCAAAAATGAGATAGGAAATGAGATAATGTTCTAATCCAACATGAAGTTAATGACCTTAAGCCAGTCAGTGTAACTTCTAGTGGTTGACTCCTGACCTTTGTGCTCATTGACTCTGACAATTTTGGAAACGTCAAACAACCTTAACCTGCATTACCTGTTCACTTGATTTGCTGATCAGTGCAAGAATATTGCAGGGGCTTATATCTGAATGATATTTCCTCACTAGATTTGAAGTTATGATTAGATAATAAGTGGGCCATATATGCCGTGGGCAATGCTTCTGACTGAAGAATTAATCCATCCATTTATCCCACCATGCAATATTATTGTTGTTAAATGGCAAATGGGGTCAAGTTATTATGTTATGCTTTTAGGGTATTAGTAGTTAGCATGATACTGATTTGGACACCCTATCTCTCACAGATGCTTTAGCTGTATCTTGTCATGTCTGCTGTCTCCCTCCTTTTCCATATTTAAAATTTAATTTAGATTGAGAAAAAGTAAACAGGAACTTCATTGTTGGCTTAGCTTGTGGCCCCAATTTCAATTTGTTGTCCATCTCCCTAATGCTTGCCTCTTAGCAAGCACAACCTCATTCTCATTGACTTCCAGCGGCAAATGCTTGCATGCTAAAACATTTTAACTTGCCCTTTACTCGTGCTCATAGAAAACCACAAAGAAGAACAAAAGTCATGCATTGCACCTCATCATTGTCTTGTATCCTAATTGTCCAAATTAGCTGCCAACAAATTAGAACCTATTGATATAGCCTTTTATTTTGGGGTGTGGCCTCAAATTATTTTACTTGACATAGCCGCAAACCTATTGTCTTAACACTAAGTACAGCGGAGGGTTCATTTTTGTTGTCTATTTGTTGTTCCAACAATATGATTATCGTTTACGCTTTACATTTTATCATGAGCTTGCAAAAGAGATGTAGTAGTGGACACTGTACATGCCATTGCTATTATTCTCTCCTCTCTTCTTTTTAATTAATCATGAGACTTAAATATGAAATCTCATAATTTTGAAGGCTTTGAGTTGTAACTCATTGATATACATCTCCTATTTTAAGGTCCAACACGCAGGCAATGTGTGCGGCGTGGGTTTTTTGGTGTGACTTGGAAGTTATCTGTTCGAGCTATTGAACCAGTCACTGTAAATGTAGGGGAAAAGAATACATACGTTAACTTTTCTCAGAACCTATATTTAATATGAGATATTCCATGCATGAAATATGTTAATTAAAAAATAAATAAATAAATAAAACTATGTCATGTCTGCTTGTGAAGAATTTTTCTTCATTTTAGTTTCCGGTTACTGAGAAGGGGAGATGCAGGGTTAAATAGTTTTTTTTTTTTTTGTTTACTCGTATATTTTTATGTCTAAATCGAGAATGATATTTAAATAATAATTAACAGTCTTCTCGCTAGTTATGGAATCGGAATCCTAAGTTTGATGAATAAAATGATTAAATATTGGTGATTTGGTACAGTTTTCAGGTGAGGGTTCCACTAATTGCACCTATTATGAATCAAGACATGTGATTAATATTTAATTTATGATTTTAATGGATGGTTTTGAACTTCCTATTGTAATAAGAGTCTCTGCTTTTCTATCTATATTTTAAAGACCTGGAAAAGGTGAAGTCATTTTAAAATAAGTTGCAAAGATTATTGTATTGACAAATTGAGTTTTTCCCATTACTTTTTTTTTTCTTTTTTACAATAGACATTATAGTTAACTATTTTAATGGCCCACTTAGGTATAAAATAACACAAATTGAGTAATTTCCTTTGGAAACCATAAGCTTCATGTTAAATTAATTTTTAACCTTCTCAAAAAAAAAAAAAAAAAAAAAAATTTGCACCTCTTAATTTTAATTAAATCTTATACTAGAACTTTGAAAATTTATATTTTAACTAATAAACTTAAATAATTTTCTATCACAAATATACCTATTTTAGATTAAGATAGCATCTGTTTGGGAAGATTGATTAGGTCAGGATTTCATTTCTATAAATGAATTTAAAATATAAAATTTATTTGGAAATAAATTCTAGTGTTAATGAATTTTTATGTTTAGTATGAATAATTTAAAACGTGTAATTCAATTAAATTCTGCATAATCATGTATGAAATAAATTTATAATTGAAAATCTATTTGCATTTATTTACCAAAATATCATTGAAATATTAATTTCACAAAAATAAATAATAAATACCCATTATATTTATGGTATGCTATATATTTTTTTATATTTTTATTAAAATAAAGATATTAAATAAAAACAACACTAATAAAATTATTACATTTAATTTAATTATAAATATGTATATTTAACTTAAATCTCTCACATCAATAGTAATAGTAAAAATTTACCAATCGCCAATTGCCAATCGGTCCATTTCACGCCGTCGGCTATTTACCGAGCAATCGTCGGAGCCAATTTCTGTCTTTCATTAGTCAGTCAAACTTCAAGTCGTTGAAGCGCGTTAATCGGTCATAAGTCCAAAGACGGTTAATTTTTTCCTTGCCCACTCACTTTGTGCGAACTCAGGGTTAAACAAGTAAATTCGAGCAAGGTATATAGAATCTTTGAGCTACTATTCATGCCACATGGCATAATATAAATGGTTTATTTGATGAAACCTCAGATCCATCTAGATTCCAGCCCGTAGGTGATCAGAACGTACAGTCTTCTCTGCATCTAGGAAATACCATATCAGTAATCACGTTACGTACCAAATGCGCGTTTGTGTCTTTGTGCTCTCGACAAACGCGTTTTGTTTTTTTAAAAAAGTACTGCAAACGGATAGACCAAGACAGGACCAGGGAGAGAGGGAGGGACCCGCAAATGCATCAAACTTCACTAACTACACAATTCACAGATTGGATACTCTGTTTTTCTCTTTCTTCCTTACTGCCATTTTCTATTTTCTTTTGTTTATTTTTTCTTTTTAGTTTTCGTTTTCTACTATAATTGGATATTTTTTTATCGTACTACGCATATATATATTTGGGAGCTAAGCTGCTGAGTTGTGTTTAGAACCGGTGGGATGGGGAATTGTTGCTCGGACGAAGCCGGCGGGAGGGCTGCCGTCGGTGGTACGGGTACTGCTTCCGCCGGCCATACCACTACTGCTAATGACGCTATTGATTACTACCTCAAGTCTCGTGGCTTCCGTGGCATGTTCTTTCAAATCGAGGTAGTTACTAGTTTTTGACTCTTTAAGTATTTTCGGTTATTTCGTTAATAAGCTTGGATGAGGTGGTTTGAAGGTTGGTTCGGTGTAATTGGATCGGAAGCTGCAAGTAGTTATATTCTACTACTAATAAGGTTTTTGGAGTACATTTTGGAGTTGTAATTAGCTGAATCGGAAATCTAGATGTATAGGAGCGGCGTTCTATATCTCCATGTAGCGCATTGTGTAACCAAATAGAAACGGAAGATATCAAGCGGAGTGGCGTTCGGAATTTTTTATTCTTACTATTTTTGGATAGATAGCGTGGTTTTGATATAATTATCAATTTGATTACTCATGTAATAGGATAATTGTTTGATTGTTTAGCATACAAAAATTTATTTTAATTGAAATAACCTTCCGAGCTATCAAGTTTGGAGTAGAACTATAATTAACTTACTAAATTATGATTTTTCTTTAAATTAACGACGACAAATTTGGGGTGGAGTCTAATGTATTAGCATGTCAAGCTCACTTTGTGATAGCAAGGAAAACTTGTTACGCATTCATTTTCCAAAGTATTTTCGTTATTTCAATCTACGCATTGATTTCGTCTTTAGCTTACTCTTTGCATGTTTTGACCCCTTCCTGTAAAACCCGTATATATGCAGCTATCATTTTCTGCTACAAATTTGCGGGACCGGGACGTGCTATCCAAGGTTTGTTGCCTTTCTTCTAATTGCATTTTGATTGATAATTTTTTTCCTGTGCTACTGATGGATATGATGAATTTATAGTTTGTCATAAAAATTACTTGTTTAATCTTTAATATGCAGCCGTGTAATTTCCCTTGAAAAAAACTCTCACTTTTCAACTGACACAGGATTTTATTTGTTGGGAGCTCTTGGCCTTTTGCATTTCAATGCAAAGTTTACTTGATATTCTGTTATAGTGGACCTTTGAATAATTTTGAGATATTAAATTGGATGGAAGAATTCAGAAGTTCTATGACGATTTCACATGTTTGATGGATGGAGGGAACTAATTGTCTTGCGTCCCAAGCTCATCACTGGTTCTAGTGTAACATGAATGGAATGTGCTTGTACATTTGGGCCAGAAGCCTAAATCTATGTTTTAGCAGCCTAGCTAATTGCTAAAAAAAGAACAACTGTTCAGTTAATATTTGATGCTGTGTTGGAGGAAATTATTAGTTCTACAAGGCACTATAAAACATTGTTCTGTGACTCTCAGTAAAAAAGCTAAGATATCATATTATATGAAGACCGCAAGGTAACATATGTGAGAATTATCCAAATCTTCATCTTGGTTTGGCTTTTATTTCCATTTTTCATGTCCTATATAGACCTAAGAAGAAGTTCTGCCACATTATTGTACTAGTTACCCTTAACATAACACCAGATATATATTCTGGAGCTCATTTGTCTCTAACATGATGCTCTATCTCATGATATGGCCCTTGAATATGGATTTTATTAATTATTTATTATAGAAACTATAGGTGCATTATGACTTGTCACTGCTACTTATCGAGCAAGCACCAAAGATAAAAAGAATGTTGGCATTGGCTTAATCACCATAACCTCATGTTTACTCAGTTGCCATTCAAAATTTAACTCCAGATTTATTAATATTTTAGGAATTATCTTTTGTTTTTCCCTCTCGAGTTTGAATCTTCGGGAATTTGTTATTGAACTTATAGGTGGTTGTCCAACAAGAGAAGCTGTATGTAAACTCCTTTTGTGCAGACATTTTATGGCAATAGCTTTTAAGTGTTGTCCATTGCATGAGATTCTAATATACTCATTGAGGGCCGAATGCCGTCTCATTTTGTTTTTATTTTATCATTTTTTTCATATGATGATTGCATTGAGTCCTCATAAGAATCTGAAGTCAGCTTGGAAAGCTAATCTTCTGACTTTTGTTTTTCTGGGAGGAAAACCTGAAGTTGCTGTGCCCATTATCTGGACTTGATTATAAGAAAAGAGCTATATCACTAATATTGAGATCATTATTTTTGTACACTCTTAAATTGTGCAATTGCCCAAATGTTTTTTCACTGTTCTGTATCTTTTGTTTCTTATCGTATAAGTTTTATTTGCTTTAGAGTGATCCTATGGTGGTTGTTTATACTAAAGGAAGAGATGAACCACCAACAGAAGTTTTCCGCACTGAGGTAGTTCTTAATTCATTGAATCCCACATGGATTACGAAATACTCTATCACGTTCCAATTTGAAGTTGTACAAACTTTGCAGTAAGTTCAGAATGTGAAACTCATATTTTTCTCAACCAAATATGTACTTTATTGGTTTGACTATGAATTAATTGTGCAATTTACCACAGGTTTCATGTATATGATGTTGATACGCAGTTTCACAATGTAGACGTAAAGGTATATTTTTATTGTTGTGTTTTCTCTTTATTCTGTCCTTGTTATTGAAATGGAAATTGTTGTGGACGTCATGTTATCATGAAATGTATGTGAAACTATAATCTAGCTGCTCAAATTAAGTCCATTCATAAGATTTCTAAAAAAAAAATCTTAAGATGCAACTTAAAGATTCTGTGTTTCCTTTTTTTTTTTTTTTTTTTCCTTTGATGATATGTCTGCTTTGTAAAATATACTGACCTATTTAATGTCATTTTTATTCTATCAAATTGGTGATTGTGAAGCCAACTTCATTGATTTGAATCATGAGCATGAGATAGATGAATGATCATTAATATGAGTGATATTTTTTCTTCCTTTTTCTTTGGAGAAGACCTATATATGGACTTAGTCTGACATAAGGTGAGTGTCTTTGTGCCATAATTTAGTTTTTGTTGCTTGTTCTTTGTGGATGTAATGTAAGTTTGCAGAACATGTTAAGCTATGTGAAAATGTTATATGTAGAACAAAATCTGTTGAACATTCTTAAAGATGGCTAAATTTTCTTTACATCAGGTGATATTAATTTGGCATTTTTAGACATGAATTAGCAAATGTTGGGGTAATTTCCTGTGATTTATCTTTCTACTGATTATGGCCTCCCCAAGTGATTACTGTTTAAGTTACAATGTAGTTTTATATGCATGTACTACTTGAATATCAAGAGAATAAATTCAATGAAAAATATTTTCCAATTAACTCTGCTGAAAGAGTTCTGTTACTATCATTTCAGTGAATAAATAACAAATGATTTAACAAATGCAGATGCTCAAGCTAGATGAGCAACAATTTCTCGGTGAAGCATCTTGTGTTTTGTCTGAGGTATAACATTCTGCTTTCTTGTAGAATTATTAATGAATGAGAACTTTTATGTCAGTTTACTGAGATGTGGAAATCCCTGTAATTTTAATTTATCCAGAGAGACTTTTACATTCCATGATCAAAGCTGAGATCTCATTCTACATTGGGTAGACCATGAGTCCATGATAAAATGTAATGTAATAAAGAAATGAAGAAGAATAATGAAGAGGAAATCATTACATTACATTACATTCCATTACACTCTATTGTAGTCTTAACAAACATGTTGTAAGCATTTTCAGTTCTCAGTAACCAGGATCCATATATAACATTTAAATCATTGTACTGAAATTCATTTTGAATTGATTAATAATCTATAATATTGTCTCTGTCTGTCAAGATTGTGACCAGACCAAATCGAACGCTGACTTTAGATCTTGTACACAAAGATTCTACAATATCAAGCCAACCCCGATGTGGGCAGCTTGTTGTGCATGCCGAGGAATGCATTAGCTCAAAGACTACAACACAGATGACATTAAGGTGTTCGGATTTGGAACACAAGGATCTGTTCTCAAGAATTGTATGGATTACTAATTTGTATTTCTAATTATTCTGTATGATATTTTATGAGAAAGATTTATAATTTTTGGTGCATATTTTATCTGCAGAACCCTTTTCTGGTAATCTCAAAAACTGTCGAGAGTGGGATGCCCATTCCAGTGTGTAAGACAGAAGTCCTGAAGAATGATCACAGCCCAGTATGGAAACCAGTGTTTTTGAATATTCAACAAGTTGGAAGCAAGGTAAAAACAATTATTTGCTTTCAGGTTGTGATTCTGCATTACCTGGTAAAAATCCAACATCCTGTTGTTCAGGCATACCATTTTCAGAAGAAAAAGTGAAAAACAAAAAACGGAAAATGAAATTTTTAAGCATGCTTTTTTGGATTGTGGAACTTTTGATTGGTTATTTCCAATGGACATGCCTTGATTGGAATGCTAAACAATAAATTGGTCCTTCCATTTCTTTGCACTCTCTTTTTCATCGTAAAATTCCATGAGACGGAAATGGGATGTAACATTTTCTGAAACAAAATGTATTTGGAGTTCTGAATTGGCAAACAGATTTAAAAGTTCAGATTTTATTTTATCATAATCATTGGTTTTGATTTGTGCTGAATCACCTGTTATTGGTGAAGTTCTCAATTTTCCTTTATAATTTAACCTGCAGGATAGTCCATTGGTGATAGAATGCTACAACTTTAATAGCAGTGGCAAACATGATTTGATTGGGTAGACAGAGAGCTCCCTTTTCTTCTTTGATTTCTTTTGCTCAACTCTTTCTGCCTAAATGTTGATGTTGCTTCCATGGTTTTGTTAATTCACAGAGAAGTTCGAAAATCCTTAGCAGACTTGGAAAAGCTTTGTTCTACTGGGGCTGGTCAAAATTTATTTTTACAAACAGCTGTTGGGCATGATCACAGCAAGGTTCGATTATATAAGCATATTAGTTTGAATACTGAGGCTTTCTGTCTTTAGCTTAAACTTCTCAAGTGTGCAGGCACTAAAGAGCCAGCTATTTGTGGATAATTTTTCCGAAAGCATTCAATATACTTTTCTGGATTATTTGAAAGGAGGATGTGAACTGAACTTCATGGTGGCCATTGATTTCACAGGTACATGTCTTTTTAACTTAGTGTAGAATTAAAATGCCTGAATTTTTTTTTGCTACAGATTAAACTATCTTGCTCTTAACAACTTTGATCCTATAATGAAAATTATTTTTTGTTCTTTTGGTTTTACTTAGGTCCTGAATTATACATAAGCATTCTTGTGTTTTATTTTATGCTCGCTAGCTTCCTTTCGGCTCTGCCATTTCTTCTTATTTCATCTCTTGATTTGCAAAACTTGAACTGCAAAATGATCCAAATTGCTTATCATTACATATGGGAATTCAGTAATGATCCAAACGGCTTACCATTAAACATGGGGATTTGTTATATTTCATCCATAACCATTCTTTTGACATGACTGGTGGGTTATAAGTTCCCTAATATGCTATTAATGCTTTTCATTTTCATCTTCAGCTTCAAATGGAAATCCCCGCCTTCCTGATTCCTTGCATTATATTGATCCTTCAGGGCGGCCAAATGCTTATCAGCAAGTAAGAAATTCTTGCCTTCCATATTTAATTTATTTTTTTATAGCTATTATTAGTGGCCAAAATACAAACAACACTAACACAAAGAAGAACAAACAGAAATTACAGATAGAGAGGAAAAGAAGTGAGACGCTATAAAACTTTTACATGGGTCTATGAGGTGCCCAAGTCCAAAATGCCACTTACATTATTTTTGCATTTGAACTGTGAAGGAGAAAATTACAATGTCCTTACAAAGTCTATGGCTTTTCCCTTTTTTTACAGACATGTAGGGGAAAACCTGCAATTACAAAATTACTTTCATTATTAAAATCGCATCATGTTTTGCCCCTCTAACCGAAAACCCCTTCACCCAATGCTTAATTATATTCTCTAAATATGAACCACAACCTAACATGGGAATTTGTATTCAAGCAATTCTAACATGTTTATTTTGCATCCAGGCAATCCTAGAAGTTGGAGAAGTGCTGCAGTTTTATGATTCAGACAAGCGCTTTCCTGCCTGGGGATTTGGAGCACGGCCAATTGATGGTCCCGTGTCTCATTGTTTTAACTTGAGTGGAAGTACTAATCACTGTGAGGTGAAATACCTAGCACTTGTTTTATCATCCCTGATGTTCCTACTTGTACTCACTGCATGCCTATTTATTAAGCATCATATCTCTCAGGTTGAAGGAATCCAAGGAATTATGACATCATATACTAGTGCTCTCTTCAATGTTTCTTTAGCAGGTCCTACGCTTTTTGGACCTGTGATAAGCAATGCTGCACACATTGCTGGCCAGTCTATTGCAAATGGAGGGAAAAAATACTTTGTTTTGTTAATAATTACGGTTAGTGTTTTTTCTCTGTCTAACATGATTATCAAATTCCATATGATGAAATTTAGTAGCAATTTCCACTAGTAAAATTTCCACCTTTTTAAATTCTTGCACCGATTATTTGCTCTGGATATGTTGAATGCACCACTTTTAATTTGTGCACTATTATTGGCGTCTTTAGGATGGAGTTGTAACAGATCTCCAGGAAACCAAAGACGCCATAGTGAAGGCATCTGACCTACCATTGTCAATCCTCATTGTGGGAGTTGGAGGAGCTGACTTCAAAGAAATGGAGGTATCTCTCGGACGCCACTTTGAATATTTCCATTTCCATGCTGGAATATGTGATTATACAAGTTATAATGTTTTCTTTACATTCTAGATGCTGAAGTAGAAACCCAATTATCTTATTGAATTCCTCAAGATTTCTGAAGTTTTTACTGTTGTTACACAGATTTTAGATGCTGATAAAGGAGAAAGACTGGAAAGTTCTACCGGACGTGTTGCTTCACGTGATATAGTTCAGTTCGTACCATTTCGAAGTATTCAAAGTAAGAAATTTTATTATTCTGACAAATGAAAGGTCAACGATTAGTTTCAGTTCATTGGTAACACATAATAATATATTTGCAGGTCAACAAATTTCTGTGGTTCAAGCACTTCTAGCTGAATTACCAACCCAGTTTTTAACCTATATGCGATCCAGGAATATTCAACCAAATATTTGATTTGTAAAGTTGTACATATGGAAATTAATTGTCACTGTGTGGATTTCATGCAATGATTTTCCTTTTTTAAGGCCGTGGTGCCAAATGCAATCATGGTTTGTAGGTAATGAGAGGCCTCATCGTCATCTTTCTGGAAGAGGTAATATATGCAATTTTCACAGGTTTATCAATTCAACGAGACCTCATGGCAATTGGCTAGGGTTAGCTGCACCGTCTTTTGTCATGTTCATAAGGGCTGGACAAATTTTAAATTGTTGCCAGCTTGAAATGGTGGCAGCTCTTCTTTGCTCAGAACAGATTGAAATGGTGGCTTTTCTAGAGTTACAATCAGGTTATAGAACAATCATGGAAGAACTGATGCACTGAAACCAGCTAATGAACGATCAGAGAACACCCTACTCTTTGTAAGAAGGGGGAACTGAGTGGCCACCCTTACCCTTATCTTGCATAGCAAAAAAGAAAAATGTTTTGCTTTCATTGATGCCTTTTGGCGATTTGTAGTCCAAATATTTCTTGTTTTTGTCCTAAATCCACATACATTGTTCAGTTTGAAAATGATCCACTAATTTCTGTTCCACGCCTTCTTCTGTCTCCCTTAACTTTCTTTTTAATGTCATTTTTCCCTCAGTTCAATCTTTCTGAAAGTCCTTATTAATTCATACTGCTCCTTCAAAGGTTTAATTATATTATTCTAATCTTGAGGGACATTTTTCTGTTTTAGTTTGATCTCACTAGCTTCAATACAAGTTGGCAACACAGTAATTATAATTTTGGTATCGTACCTGGTTATGGATTTCTGCAGTGGATTACACTTCTTTTACATGTAAATTAGGGTAGAGGCTTCTAATATAGAAAACTCAATTAATAACCTCTTTTCTTTGCAATTCACTTGATATTTTTATTTCAAAAAATATATATTAATTAAAATTTTCTTCTTTTCTCGTGTTAATTTTAGTGTAGATTAATGAAAAAATTGTTGAAATTTGAGTAGATAGACGAAATAAAGAGAAATTTAATTAAATTAAAATATATTTTATTATAATTTTAATCGACTTAATATTTTCTACCCATCGCATAAAAACTTTAAACATCCAAATGACATGTAAAATGGTTAAGTTGACTCTATTTTCTTTTTTTTTTTTTTTTTGAGTATTGGGAGATAAATTGGTTCTATCGTTTTTGAGTATTTAGGGGGCAGAGTTTTGAATTTAAATCTATTTTTAAATCGTATATACACTCACCACTGAATTATGTCTTAGTGTAATGAGTTCACTCCATCGTTAATATTCTGTTATCGTCCCAAAAATACGGTAATGGCGTGTGTAACACATTACCAGCATATTTATATTTGGTTAATTTGAGTATGACTTGCGAAGTTGGTCGATTCCAGTGCGAGGACTTTGAACTTTGAACAAATTTTGGATCCCGTTTCCACGTCTTATTATTTGGTCTTTCATTCATGTTAAAAAAAAAAAAAAAAAAAAAAAAAAAAAAAAAAAACTCTTATTTTAATTTGAATATAATTTGGGGCTATTTTTGTCTTTTTTTTTTTTTTTTTTTTTTCAAACCGAAGGTTTAGGTTCAAGGCTGATCGTCAAGTGTCAGCATATACAAAACTTTAAGCAAAGCGACGCTTGAATGTGAAGGAACTTTTCGCAAGTAATTAAATAAAGTTGAAAGCTGCTTTCAATAATAAATATAATGTTTAATTCAAATGTCAAAAAATAATAAATATAATGTTGAAAGTTAAGTTCCACGTACGACGTCGTAAATGTAGCAAATGTGCGTAATCAGTGACCAAATACTTTACATTTTTCTAAAAACCGAGTGGTGCACGCTCAACAATCATGTTCATGCCTTTTTCGACAATTGCTGCACCGTTCAAAGTTTCAAGTTTACGTCGCTTGCATTTTAAACTTTTTTTCCTCTTAGCAATTGGAGAGTAAATTCAAATCTAGATTTATAATTAAATTATTTATATATTTATTATTAAACTATATCTTAATATGTCCATCAGCTAATAATTGATTTATATTTATATTATATATTTAGACTCTATTAAGATTGCAAAAATAACAACCATTAATTTTCTTTTATCAATATTTTTATATGATAATTTTACTTATAATTATTTAAAAATAATAAATAATTAGTAAATATTATTACAAAATTCAGTGAATATTTTTATTTTTACAACATAATTTATTTACCTTAAAAGTTAAAAATAATATATAAGATACATGATAATTTATGAAAATAATTAGAACTTTAACACTTATCTCATGCTTAAACAGTAAATAAAATTTTACTAAATAACAAGTATTTATCAACTAAAAGTTATTAGCAAGTAAATAAAATTCTGAATAGAAAAACGCATAAAACAAACGGAGATTGGAAATTTTTTTTTATTTTTTTGCCTCATAATTACTCAATCATATGTATATACATATGACATATATATCCATCCCAAGCAAGCATGGTTTCAAGTTAGAAATTTGATTTTTAAATTTTAATTAATTATGACATTATATTACTTTAAATTTAAAATATAATTCACCTACAAGCATGGTAACACAGGCTGAGCGTATGGGAAGAACTCTTCCCGAATTTATTGTCCACTAAACGCATTTACAGGGAAGGACGAATAGTTTTAACTGTGACTAAATTCCAAGTCAGATTAGACGGTCCCTAATGGGTCCGGATAGCGGTGATTACACCCAATAAAAATTCACCATATAACTCTACAATGATTTCAAGTGATGGCCCAGCTCACAAGCATAATAATGTTATTTCTCCATGTTTCATGTAAAAATAAATTAAAATGGGATCATAATCAAGTTATGATCGCTTAAAGTTTACATGCTACACAAATTTTCTGTATACAACATGTATAATCAGTTCATCATGTCACTTAATTTCAGTTTTTTTTTTTTCTTGAAACAAAGGTCTTTTTTTTTTTATTCCTGATATTATAAGTATATACTGGCTCTACGAGAATATTAGATTACAAAGAAATAAGATTTATTATTTTTAGAGGGTGAAATATAAAATAGTAAGAGTCTGTTCTTTCTTAATTAGAAATTTCGGTTTCGAATTTCAAGTATAAAGTATTTTTAAATCTCAAGAAAGACCATTTCGCAACTCTTTGGAAACTTATCAAAAGTGAAATTGGATTAATCGAATTAGTGTATTTTGGATAAGGGGCTGTAATAAGTATATATAAATATAATATTTATGTCTTCTATTTTAAAATTCTTTTATTTTTTCTGTTCTTTTTTTGAAAATTAAAAATTCTTATTATTAAAAAATGGGAAAAAAATTTAAGAGAATATATCTAAATCAACCAAGGCCTTCCTCTACACTTAATTTAAGATCGTAATATTAAGTGGAAAATATATTTTATTTAGTGAAGAAATATAGTAAGAGACATCAGACATGCATTATTTGAATGTAATGTCTTTCTTACTTCACAAATTTCTAATGACTTTTTATCTAATTACGTGAAATTACAAGTGTGATTCTTTTAATTTTTTTTTAGGATAACAGATCTTAAAATTTTTGTTCTAGATTAAAATGGAATCTAAACTGTTTTTGTAGCTAATGAATCTTACCATCCTTTATATATATATATATATATATATGTGTGTGTGTGTGTGTGTGTGTGTGTGTGTGTGTGTGTGTGCATACAAATACAATTAAGGATATCCATGAACCAACTTACCAAAATTATTGTGAAATTAATATTAAAAAAACAAACATACATAATTAAAAACTAAATATTAAAGAAAAAGCGTTATGTTTCTTTTTCTACTGAAAAAAATAAAAAGAGAAAAGAGAAAAGAGAAAAGAGAGAAAAGAAATGGCGATATTTTTTGAACTTAGACTTGGCTCTATTCGTGACTTTTGTTCACACCAATCCTTGGATTTGTAACATATATATCTAACGAAAGCCTTCAGCTATAGAGAAACCCTATCTTCTTCTTCTACGTCTTGTCCCACGACCTGCTTTGTCTTGACATGATAATTAAACCTAACAGGGCAAAATTAAATGTTTAGCAAGAAATAGTTGTGATTTTGTTTAAAGCTAGAGAGTAATATAGGAAAACTACAAAGTGGATCGTAATAATGGGAAAAGGGCCCTTCCATTCGATGAACCGGAGGAGAAAGAGGAAGATTACATCTTCCCAGTCTACTCGGCTCGATCTCAACAAGATATGACTGCAATGATCTCTGCCCTTGCTCAAGTTATGGGAAGTAGTACCCAAAATAATCCAATTCATGATATTCCATTAGCTATACCACAATCCAATACACAAGGGCTTCATCCACCACAACCACAGACAGTTCAAGACCAAGGTATAAATCTTGCACATTTATTTGATTTCCTCTATTTCTTACTTTGTATCTATGATCTCTTTTTAGAAGAAAATTTTCTTTATTAATTAATTGCTTTATGATTTCATGTGTTTCAAACTTATTACCTTCCTGTCTATGTTGCTTTTTTTTTCTTTTCAATTTTATTATTTTCACTTTAGTTCTTCTGTGTCTTATCTTTTAAAAGGAAATTAATTAGCATTCAATAATGGCTAGTAACTTTTAGAAACGTTGTTAAGTATTATTTATGAGACTTTTTTGCCCTAAATCTTCCATAATGAATAAAGATTGTCATCAAACAAGTGTGATTTATAGTTAGTACTATAAATGAGCTAAGCTTTATTGAGCTCGAGTTCGGCTTATTAAAGATATACTTGAATTTCATTAAAGATATACTCATATTTGATGTTGAGCTCAAGCAAGATCTCAAGCTCCATTTCTTTATAGTTTATAGATAGAAAAAAAAAAAAAAAAAAAAAAAAAAAAAAAAAAAAAAAAAAAAAAAAAGCCTCTTAAAGGCTTGAAGCTAAGTACGAGCTCAACTTGTTTAATTATCAAATGATTTTAATTCATTAAATTTATCGAACAAATTTGTCTGAATCAAGCCTGGATTGGCTTATGATGATTTCCAGCACTATTTATACCTAATATGCATCTATTGAGCCAGAAACTAAAAATGACTTGCCAGTACCTTATATTTAGTACTAACTATGAAAGGCAAAAACCATGCATGCGGTCTAATTTGATAGAAGGGAGCACACGGAGAAGACACTATAGAGGCGTGAGGCAAAGGCCGTGGGGCAAATGGGCTGCAGAGATAAGGGATCCAAATAAAGCAGCAAGAGTTTGGTTAGGTACTTTTGACACTGCAGAAGCTGCGGCACTCGCTTACGACGAAGCAGCTCTTAGGTTTAAAGGATGCAAAGCTAAGCTCAACTTTCCTGAAAGAGTGCAAGGCAGAACCCAGTCAGGTTTCTTGACTAATAATCGCCAACAACAACAACAACAACAACAACAACAAACCAATAACATTACACCTCCTCGACACCCACAATCACGACAAGAAGTTTTTCAGTATCCACAATATCTTCCAGGCGGCTTAATGAACTATTCTATGCCGCCTGTGGGTCCTTATTATAATGCTGGAAGAAATCCAGTTCCTTCAACAACTGCATCTTCCTCTTCAGCATCATCGGTACCTTCTCATCATGAACAAGAAGAGCTACTACTGAGACATTCTATGCAGTTTGGAAGTCCTTATTCTCATTCTAATCCTTCTACTGATCACTCATCAAGAGAATAGAAGGCAAGGGAGCTTCAAGTAATTTCTGATTATGATTTCATAGATGTTGTGTTTCCTTTAATTATCAGCTATTGCAATTTTTTGCTTTTTACCCCTTCCTAGTTCATGTATTCCCATTTGGGTAATTGAAGTCAAGAAGAGTGTTGTTTTTAGTTCCTGAGAAGAAAGAAAGAAAAAGCAGAGGCCACTACATATTGTGGTTCGTTTTTAAATGTTTGCTTCTATATGATATATGAAAATGCAGAAGATAAAAACATATATACTAGAATTAAATCTATTACCTCTATCACTTGCCTCTTTAACTTTGTTTGTGTACTTGGATATGTGCAAACTGAGACTCAAGTATGAACAGAGTCTTACTTTAAGCACTTTAACACAAACACGTAAGCGGCTGTCATCGCCATGCACTTAGAAAACCAGCTGAAAAGTAAATACACACCAACTTCTGTATATTTATATTCCCATAGCCATTCTTGCATTTAAAGTGCTTCCATGCAAGTATTTAAAGAGAGATATATATCGATCAAAGAGTATGTATATATTATATATACACATAACTCCGTATACACACACATATACATAAGTGTGTAATAGATATTTCGATCTTCTGGTATTGCAGAGTTTAGAGCTGAAAATGATGATATATAGACAGGGATTTGGTGTGAAAATCCTAAAATTGTCATGGAATTCGGCTGAGTTGACGAAGCTGAATTATTTTGATAGGACAAATGGCAAACGCGTTATGAGCGAAGTCAGCCCTTCTCACCAAGAATGACACTGAACATGCATGTGTCCAAAACATATACAACTTTAATCATTCTTCTTCTTCTTCTTCTTCTTCTATAATTTGAGCTTTTGACTACAACAGGGATTTTGTGAGATTTCTTTGGTTTCAACGTAAATATTTGTCCGATTAATAAAAAGATTAAGAGAAGACTGTTGTTTGTTAAAATATATTATGACATGTTTGAAATCAAAAACGAAAAATATGCAATAATAATTTAAATGCTTCGTGTGTTGCACATTCATCAAATTGAATAAAAAACGATATATATATGTTAGAATATGAAATCTATCGAACCCAGATATTGACCGTGTGTTTAATTAAATATAGACACACAGATAGTGCATCAATAGGAAGAATATAAAACTTAAACCTTAAGCAACTTGTTTAATAATACGAATAATTGAAGGTATTTTTTGACCGTTTAATTTCTTTTATTGGAATTAAATTTTTTCTATTTCCACATTCAAGAATATATTTATATATATATATATATATATATATATATATATATATATATATATATATATATATTCATTAATTAAATTCTTATAGTGGATATGGTCCAAACTAGTTTTGAATTGAATAATTGACGTCAAATCATGTTTTTTTTTTTTTTTTAAAAGTTTCAAATCAAAATAGTTAAAACCTGAATATAATAATTTTTTTGTTTCAAAGCGAAATAGAAATATTTTTTAGACACTTTAATTTCAATTTCTTTGAGCAAGGATAATAAAATAATTGTGCTGAAACAATAGTAAAAAATTAATCAATACCACTAGAATCATCAAATTTTGCACCAAATCTTAAATGAATAAATTATTAATGTCAGCATCAATTGGAATATAATCTGAATTAGCAATCGTAATTATAATATTGGCATATGCATATATTAACCAAATGGATAAATACCCTTTAAAAGATTGTTATTTTTTTCTTGTGAAAAAAAATATTAATATCTACATTTATCTTATATATGTTTTTATTAAATTGGTTTGATAAACCATAGATAAGCTTTAGATATTGTGTAGAAGAATGTAATTTTTTTTATTTTTTTGGAAATAAAAAGTTGTGAAAGTGTAAGTGCATTTCCAAGGAACAATCAACATCCAATGCTACCTTTTCATTTTAGTCCTTTGTAATGTGAGTTTGGCAGTCCAAGTTTTTAATCAACGTTGTTGAAGGTTTACACTTACTTAAGGTAGCTTTTCGGCACCGCTCACTTTGAAAAGCAGAATAAGACGGTGAGATCGATAATATAAACGCTACACGTGGCATGCTTTTTTTTTTTTTTTTCTTTCTTTTAAAAAAAAATGAAAGAAAACTATCAAAATGGAAAAATAATTAATAAATTGATGAGATCCCAAATTCTGCCTTTCAATCATTATTATTTCCACATTTTAGCGTCCAAACCGCGTCAAATGCAGGAATCACGTCAACGGGTGGGTCGGAGCCGATTGTGCCTATCTTACTCTACTCTGAAATAGTTCAATTTCGTCTTGTCTTTGTCCCATACTTAGATGGGAATAAAAAAATTCCATTCACTTCTTACCCTAACAGGAAATTAAAATCCTGATTCGTAGGTCCTCTCCAATTTATTTTATAAAAAATAATAAGTTCAATTTATTACAATTTCATTTTATTTTGATATTTTTATAGATTTTATTCCAATTTTGATTTTTTATTTATTAAATTTTTATCAAAATCACATAATGATTTAATAATTGAAAATATATTTTAAATGTTTACGAATTTTCATATATTATATGTTGAAGAATGATCATCTTTTGTTTTGAACTCCAAAATGCAATCCATTGCAATAAGCTGAGAAAGCGGAAACGCCATTCACGAGACAAGTAGGCAGAAAGGTAAACTAGCGTCTTGCTTTTGAAAAAATTATAATGAATGTTTAATAGGAAGAGTCCTTTTTGCAGTTTCTTTAGGGTTTTGAGTTGGAACATGTCTTGCTTTTGAGTCGGATGTTCTAGATCCATTACATGTCCTGTCTGCTGTCTTTCACTTAACAATAGGCTTTGGTGATTTTCATGTTCCCTGCAAAGTTAATAAACTGGATGCTAAATGAACTAACTAGCTACCACTTATAACTTTTCTTTCGCTGTTTCAAATTCTGAATCTTTACTTGTTACAAGTTATTTTAAGACCAAGTTATAACTACGGTATTAAAACCTTGTACTAAAACGACCCAATAGGTTATCAAATTTCTATTTAAATAAAAACTTTGAAAGTCAAGAGTATTTTTTGGTTCTATAATAAAGTCTTCAAACTTCAAAAAAAAAAAAAAGTCTTCAATAGTACACATTTCTAGATTTCTTTTGTGTAAAAAAAAAATAAAAAGAAATGAGCAAAAGGATGAAGATTTTATAGAGACGTGTCACATAATGATTGGGTTATAGAAACAGATGGTGTAGTGGAATAATGTGGAACCAATTATGACTTGAGCAACCGCGGCGGCGCCTCTCACAGCCGGTTTATAGTGATAGTGTCGGTTTTAAAGTGTCAAATTTTGCGGCAGCTATTGACTTTGTTATTGTCCATATATTCTTGCAGTGTAATTTAAGTTTGGCTTTACCTTTTCAGCTTCAAATATCTTTAACTTAATTGTACAACTTTACAAGAGTTAAGTTTAATAGTTGAGGTTGTCTTTGGAGTTTGCCCTAAATCTAATGGGGTCCAATTTTCATATCATTAACAACTTTTACAGCACGTGCACCTTTCTAATTTTGATTATATAGCTATGTGCGACTTGTGACCTGTGTTTTCAATGCTATTAGGATATAAAAAAAAAAAAAAAAAAAAAAAGAAAAAAAAAAAAAAAAGGTATCTATGACTATATGTATGATTCCATGTGAAACATCAATCTACTAGCTCAGAAACCCGAATAAAAAATTTCAAATTAATAACAATTTATTTCATAGCGTTAAAAGGCAAAAATACACGAAGAAAAAAGAAAAAATGAAGGCCCAGTGCTCCGCGTCCTCGTCCTCCTCCATGAACATCAGCATTCGACTTCACAGACGTCGGTCCAATCCACTTTTTGAACGGAAGCCCAGCTAATCAGGGAACGACGCAAGCCCAAAGACTAAGATACAACTTCAAGTTAAAAATATATGTAAAATCAAAAGACGTTAACAAGTCGAAGCCCAAAGCCCATCTGTTAAAACTGCCCCCTCAGTCAGCTCGTCTGGTTCTCCCTCCAAACGCAACTTTCCACCGGCAAGCTCATGCCCAATTAAAGGAATGCTTATGCAATATCATGAAATTAAAAGTCGGAAGATAAGTTATCAACATTTCCCGTCTCGCAAACTCTATTATCAACCAGCCATTTTTATAGCACTAGCAAGGAGTTCATAGCATTCACATGTTCCTCGGTCTATTAAAAGAAACTGGTTCTCTCAGGGCTATACCGCAGCACTAAAAATTTATTCCATTAATAGAGATTACAACCAAGGGAACAAAATTGTTTAAGAATTTAGCCTACGTAGCATTTGGTAGTCATGCTATAGTAAGATATTCGACTAACACCTATTAACTTTACATTATATCCCCAAGGTAAAGGAGAAATTTGATGAATGATAAATTCCTAGGATATCAAAAAGATGTGTAGATGCCACTTCGAACCAATGGACGCCTGAGGTGCAGACTGATGCAAAAACTCACGCATTAGTTGCGTTGTGGCTTTTCTTCTGGTACGCTGCTTCTAAGCATTCTTTGGCTCTATGAACTTTTGACTGGAGGTAAAAGCTTCCATTCTTGGCATTCTGCTCAAATAAGTTATCATATTTCTACATCCAAGCAAACAATATATTAGTACTCTAATGATAAAGAGTAACAATCAAAATGCAATTGCACCATTTTTAACACGGCTCCATGTTTATTATATATACCTTCAAGATCTCCTCCCATGTTGACTGTTCAGTGACACCTAAAATCTGCCTTGCCTCTGGTTCAGCCATGATTTCGCCTGCTCTCCTAATATTCTGCACTGTTTCTTGGGCAACACCAGATTTAGACGCATCTGCAATAGGTCATAAAGCAGTAACTTGTAAACCCAAAGAAAGCTGGAAGGTTCAAGCCAATGGACCAAAAATAAGCTTTGACAGTACACATCACTTATGAAGAGAAGTTGGCAAGAACCATACTTGCAAGTGCCTGTCGGTACCCTTGAACAAATGCCCTTGCCAAGATTCCAGAACCCATCACAAGCAAGTTCGCTAGAAGCTTAGCAGCCTGGATATAAAAATAAAATCACATTAATATATAATGATTTTTCTTCAATGTTCTCCCTTTGCTTCTGAAGTATCTGAATAGAAGCGTGCTATATCGTGCAAAACTAGAGATAAATGTAGCATCTCTATCACCAATGCTCACCCAGAAAGCGAATGACATAGTCCTACAGGAATGATAAACCAGTACTTTCCTTTCTTTCAAGGGATGGAGGATTCGCAGGTGGGTGTAGTGTAGGTTTGGATTTCTTTTTCTTTGGTTGATTGGGTGTGTATAAGTACTGTTTTCTTTTTTTTCTTTGGGGAGTTCTGGTGGTTGTAATTTAACAACTAATTACAATTGTCACAACAGTGGTTAAAAACAAACATAATAACACAAGCCAAACTAACAGAAAAATTACAAGTCATGCACAGATAACATATAACGAGGCCATATAAAATAACAACCACTTGAGATGCATAAAAGGGTGGACGCCTAAAGTTTCTTCCACCATGGATCATACTATGTGAACTTTTCACAATGCCCTTAACACTAGAGGGTGGTTCTAAATTGCTGTTCTATGAAGCAACAGCCAAGTAACTTGAAGAAAAAAGAGGCTTAAAACAGATACACCATTTGGCAGCTTACCAGCAGGCCAACAATATCTTAAACACAACCGGCAATGAAAGGAGATGGTGGGTGAAAAACCTAAAACCTATAACTGTGTCTATCAAAGTCAATAACAACCAGAGAAAAGAAGACAACGCATAGAGGGGTTTAAAGAAAAAGAAGAAAAATTTAACACATACCATCAGTTCAGGAGAAACAAATGCAACTGTTGGAACAGCAGGTACCAGAAAGATTGCTTTGAATTCTTGGAGCCTAAAACAGCACAGAAAACACATAAGCTAAGAATTTAAAATTGAATAATCAACAAACAGCAAATGTTTAAACCATGATAAGCACAACTGCAAGTTCCCCTTCGAAAACATGTTATGTTCAATCATTTTCTCTCACAATATTATCTGAATCAGGGAAGTAAGCCAACATGAAGCACCTAATAATCGCATCATAAGCCACAAAATTCAAGCTAAGCGGTTCCAACTACAATAATTGATAAAATATTTTCATGACAACGCGCATTTTTTAAATCGAATCAACTTCAAAACCAGAGAAGAAGCAACAAAGGTTAATCGTGCAAGTTCTCAGCAAAAAATAATTTAGCAAAAATCCCCAAAAAAAAAAAAAGAATGAAATCTAAAAAATAAAATAAAATTTAGATAAAAAAAAATTAAACAGAAATACAATGCATCGGAAATAGGCACAAAATGGCACTGCTTGGACGAAAGAAGCATAAAATTGCACTTACAGAAAATGCAAGTTTGAAGCTGTTTTTGGTGCTCCCTGTTGCTGATGATTTCCCTTTTTTTTTTTTTGCTTCATTAGGGTTTTAACTTTTAAGGGAACAACAACGTAGAAATGTCCGCCGAGCTATACAAGTAGAAGGGTTGTCCCCAAAAAGGCGGTTACTAACCGACCCGACCAGAGGTGAATGTATGCATGTGATTGTGCTATGTCCTGCGGGCCATATTTTTTCTTCTCGGGCTTGGACTCGTAACTTATTACCCATACGGAACAGAACCACAATTAACGTAAATAAAGGTAATGCCGCGAAATTTTTTGCCTACATTGGCAGTGTGTATTCACCTATATAACAAATTAAAATCATAAATAATGATTCGATTTAAGTGAGAGTATTTTAAATTATACACTGAAAAAAGGAAAAAATAAAACAGTAATATTTTAAAAAAAATCTTAAATTAATTTTTGTTTATCTAATTAAATGCAATTAATTTTTTATTTTTTTTCCAACCTCTTCTTACCAATTTAGCTCATTAAGCTGTTCCTTTTTAAAAGAGTAATTTAGTAAAATATTAGCCTATTAATTATCTTGCATGATTTTTTTAATCCTATTCCTAGGTGAAAAGTGCAAGAGAATCATCTAAATTTTTTCCCATTCTTGGAATGGTTTAAACTTTAGCAGAATGAAAAGTGCAGAGGTGATCGAAGTTATGCACACCTTTCACCACTTGAAAGAATATAGGGAGGGTTTATAATTAGGCCCCCATCCAGTGCTTTCCAGCCTAGTGGCCAGAGGAAAGAGAGTCCTGTAATCGCAGTATCCAGAGTCAAAAGTCAACAACTATTTGCTACCAATCTAGCAATCCTACAGCTTAATTACACAATATGGATTCAGGGAGTTATTCGCTTGTGTGAAACAGCTTGTTGAATTGCCACCGAAGGCGATGAGCCCAAAGGAATGCAAGAATTCAAGGGTGAAGTTCGCGGACCAAGCCCCTTCCTGCAACCTCTGGTAATTTGTCTGTGATCCAATGACAGCCTCATATCGACCAACTTAGGATGCCTGTTATTGCCGTCAAAGCATAGAAGCCCTTCGGGTCCCATGGGGCTTGCTAGTGCTTTATGTTTTCTTTTCTTCTTCAACAGATTCCATAATAGCTTCTCATCTTTTGCTTGCTTTCCCTCCATGCCTAAGAACTGAACAGAGAGAAGGAGAAAATCATGAAGCTTTTATACCTAAACAGGCATTAGTAAATCATGTATATGGATACAAGTATAAGTTTGTATGCTTACTAAGTAAAAGCATGTAGGACAGGGAACACCAACTCTTGTTGATTGATTCGTTTGAAATGACAGGCTTTACTCCCATTTTGATAATTTAATTTAAATATAAAACCAATAATCATAACTCATACAAGTAAACAAATTGGAAATCAGCATAAGAAATGGATCGGCTAGCCACTTGCCTTGTGCGGAGTAGAAGGTTCTGTAAATCCAGCTTCAGGAAGGGAAAAATGTCCTCTCATTCTCATCACTCTTTCTTCTATTGTCTTTAACTTGCATACAGCCTCAATTTTCCCTTCTTCTGCTACTCTGACTTTCTTCCTTGCATCCTCCAACTCAAGCCTTCCATTGCTTATCATTCTTTCCATCTCCTCCACCATAGCCAATAAGCGCACGCATGTTCCATTCTTCATATCATCTTTGAGGCTTTTCACATACTCCACCATTGGATTACACATCTTTTCTGCCAATTCCTGCATTAAGTTATTGACACCACCCTCAACTGAGCCAAGAATTGCATCGACATTGTTGAACATAACTTGAAGGAGATTCAATGTTGTGAGAAAATTGTCACGGTTTTGACTATGAACGTCAGATATATAATGAATAGCTTTCTGGAAGAGATTGTGAAGGGATGCACGGTGGTTGTCAAGGGTCTCGAAAATTTCATCTTGGTGACAGTTCACTTGGATTTCAACTTGTCTAAGGAGTTGCACTAGGTGTAACAAGTTTGTTTGTTGCTTCTCCATCAGTTCTTTGCCTGCTATGGTAGCTTTAGTAACATAACTTTCTCCCTGCAAAAATTTAGTGGATGAAACATATGAGGTGCAAGGTCAAAGAATCATTTTCTATGCTTGTCAGGTGGCCATTCTCTGACCAAGCTTAGCAATTATGAGCCTCCAGCTTTCAACAGAATTGTAGAGGCTCCAATTGCAATCTTCTAGGACCCAAAAGAAAACTTTCAGGATCAGATAACAATAGGAAATGGGCCAATATTTCCCAGCCCCAAAACAGTCAAATACTTCTTGCAGTGCATACCAAGTAAGCTAATGAGCTAAGAATCAAAGCCAGTTGGAATTTCTAATATTAGTCATAAGCAAAGATCTTAAAAGTAAAAGAAGTATGCTGCAGTGATAATATAATCATTTAACAAATAAAAAGATTACATGATTATTGAAAACATTAAGTTGAGTACTCTCAGAAAAGAAAAAATAAAACTAAATTGAGCAAAAATCAATTCCAATTTGTGGCATATGTCATAGCTCTCCTAAACTCAAAAACTAATTCTAGTATTTACCAACTGAATATCTGCATTAAAATCTTTCTTCTCCTTTATTGATTACAGGAATTTAAAATATTTACCTCCAATATTTCAATCTGATTCTCTCGCTCTCTTCTTGTAGTATCATCTAGCAATTGCGGTTCCAGTCCATTTCTCCGGCATCCCTGTCAAAAATTAAATACGATATTAAAGCCATTCTCAAATTAACTTATTTTTTTCACTAAACAGAAACTATTTACTTGAGAGAAATCATTATCAATGATAATGGTGGTTAAACGTCCTTCTTCAGCCATTTCCTTGGTTTTTAAACCAACCAGCTTTATCAACGGAACCGCCAAAGAAGCAAACACTTCTTCCGCCTGAAAAATTAAAATACCAGAGAATTTCGTGAAGAATTGAACACAAAAAACCACAAGCGAAATGAGATTAATAGGAAAATCCAACAGAGAGACGGCGAAAGCACTTCAAGTAAACCGGCGTTGATCTGAGTTTTGAGCTCGTGATAAGCGGTCTTCATTTGCTCGTGGCGAGATGTCAGCCTTTCCAGCTTGAAGAAAAGCTGTATCCTCGACGGAGACGAAGTGATTTGAGATCTCTGGTGTCGATTCACCATTTTTGGCGGGAATGAGCTCATCTATGCCCACTGCGGAATGTTTATTGAAGTCAATTTTCAAAATCGGGGGAAAAACTCATTTTGAATTCGATTCATTGGAACGGAAAGTAAAAACACAAAGGCCTACTTGTTAAATGGGCTTTTATTTTATTGGACCCAAATAAATGAGATTGACGTTCGCAAAATAACAATGAAAATAAAAAAAGCAGCATTCTGTCGTCGAACGCATTGTGTGAATTCAAAAAATACTGCAGTTTAAACGTTATGCCGTATAGTGATGGACACGTGTAGAAAAGATACGCATTCCTTTCCCTCGAATAAAAAACTTTTCCGACCACAAAAGTGCTTTTCCGTCTCCAATCCAATTGGTCCAGATACTGCCTTGCCCCAGCAGGGAAAATATCTATAGGTCAACGTCAACCTCGCAGGACCACTATTGTAATCCGATTCCGATGTGTTATTCTCTTATATTCTTGTTATTCACTTCAAACAATCATCAGAATTCAAAGAAACATCATTTCCATATCTCCTAATGGATAGTACAAACGAAGACGCTCTCCGCAGAGAGCTGGCGGAGAAACAAACGGCGATAGCGGCGCAAGCTGACGTCGTCAAGGAGCTAAAAGCGCAGGGAGCAGCGAAGGAGATTATCGATGCCACTATCGAAGCTTTAAAAGCATTGAAAGCTGAGAAGGCCTCAGTCGAGCGGCGGCTCCAAATTGTTATTCTAAGCAACACCGCTTACCAAAATGGCAACGCCTTCATTAACAAAGATGCTTTCCGTCAGGCTGTCGTTAATACTCTGGAACGGCGTCTCTTTTACATCCCTTCTTTTAATATATATGGCGGCGTTGCTGGGCTTTATGATTACGGTCCGCCTGGCTGTGGCGTTAAGTCTAACGTCCTTGCATTCTGGCGTCAGGTCAGCTTCTTTACTCCAATTGTGGAACGGTCTGATTTGACCTCAGGGAGTTTTGTGGTTAAGTTATTAAAGAATAGAAACAGCAACCGTTTCAATTCACAATGAATTTGGTTTAGAATTGTTTTAGTGTGAACTGTAAATTGTCGTCTCAATTTTGTAATTTTGTGCCGCTAATCTATGGTGGTATAATTTCAGCATTTTGTGCTGGAGGAAAACATGTTAGAGGTGGATTGCCCATGTGTGACGCCGGAAATTGTATTGAAAGCATCAGGTCATGTGGACAAATTTACTGACCTCATGGTCAAGGATGAAAAGACGGGGAATTGCTACCGTGCTGATCATTTGCTGAAGGATTTCTGCAAAGATAAGCTGGAGAAGGACCTTAGTATCAGTGCTGAGAAGGCAGCAGAATTGAATCATGTTCTTGCTATACTAGATGATCTTTCAGCTGAAGAATTAGGTAATAAAATTAAAGAGTATGGCATTACTGCTCCAGATACCAAGAACCAACTCTCTGAACCATATCCATTCAACTTGATGTTCCAAACCTCGATTGGGCCATCTGGTCTGAGCCCAGGGTAAGTATTGGTCTTTATAGATGCAAACATTAATTGTGACCTGCAAGGATTTTACATTCAGTGGTTTATGTTACTCATTTTAAATTCAGAATTATTTTTGCCCATTATTTCCACCAATGGTATGATCTGTACTAACGTGCAGATATATGCGCCCTGAGACAGCACAGGGCATTTTTGTGAACTTTAAGGACTTGTACTATTATAATGGGAGCAAGCTTCCTTTTGCTGCAGCTCAAATTGGTCAGGCTTTTAGAAATGAGGTACAAAACCAGAAACACTTTCATTTAGCATTCCATTTCAATGTGGGTCTATATATGTCCATTTATTTCATGGTCTCAGCTTATCTTACTTTGATCATTGAAAGTGATCTTGTTAATCAATTTTATGCCCCGCGCTTGTGGTGTGAAGGCTTTGCTACTTGACCTCTTCAACAAAAAGATTTTCACATGGCAGTGCTAGGATCAATGGAAGTTTTGTTGGTAGAATGTAGAAAGATGGTTATAAGAGTTCTAGCAGTATTAGTAGTTGTATCCGGTTCTTCATTTTTAGCCTGCACTTTTTTCGTTCAATCTCATTATAGTGTGCTGGAATTAGGACAGTTATATTTGTGTTATAACATTTTCACCATCACCGGCAGATATCTCCACGACAAGGCCTCCTTAGAGTGCGAGAATTTACACTTGCCGAGATTGAGCACTTTGTGGATCCTGATGACAAGTCACACCCAAAATTTCCTGAAGTTGAAAATTTGGAGTTTCTAATGTTCCCAAGGGAAGCACAAGTGTCTGGTCAATCAGCAAGAAGAATGCGCATTGGTGAAGCTGTTTCAAGGGTTAGTTTGATTTATTTCCACTTTAATTAGAGTAACACTCCCTTCATTTTTCAATTATTGCTCTGATAAGATTTTGTGGTACATCATTGACCAGGGCATCGTCAATAATGAGACATTGGGCTATTTCGTTGGGAGAGTATATCTTTTCTTAATATGTCTTGGTATTGGCAAGGAACGCTTGCGTTTCAGACAACACCTTGCAAATGAGATGGCCCACTACGCGACTGACTGTTGGGATGCTGAGATTGAATGCTCCTATGGGTGGATTGAATGTGTTGGTATTGCAGATAGATCTGCATATGATTTGCGCGCTCACACAGTGAGTGTTCAATATTTTAGAACTAGCGAGTGTTTAAAGCTTATCTTAACTTTGTCTCTACACACCAGTATTCTGTTTTTTATTTTATTTTGTCTGTTTTCTGTATGCTCATAGTGGATTTGGGATAGCAAACCCTAAATTACAGATAAATTGTTATTTTTGAATTTTATTTTTTTACTCCTGACCAGGATAAGAGTGGCGTTTCCTTGGTGGCACAGGAAAAATTTGCAGAACCCAGAGAAATAGAGGTATTTCTCACTCGATACTATCATGTTACATCCTAATAGAGTAATAATTTTATTATTTTGGACAGAATTCAATGTTTTATGCAAATGACAGGAACTTGTAATCTCTCCAGTGAAAAAGGAGGTGGGTCTTGCTTTTAAGGGTGATCAAAGGATGGTCATTGAAGCATTAGAGGTAAACAGCAAACAAGAGTAGAATCTATAATTTACAATTGTATTATTTGTTGCATATGTAGCCACTTGCCTTGGAATGACCATTTAGTGAACGGGTAAACATCTTTTAAAAAACAAGGAATCTAGTGATGCGGAACTCTAAGAATAGTGTTTTGACATCCCAAATCAGATTTGATATATAAATCTAAATCCCAAATTAGGAATTTCCTGTTAGATGGAATTGCAGATCTTGACCCACAATTCAACTAAAAGTATGAACCAAAGATATCAAGGTGAAAGATGAACGCCACAAGGATTAATTATCATTCGAAAACAAGTTCAATGAAGAACCACAGACAATTCGCCCCTCTTGAAATAAAACGCATAAATTGAATTATCCCACAATGCTTGATAGCTAAGTATTTATATGTAGGAAATCCTAAAACTAATTAAAATATAAAGCCCAATTGAAGTAGGCTCAATTATATTAATTTAAACATAAGCTAACTATAAGGCCTAAGGTCCATATATTTGGATCATGCGAACTAGCCTAGGATCTTCTTGCAAGTCGATCTCTTTATTTGGCACTTTATCATTAGGCTCAAATATCTTACCAATCCTTCAAATGTTTCCTTAACTTTCTAAGTCCTTGCCCTTGTAATAGGTCCATTTGAGAATAGAATATCCTCTTGTGCAATTAGGGTATGTGTGTTTGTATCATCTGGCTTGAGGTTATAATAGATCAAGTTATTTTTGTTTATAGAATATCCATCACTGAACTATGATCCTTCGCTGACTTTCTTTAGGCTATGGATGAAAGAGAAGCTATGAAAATGAAAGCTGCTTTGGAGTCCCATGGAGAGGTACGGTTCCGAATTTGCACTCTTGATAAGGATGTGACAATAAAGAAGAATATGGTGTCTATTTCCAAGGAAAGAAAGAAAGAACATCAGAGGGTTTTCACACCATCAGTGATTGAACCGTCTTTTGGTATTGGGCGGATTATTTACTGTCTTTACGAGCATTGTTTTTACACAAGGCCCAGTAAAGCTGGGGATGAACAGTTGAATGTTTTCCGTTTCCCTTCCCTTGTGGCACCTATCAAATGCACTGTGTTCCCACTGGTCCAGAACCCAGAATATGAGCAAGTTGCCAAACACATCGCCAAGCTATTGACTACTGCTGGAATTTCATATAAAATTGACATGACAGGTAAGTGCCCACGAGAACTATGACAAACACAGGAAGTTTCATTTTTCTAATGGATGAAAAGATAACCAACTACTAAATATCTTTGAAGAGAGGGCTAAATTGAACACCATATCTATGTTTTTGCTATCTGATAATTGACATGGTTGTAGAATTAGTCTGTCGTGCAATGTGGAGATAAGGTATGCCATAACTCAATAAGACTTATCTGAAGCAAGTTTTTCTTATTTGTCATGTCCCGTCCTCTTCAGGTACATCAATAGGGAAACGATATGCCAGGACAGATGAACTTGGAGTACCGTTTGCAATTACAGTGGATTCAACTTCATCGGTCACAATAAGGGAGAGGGACAGCAAAGTTCAGATCCGTGTTACTGTGGAGGAAGTAGCAAGTGTAATTAAAGAAGTTACCGATGGTCAAAGCACATGGACTGACGTACTGTATAAATACTATACTCCAGCGCCAGCACTTGTGTCTGAAGAGGATGAATGAAATATTGAGATTTGAAAGTTCTATACTTGAATTTTGTATCCGATTCTGTGTAAAATGACACTTTCGCGATCCAATTTTGCTATACATGCACATGACAGCACGTGTTGTTGGATTAGTCCTTTTAGCAGAAAGTATAGGCTTTCGCAGTTATGCCTTCTGTTTTGTCGTTATCAGTCAATAGTAATGCTGGGTCCTAGACTTTGACGTTAGTTCCCCTCATTTAAATGTACTAATTTAGTCAATAATTCATTAAAAAAGGAAAAAAAATGTAGTAAAATTATGAATATTCTAAAATCAATGATAATATTAATTGATTATAAGCGAAATAGTACTTACCCTTTTAAGTAGCACATTTTAAACTATGGATGTCAACTGCAACCATCCATCACAAGCCATTCATCCTAACCTACAACAATAAACAAACTGTTCTATACCTAACATATAAAGCCTTAGAAAGGCAAGTGATCGCCCCCACCAGAGACAGAGACAGAGCTAGAAGCAGTAGCACTATTGCGCTCTGCATGACAAAGTTGACGAAGCTTTGTAGGAACATACCAAATGGCTAAACGAGGATGTGCATTGAAAATGGCATCTATATCCCATCCTTGGCGTGCTGCGATGGCCACAAGTGGCTTGTAACATGCCTGTCTCCATGCTCCAACATTTTCTCCTCTCTCCTTGAAAACTCTCCTCAGTGCATTTGAGGCTTCCTCATCAAGACAGTGAAGGGCATAGCAATGCACATAGTGTCTCATTTTAGGCTTGTTGATGTAGCTCGCTCCTGCCTTCTTTGCGTACCTGAACACCTGATTCGTCACCTACATTAAAAAAAAAAATTATAGAACCAAAGACAAGTGTTAATGTAACAGTAAAGAGGAGATGACGTTTTCTGGTATGTCTGAGCAGGAAAATTTTCAATTTCAAAAAATTCTCTCTGTCGTAGAAAATCAATTATCTAATAATCATTTACATTCAATGCAGGTTTTTGTATGCTCTGTTATAGAAGCATTATAAAACCCAGCGGACAATGGATTCGGGCCCAATTCCACATCGCTGCAACAAAAGCGCTGTTAAAGCCTGAACGTGCCACGTCGTTGCACGGGCCGTAGAAAATCAAATGTTAATTGAAGAATTACAAGTAACCAATTTTCTGCAATTTAGGCCTGAAATAAATGACCGGCCCACCAGATCGTACATGACTTGTCACCTTTGCTTGGAACAGCTGTCCAAGTCTGTACCCTGGTTGTGGATCCATGAAAAGACTCGTCTTAAGGCCCATATGTGGGGCCCGGAAAAAGCAGAAATTTTAACGTCCCAGATGCGTTTTGTGTACCTTGGTGGGGCATTTTTCTCCGCGCTCTTTGGCAATGTTCTGGACTTGTATCAGGAAATCGCGACACTGTTCATAGAGATGGAAGAGGTAATCAAGACCGTTCTTTTTGCCACGTGCCACTTCCCCAGGCTCCGTCACGATAAATGGGTGCTCCCGCTGTCTCTCATACCCACCATTTTCGTCGTTCTCGTTTTCTTCATCTTGATCAATATCGACCGCCTTCCTCTGCCCTTTCCTCCGCCGCTGTTTCTGCTGTTGCTGTTTCTTTCTTTCTCCGCCTGCTACCACCTCCCATGTTCCCCCTCCGCCACTTCCCGCCGCTTCTTTCTCTTGCTGCACTGGTTCCTCTGATAACCCTGCCAGCCAAAGTAACACCACACCCACCCAAAACAAAAACAACAAGAAAATAAAAGAAAACAGAAATTAAGAAGATTAAACATACTTTTGTCGCTAAGAAAATATTTATACGTGATATATACGGTATTTATCCAAATGTAACAGTTCCGAGCTATTTTTCTAAGTATGAGAACATCGATAGCAAGACTAAGATGCAGCGCGTTGAAACTATGCAATCCAAAATAATATCAAAATATGAGATTGCACTATAATTCATTTCATAACGTAGTGTAGGTGTAACCTGAAAATTAAGCAAATAAGGAATTACTTCTAAGACTTGAATGATGCTACAAGCAACCAAATCAAGAAAGTAAAACTTTATAGCTGAAACCCTAAAGCATTTTAATTTGCATTCTTTAAAGAAAAAAAAAACTTAGATTGGTAAATGGTAACTAACCTTCTTGAGAGAGAGCATCAAGAGCAATAGTGGTATCTGCTGATAATAAATGCCTTCGCCGAGAATCTTCCTCCTCAAGCCGCCTCCTTTCAGCTCTAACCGCTGCCTTGATACCATATCTTTCTCCAACAAGAAGATCCCACCGGAAAATCTGACACAAGCTGTTCATCATCTCATCAAGCTCCTCATCTTTCATATTCAAGAGAGTGTTGACAGTGAAACCAAGCTCTGCTATCTTCGCTGCTGTGTAGTATCTTATCCCATACGCTTGAAACAACTCCTCCAGTCCACACAGCTCCCTTGGCTTCACTGCATACCCCGCCGCCGGCTGTGGCAGTTGAGCCACCGCTTCTAGCTGACGGTTTGGTGGTGGCACCAGTGCTCGGGGGTCCCACTTGAACCAACTCGCCGTGAATGCCTCTGGATCCATGTAAGTCTCTCTCTCTAAGTAAGTTGAACTGAAGATTTTGCTGCTATGAGGGTAGCCGAAGTGTGAACTGAGGATTGATAACGATATAAAGACAGGTGTTTGTTTTTGCGCCTTTATTTCCTAAACTACCCTTGTATGTTTTTTTTTTTTTTGGTTTTTTTTTTTTTTGGTTTGTTTGGTCTTGAAACTAACAGAGTTGGAGGCTTGATGATGTTTCGTTTGGACTTGACAGTTGAGATCGAACCAGTCAGATTGTATGTCATTCGGTTCCCTTGCAGTTAGTTACATTCTTTGCAAGGAAGTTCCAGTCTCCAGTCAGTTTTTTAACACCCAAGCTTCCTAATTGCTTTTTCATTTTACGTCCTCAGCTTTTGTACTTTAGTCAATTGAGTCCTTTTATTTTAATTCGATCCAATTACACCTCTCAAAATCAGACAACAAGACTTGATGAAACAATTACAGATTTTGGAAATAAAAAAAAAAAAAAAACAGAGTCCCTCTTGTACAAATATTTCTAAGTTTGATTAATATCAGAGAGGGCGATGACGTGTCTTCCTAGAGATTTAATTGACTAAGAGTATAGTTAACCTAAAATAAAATAAAAATATTTAAATGAAATTTCTGAAGGAAACTTTCTTTTTTCTTTTCCTTTTTTTATAATACACACTTGAAACATTTTAATTATTCTTTTATGGATTAACTAGACTCGAACAAGATCTAATTATTGTAGTTAAATGAACTAAGAATTCCTATGATAATACTAAAAAAATTAAACAAACGTAATCTTTTATGCATGTTTAAAACAAAGTTGATAACAAATAAAAAAAATTATCTTTATTTTTGTAAATAAAAAAAATCTTTTAGTTAAATTAGTTTGATCATGCATGTAAATTATATTTTGTTGCCATAGAAATTGAAATAAAATATAATCTTTAACAAATATTTTAAGCTTTATTTAGCTCAAAATTTTAATTTTTCTGAATTTTTTTTATCTAAATGATTTGAATTTATTTCAAAATGACATGGATTTTTAATATTATTATTTAATTTAGAGTAAAGTTTTTGTGATATTATGAAAATTTTGGTTGGACTGGCCCGTTTGATTGATTCTAGTTGTTCAGCGTATAAAACAGCTTTTTACTTTTTCGCCGTTGGATTGTTGACTGGACAGCTCAACAGTGAGATCTTAGGTTGCGGTTTACTGTAAGCATCATGCATCTCAGTGTCCCAGATAATGTCTCCTTGACTTTCTCGTTACGATATGGAGGTTTTCGATTTCGCTGGAGTTGCGTGGTCTGTCTTCGACGTCCTCGTTAGCCTTGTCAATCATTCCAAAGTGAACGAACGAAATTACCCTCTTCTTCAGACGACGACAATTTTTACCTCATCTCCCGCTCTTTTCTTTAGGACTGCAAGCAAGCTTATAAGATCTTATTTCAAAATTATATTGTAATTATCTATTTTTTTCTATTAATTATTATACTCAAAATAATTGATAATTTTAGTACTCAGAAAATCAAACTAGATTCCTAAAAGAAACACACATCTAGAGAAATAATTAATTGGTTTTGTAATTAAATAATAATTTTGTTTTGGTCCAAATAAATAAATGTTTTATTGTAAAATTTAAATACTTCTTGAGTTAGGAGATAAAATCATTGTATAAAGTCACATTTAAGGGGCAATTTAGATAATAATTTAATAATTAAACACCCACTTACAGGATCTTACAAGTTAATTTTTACATGTTACTTGGAAAAATAATTTATCAAGCGAAGTTAGGTGTTTCTCAACTATATTTTTCAAAAAAAAAAAAAAAATCAAATATGATTTTCCCGTCCTTTGCATAGCAATTTAAGGGAAAAAGAAAATATTGAAGGAAAATATATAAAATAATGTTTCCTCTCCATATTTGGACGTATGAGAGTAAAATGAGCAAAAAAAGTAATTTTAATAGAAGTGAAATATGAATTTAATCATTATTTTTTGTTTATAAAAGTATAACAAATAAGGTCAAACTGTAATTTTAATTATTCTCTTTCAAATTTTTTTTTTAAATTTTTGTAAACCACCAATATCTAGATCCTATCATCATTAATAATATTTTAATATGTATCCGGATCCTATTATCAGGAATATTTTAATCTGGCTCAAAATTTAGTCACAATTAATGTTTTTCACTCCTCTCTTAGATATATTTAATAGGATCGATCGAACCTGATAGTTCTTCATATATGCTTAAACTGCGTTATCAACTGAATCACAAGCTATAGATTTAAATTTTCTTGTAAATTGGAGAGAAAATAAAATGTAGACTCCAAAATTTATTCTCCCTTCCTATTTTCTCCATTCTCAAACAAAGTTGTTTTCCTTTTCAATTTTCGTTTCTTCATTTTTACCATCAATCCAAACATAGTGATATCACAACCATGTTTGAATACAAAAGTACAAAATGGGCCTCTGAAAAGCCACTGTGACTGAAACTCTGTGCTAAATCTGCACAATCCATTTACTGGGCAAAGTTTGCCAATTATGGGGCTAAGAAGGTAATTGAACTATATATATATATATATATAAATATTATTTTTGTTTTTTGTTGGTCAATAAAATTAAAGACATTTAAAAGTAAAATACTATTCCTTGGCTATGGAAAAATTAAAATGCAGACAAAGTACAGAAACCGTCAGGTGTTTCAGCTCAAGTCAGCTGCCGAAGCTCTTCCCGTCCCTGAAAAAGGCTGTTTTTGTACTTTCAATGAAAAAATCCAACAAAGCCAGTAATTCTTTGATTGATTTTCGTGCTGTAATCTACTACTCCCGAATCTACGTGAATCTTTGTATTAAATTCACATGTGTGGTTCATGATCTGGACTGTGCAATTATTTTGCCGCGTGTCAAAGTTTCAGTGGCCGTATCAGTGCACGGCTGCACGCTTAAGAACAAAAAAAAAACAAAAATATATCTTTTTCTATTTTTCAGAATAACAAAATCATTAGAAAAAGAAAAAAGAATAACAAAAAAAAATACAGTCAACCGCACAGTACTTCAGAACTGCCAATAGAATTACGACACGTCATGTCGCCTGTGATAGATGCTTACAACGTGACAGTTGCTTACGATGTGCCAGTTGCTCAGGCTAAAACACTAAATAGTACTCTCCCTTTTACCATCCCCTCTCTCTTCATTTTACAATATATATATAGGAAAGTATATCTTTTATGCAATTATAAGTTCACCCATCATGCTATATAAAATATATACATCTTCAACAATTTATAAGAAAAGAAGAGATGAAATATTGGAGATTTTATCCCCAGAAAAAATGACACACCCTGTAATGTTATAATTCTTAATTTATTTTTATAATTCTCATTTTTCTTTCCAATCCATTTATTTTCTTAAAAGAGCAATTTCCAATTTGACTCCTCTAAATTTTTTTTTCTCCTAATTTATTTTCAAATATAATATTATGATTTATATTAATAAAGGGTATGTTCTATCTTTATCATAGATATAACTTTTCTTAAAAAAAATTATGATATTCATATTTTAAATGAATCAATAAATAAATAAATGAGGAACAAAAATAAACAATGAAAAGACTAGTGGGCTACTAATAGCAAATTCTAAAACATAAACTTGAAAACTTTTTGAGTTTATGGGCTGCAACAAGTCAAGGGCCTAAAATGGCCCATTACTGGAAAGATCTATTCTTGTAGTCTTCCATTTCCTTCCCTCCCAAAGGACGGGCATGCAGAGGTACGGAGCAAGAAGACTCGCTGCTCAGACTCCTATGGCCATCAACAAATGGACCGGTTTCAACGATTCACTGTCATTCCCTCCTCACTCTCACCACGAAAACGGAGGTGCCCACTCGCGCTCTCTCTCTCTCTGTTTTTCGCAATCTACAACTGGGTTTATATGTATATAGTTTTTTTTTTTTATTCTTGCCTTTTCTAGAGTCAACTTTTGGTGATGGTTATGGTAATGGTATGGTTCTTAAAAATTCTTCCAGATCATCAATTGTTTTGCGATCTTCTTGAAGCATGCAAACTATCTCAAGATATAAGAACTGCAACTGAAACCCATACAAGAATCATTAGATTTGGTTATGGAACTAATTCATCTATTGCAGCTTCTCTGATTTCAACCTATGTAAATTGTAATCAACTTAATCTTGCTTATCAAGTTATCCGTCAAGTTTTCTCTTGGACCGTTAGTTTGGCGGGTTTGAATTTGGTTATTGATAGTTTCATGAGAATTGGAGAATATGAGATTGCGAAGAAGGTGTTTTGTAAAATGCCTGACCGAGATGTGGTTACATGGAATTCAATGATTGGAGGTTACGTTAGAAATGGAAAATTTGAGGAGGCACTGAGATCTTTTCAAGCCATGCTTAGCTCAAATGTTGAGCCAGATAAATTTACATTTGCATCCGTTATTACTGCATGTGCAAGGCTTGGAGCTCTTAACCATGCTCAATGGTTGCATGATTTGATGGTTCAGAAAAGAATAGAAGTTAACTTCATTTTGAGTTCTGCGTTGATAGATATGTATTCGAAGTGCGGTAGAATTGAAACTGCAAAGGAAGTTTTTGAAAGTGTCGAACGAAATGATGTTTCTGTTTGGAATTCATTGATCAACGGGTTAGCAGTTCATGGTCTTGCTTTAGATGCAATGATGGTATTCTCGAAGATGGAAGCAGAAAATGTTTTACCTGATTCTTTAACTTTTCTTGGGATTTTAAAAGCATGTAGCCATTGTGGTTTGGTTAAAGAGGGTCGCAAGTATTTTGATTTAATGGAAAATTATTATTCAATTAAGCCACAGCTTGAGCACTATGGAGCAATGGTTGATCTCTTGGGTCGAGCTGGGTTGCTAGATGAGGCTTATGCCATGATTACAGCAATGCCAATGGAGCCAGATGTTATTGTATGGAGAATACTTCTTAGTGCTTGTAGAACACACAGAAATACAGAGTTGGGGGAAGTTGCTGTTGCAAATATATCAGGCCCTAAGAGCGGAGACTATGTTTTATTGTCAAATATCTACTGTTCCCAGAATAGATGGGATAATGCTCAAGAAGTGAGAGAAATGATGAAAGAGGAGGGAGTTCGTAAGCGTCGGGGAAAGAGTTGGTTTGAATGGGAAGATGTGGTTCACCGATTTAGGGCAGGTGATAAATCTCATCCTGAAACAGAAGCATTATACAAGATATTGGAAGGTTTGATCCAAAGAACAAAGTTGGAGGGATTTGTGCCCTCAACAGAGTTAGTTATGATGGATGTTTCTGAGGAGGAAAAGGAGGAAAACTTGTATCATCACAGTGAAAAGCTGGCATTGGCCTATGGAATCTTGAAAACTAGCCCTGGAACAGAAATCAGGATTTATAAAAATCTTCGAATCTGCTATGACTGTCACAATTGGATAAAAATGGTTTCCGGGCTGTTAAGCAGAGTGATTATCATAAGGGATCGGATACGTTTTCACCGATTTGAAGGGGGCTCATGTTCTTGTGGAGACTATTGGTAGTGTGTTTTTGATAACCAGAGACAGCTTTAAGTCTTAACCAATGCTTGCACCAAAGTCTGAAATGGAAAGAAAGATTATTTTATTTCATTGATCACTTTGTCACTTGATCTGGCTTTTACAGTTTTACATAAGTGGTAGGAAGAGTTCAGAGATTGATTGAAGAGATCAATCCATGCTTCCTTTGTAGTCTATTTATACGCGCTCACAATGCATCCATGTGCTGTTTATTTATTTATTTTTTCTTGTTCAGCGTAGTATCGGACTCGACAGGTTGACCATCAAATCTATTGTTATATTTGATCAGATTCAGGATACATTTTGCTCATTGCATAGGCAAATCTTTCGAATATGGATTAATAGTTTCTTGATACACTTTATATACTACAGGATGCGGGTGGTTGATTGATTAGTTATCTTGGATAGGGACCAGTGACATTTTCCCTCCGTAGATCTCCGGAATTTGGCTCTCATCGATGTCTTCAAGTAGAGTGGACTTCAGCTTCTTGTTCTCCACAAATACTATCTGAGAGGACATCAAGGAACAGCCTCTTATTGTTAACAATCAGAAGACAGACACCTAAAATATTTCCTTTTTTTTTTTTTTTTGCCCCCTACCACATGGGAAATGGAAAATGTTTTTTTTTTTTTTTTTTTTTTTTCTAAAAAAAAAAAAAAAGAAAACTGTAATTGTTTTTTAAATTTCAGTTTTCATTTCAAGAAACCATTGTAATTTATCAAGTAAACATATCTTTATGTCCAATTCTTCTCCACAACAAAAAAAAAAAAAAAAAGGAGAGAGAGAACTCACCTTTTTCTTGGTGGTGTCGTCTATAAAGGGGTAAATGATTTTCCAAACTGCCATAAAAATGTGTGGTACATGAACCAGAAACAACTTTCCTAGCCTTTCTGGGTAGTAGTCCTGCAATAACCATTGAAAATAGTAAGTTCTTGTTTTTCTTTGCTTATAAGTTTCAAGTAAAGAAACCATAGTTACCGCCAAAATGGATAACGCAGCAAGATATCCACGAATATCGGTGTTCGCATATCCCCAACCTTCAAGATCTCCGATCCCAACAAATTTCTCTTCTCCTTCCGGCATCCTGATGCATCAAATTAATCAAGTCGTCGCATCAAATATATATATACCTCCAAAGAATATATACTAATCAAGGAATAATTAATTACCTTGAGCATACTTTATCCAGGCTGAACACTACATAACCTGCACATATGTACATACACAAGTATAATTATTAACAATATTTATAATTACTGTTTTGTTTTTACATATAACTAAATAAAAGATAATACGCTTGAATTCGTCTAAACTCTTTTTGTTTTGAAAATGTCTGGCACCAAAAACAACTGCGATAGGACGTCCTTTCTTGTCAGATCCTTGCAGAAACATTTTGTTCTGTGCAATTTCATTAGAAACTTCTGATAAAGAAATGAACCCATTTGGAACAAATTCATTTCTCCATTTAAGGTATTTGAGAAACATTACAGAAGCTTTCTGTATATCTAAATCACGTGCTCTCAGAAATCTTCTCAGTGTCAGGTCATCAACTTCCTGCACAAACATTGTAGGAATAATAAATTTATCTTCTTGTTCCTTAAAATGACAGTGAAGTTCGGTAGGTGGAAATTAAAACTACCTTTGAAGATGGATCACGAGCTTCAACTGTGTCTCTCATGAGACAGATTCTAGAGTGCTCAGTCTTTTGATAAATATCATCACTTTCTTGTTCCATTGTTGTTGTTTCTCTAGTCTTCAGTATTGGCATCATGCTTCTCTTCTTTGAAGAACAAGAGCTAGCTTGTATGGAAAAAATGCACTGATATATATATAGAGAGATTATAACATCAAAAAAAAAATGTGGTGTATTAATTTGTTGATCTCCACGTCGCAGAGTAGAAATGAGAAATTAATCCTGTTTTGTCGTGAGATGACATGTGATGTCGTATGCAAATTAAGTTCAACAGGATCCGGTCGTTAACTAGTTATTATTACTTGTCATTTATTTATTTATTTATTTATTATTTTGATATTTACAGTATGAGGGTCTTGGTTGGGTTTGATTAGATTTTTTTTCCAAGCCATTTAAGGACCTATCCTAAGCAATTTTAAGTGTATATACCCTCATATCCACTTTGTGCATTCAGAATTATTTTTTTCAAATAAATTTTAAATTAAATAATTTTTAATAAAATCTGAATCCTGAACCATAAGAAAGAGGAGCACCCATCTTTATCAATAAAAAATCCATTAAACGTAGTGATGACCGCAGGTACGAGAGCCATAAACACAATACTCTGATATTAATAGCGAAAAGGGTGGTGGTCTAGGAAATTGACAAAATTAGGTCTTGAAAGGTAACGAGTTGTTCGGTCATTTCCAACTGATTTTAATTACAAAATTAAAAAGGAAAATGACATGACAGAAAGGAGCTGAAAACAAATGGAACCAAAATTGGGTTGGAGCAACCAAGCTCCAGTGGTGTGGGACACAGTTTTCTTGCGTCCGTGAATCCAACTTTAGATTCATCAACTACCTCTACGTAAAGATATAAATGAGCTGACTCCACCTTTGTAGCTACTCACTATTTATGTAATTTTCGGACATTTTTACTTGTGTTTCAATTAATCCAAAATAGATTATGCAATTATATATATATATTTAAACAATTATATAATTGAGAGAATAATCGGTGAAATAAAAATTTATTGAAAAAAATTGTTTAATAGATTATGAAATAATCAGTCAAAACAATTATATTTTGGTTTATAGATTATGAAAAACATTGACAGTGAAATGAAAACAATTAAAAGTAATTGATTCAAAAACTTGGACCATTTGGTTTGTCCAACAGTCCATCCACCACCACACATATGTAAGCAGCAATTGCGTGGCCTTAGGCTTCAACCAATTAATGTGAGGATGGAAATGAAACAATTATTAATAATTAATTAATGGGCTGTTTTCCAAATTGCAATAAATTAATAGCTTGCAGTTGCAGATAGTTCAACAACCCACATTTTATGTCCTCTCATTTCTGCTTCTTATTATTGTGGTTGAGAGAGTAATCAGTTTTGCGATTAAAATTTTAATGCAGATATTTAAATTATATAGTCTTTTTTTTTTTTTACATGAATAATATAATTTTTTCAATTCATTTATTATTTTTTTCTTTGAGTTTGAAAGATTTTAATTTTATGAGCTCGAAAAGAAAATATTATATTTTTTTCAATTCACCCTTTTCAAATAAATAAAAATCTTTTCCCTTGATATTTTTCTCATATATTTTCTTTTCCAAGAGGAATATTTATTTTTTGCTTTTAATTTTAAAAACTAAAATATATATATTTCTTTATACGGTGTCAAATTAATTAAATTAGTTGGAAATTTATATGTTTAGGTCAGTTGCAGCCTTTTAGTCTCTGTTTGAATTGAATGAGTGGCATTCAAAACCAGCAGGCCCCCGTTCACGTATATGTATGAACTCAACAGCTCACGGCCTCATTTATAACGTACGAGTGTTGAAATTTTTTGGAAGTATTGTATGGATAATAAATGAAGTTTGATAAATAATATTAAAATTGTTTTTAAATTATAAATTGTGAGGGTTTGTCTCAAGTTAATATAAACAGGCTTAATATTTTCTTTTCTTTTTTTTTTAAATAGGGATTAAAGTCACTTGTAATAATTAAAACCTCTGCTTCTTAATGTAATAATATCTACGTAAATTTCTGTCAACCACCACGTGCATGTTGGTTACACTTTTTACAAACATGTGAAGACGAAATTCCTGCAAGTACGTGCGAGGAGAAAATTTTTAATTTGTTATTGTGAGCTTAGGAGCTGTTTGGGCCAGGAAAGAAAGGGAAGAATTACGGAAAGTCTATATGAATCTCAAAGTGGACCCAATAGAGTGAGAGAGCAAGCCCATTCTTTTTTGACCCAAACTAAAATGCATCACACATGTTCTCATGGCTGAGAAGGTGGCAGTGTCACCCGAAACTCGCAAACTGGACCCAAAATTAGCTAACGAGAATTTGACCAAGCACCGCCTCCCTCAAACCCCCATACACACAAATCAACAACATAACAGAGACAGAGGCACAGAGGCAAACAGCGTAGCCACTTGCCGGTGAGCAAAATATCACTGCAATTAATTAAGTTAGCACAGAAGAAAGAAAAAAATGGGAAGTAAAGAGCGAGCAAAGGAAAGGAGAGAAAAAAGACTCCAAGAGATTTCCCTTCTCCGTACCATTCCCTATTCCGATCACCAAAGGTACTTTTCTCCATTTTTTTTTTTTAATTTTCTTTTTCCTTTGGGGTTTCAGATCTGAAATTGTAATTTCTGTTTGGGGAAATATTCCTAGGTGGTGGTCCGCAGAAACAATTGCGGTGGTGACTGGTGCTAACAGAGGAATTGGGTTTGAGATTGTAAGACAACTTGCAGATCATGGATTGACAGTTATATTGACATCAAGAGAAAGTAGTGCTGGCCTTGAAGCTGCCAATATCTTGCAAGAATCAGGTCTTAATGTGGTATTTCATCAACTTGATATCTTAGATTCTTCGTCTATCCAACAGTTTACAGATTGGATACGAGAAACTTATGGTGGAATAGATATTCTGGTAATTGGGTTACTTTAAGCTACAATTTTTAGATGTTTATTCTCTTTTATCTGGCTGATTTTAGTTCTATTTTCGATGTTTCGCATCATTTTATTAGCTGAGAAACTATCTTGAATTTGTTTGATGTATTTATTGTTTATGTTTTGCAGGTGAATAATGCAGGTGTTAATTACAATCTTGGGTCTGATAATTCTGTTGAAAATGCCCGTATGGTTATTAATACCAACTATTATGGGACTAAAAATGTGATTAAAGCTATGATTCCATTGATGAGACCTTCAGTTGCAGGTGCTCGTATTGTTTGTGTAAGCTCACGGCTGGGTAAAGTAGGTGGAAGACGTAATGTAAGTAATGCTTTTTCATGTCTCGTATCACCCTTATATTTAAGAAATTATCTTTTAAGGGTCCTTAATGCCACATTCTCTGATCTAGCTTTATCTATACACTATTTACAACCTGCTTGCTTTGGGGGAAAATTTTGTATGTTTGATGCATGTGCAATAGAACTTTTAATAATTTATTTGGAATGGTAAATTCAAGCACATTCTGATGATGGGTTCTTGCAATTTAGTTGAATGTGTAATTTTTTGGTGCTGAATGGAAAACAGGAAGTCCATGTTCTTTATGGCGAATCACTTACCTCTCCATTCTGTTTGTCTCTTTAAAGAAAAGAGATTATGTGCTAGTTTGCTTGATGCTTTTAGTTTTAGATACCAATTGTTTAATCGCTAACTGTAGGTCACTTACCTGACAGAGGATTGGAGATGCAACTTTGAGGGAAGAATTAACTAACCTAGAAACACTATCAGAAGAACTCATTGATAGGACTGTATCTACTTTCCTTCAGCAAACAGACGATGGAAGTTGGACATCAGGCGGATGGCCTCAGAATTTCACTGATTACTCGGTGTCAAAACTTGCAGTTAATGCTTTCATTCGGTTAATGGCAAAGGAACTCTCAGACCGGCCTGATGGTCAAAAGATCTATATCAACTGCTACTGTCCTGGCTGGGTAAAGACTGCCATGACAGGTTGGGCTGGTAATGTATCAGCTGGGGACGGGGCTGATACTGGAGTATGGCTTGCCCTGCTTCCGGACCTGTCAATATCAGGAAAATTTTTTGCTGAGAGAAGGGAAATAAACTTCTGAGGCAATTATGGTGATTGCAATTGCAGGGTTTGTTGTCCAGTTCCCATCTCCTTAACTGAGAACAGATTTGTAACATTCAAAGGGGAAAGATGAAAACCAGTTAGCTTACATTTCTTGACCCCATATTTGAGAGTCTTCCCCTTTGGCTTTTATTTTTGTTCTTAATTGTTTTTCCTACCATCAATGTTCTCATTCATGCTCTGTATACAATGCAAGTGAAGGTTATTCATTTCTTCCTTAGATTTTAAAGAAATTTTACCACATAGTATGTGAAGACTATATATATATATATATATACACACACACACTTTTTATTGCAACAAAAAAGGTAAAACCAGGAAAAGACTCTGGCCCTAGCCTCATAAGGCTTCTGGACTGGTAAAAATGGACGTGGTTGCTTGCTTGATTGTACAGCAGGTTCAGTGTAGGCTTTTATTTTTCTTTGAAAGGCAAATCATATACCTTGTTAAAGGGTTAAATAAGAATATATGCAAATTTACAATTTTTTACACTAAGAATTGTACAAATTCAATTTATTCTTTTTAATAGCTTTTCATTCTCAATGTAATTCACATCCAAAAGCACGATTATCCCAAATCACACATAAAGGGAAATAAAAGAAAAATAATAATCCAAACTTATCCCAAAACACAAAAATAATGAAGAAAACATTAACTATATATTTTGGTGTATATATATGTAGTTTGTATCAGGAAAAAAAAAAAAATAGCGAAACACCCACATGGAGTGGAATTAAATTTTATGAGTGACACCGGACTTAATTCTTTGTGGATCAATTAAGGCCACGATGCGACGACCCCAACGAGGGCCTGCTAGCGGCTGCCTTCTCCGTTCCATTAAAGCCCACGACACAGCGTCTCCACGCCATCTCTTTCTCGCTTAAGATTTTAGTTTTGTAGCTCGTTTTCTGCAGAAATCACAAGTCGGATCAAGAAAAATGGCGAGCTTAAGGAAAGCTCTGGTTAGCGCCCACCGTGTCCTCAATTACTCCGCTACCCTGAGTCGGAGCTCGATTGCCACCCTCCCTCCCATTGGCGGAAGAACCCCTTTCAGGTATCAACCTAATTAATTCCCCCTCACAATTCGATATCTTGATTTGATCGTAATGAAGAAAAAGAATTTCGGTTAACTGAATTCATTTGTGTTTGTTTCTGCCAGGTCTCAATACGGTTGGTTATCCCCTTATTCAACTGTTAATGATAGTGAGACGCGATCTTTGGATATTGACCTCTCCAGTGAAGAAAGCAAAAGGCGTTTATTTAACAGGTTTATGTCGTTTAATTTATCGTTAGTTTAATTCTCTTCTGAAGAATTTGGATATTATACGCAGAAAACCTGATAATCCTGTTTTTGTGGTCTCTGTGTTAAAAGACTGTTGTATAGGAGTAAACAGAGAGGGTTCCTGGAGCTGGATTTGGTTTTGGGGAAATGGGTAGAAGAGCATATTTCTTCCATGGACGAAAATGGAATTAAAGCACTTGTTCATCTTCTTGACTTGGTAAAGTTTCTTATTTGCTCATGTCATAAATGAATTGTCTTTGCTTATTTATTTTTGTTATTTTGCTTTACTACTTAGATTATTTATTTTATTTTTCTCCCCAAACTGCATAAAGTTATTTGTTAAACTTATTAGTGAGTGTATGTGGATTCTGAAATACAAATTGCTTTAAATTTCTTTGAAGTAGATTCTCAAGCTGAACATTGGTCTGGCCTGATATCGTTATTCTTTAAGGTGGTTTTATGCCTCGAGGATTACATGATGGGTTGTTAATTCCTTGGAGAATGTATACATGCATAACTGCTTGTGCATTTAAATAATTCTTATTATCTAATTATGTGACCGTTTTTGGTGCTTAGATTGTGCTCTATTCATGCACTTGGAGAGTTGGAGTTTAAATTATAAGTTATAACTATAGGCCTTGGGCTAAATATGGGTCATAAGAGGCTCTTTCATTCAGTCTCTACCTCAATGTTGTGCTCGTATCTATGGGAGCCAGAGTATTCTATAAATGCATGCATATTAGGAAAATCCTTGCCTATACTGTTTGGAACTTGAAAAGTAGACCATTGAGCATTTCTGTCTTATCTGCATATTTGATTCCAGTAGCATTTCAGCTTGAAATATTTACTGATAAAAGAGAGAATTTTATGCTTGCTTTGACATTTTACTTTGAAATTGCCTTTGATGAATGTGAATCACTTCAAGAATAGAATTCCACACTATCATTCCTATCTGGTAAGGTTTCCTAGACGGGTTATGAGTTATGCCTTTGATGAAGGATTTAGTACGAGACGGGATTTTACTCCATTATATTTTATCCCTGCTTTAATATGTGGATTCTGTTATGCAGGAAAATCCAGATCTTTGGAAGTGGTTAACTTGTCAGGAGCAACCTCCAGAGGCAGTGAGCACAAATCCTGTGAGTTCCATTGGTGTTCATCTTGAATCTCTCTTTGCCTTGTATCATGCTGCATCCTTACGTTTTACATTTATTGCTGTAGGTGTTTTCTGCAGTTCGTGACAAGGTCATGAACAACCTCAACCGCCATGCTGCTCCAGAGACACGTGCAATACCCGGACAACCATGGGTGAGAGGGTGGGATGATATCAAGAAAAGTCCTGGCAGTCCTGTAGCTGGGAATCAGTAGCTGCCGGAATGTTAAGCTGGAAGATTATGGGTTGATACTTATCATTTGTAACAGAAGAAGATGAAGAATAGTATATAATTTGTCACATAATATCGTCTTTTCCTTCTCATAAATACTAATATGATATGAACAAGATAAATGCTGCTGGCTGTAGTGAAGCAAGAAATTTAGCAGCCTCACCTGTGGGCTCTGCCCATTTGCTAGTCAAATATATCGTTTTGTGAAATTTATGTTATGGGTTGATACTTATCATTTGTAACAGAAGAACATGAAGAGTATATAATTTGTCACATAATATCGTCTTTTCCTTCTCATAAATACTACTGTGATATGAACAAGATAAATGCTGCTGGCTGTAGTGAAGCAAGAAATTTAGCAGCCTCACCTATGGGCTCTGCCCATTTGCTAGTCAAATCCTCTTTTGAGATATCGTTTTGTGAAATAGATGTTATATTTCTCAAATTGCATGTCTTTGTTTATGCTAGTTCTCTGATTACCCACATTGTCATATTGTGAGAGGTGGCAATCCAAAATGGTTACAAGCGAGGCACAAACGGAGAAAATAAAATATCACAGGGCAATAGTATAAATAAGTCTAAATTTTGGGTGGGTAAAAATAGAAATTCTAATACTGGAACTCCTGGAACGGAAAATAGAAAAGAATTGCGAGGATAAAGCATAGACCCAATACGAGGAGAGGATAGCATATCCATGGCCTCAGTAATTAAACCGGTTTCCTTCTCTCTCCAAGTTCTTCTCTTGCTTTCCTTTTTCATTGTCTTCTCAGTAGCATCAAAGACTGCAGACCCAACACCAGCGCCATGGCCTCTCCAATTCCACTCGATACTCTTCATGAACGACAGCACCGGCCAGCTTCAGGTAACGGACCTCTGGTACGACTGGCCTAATGGCCGGAATTTCAATATAATCCAGAATCAACTAGGAAAGCTGCTTTATGACCTGGAATGGGATAATGGCACTTCGTATTACTACACCCTGGACTCCAATCAAGAATGCAAAGTCCGACATTTCCCGGTGGGTATTCTCCGACCGAACTTTCTGGACGGTGCTACCTATTTGGGTCAGAAGCAAGTTGATGGCTTTCTCTGTAACGTATGGGAGAAGGTTGATTTCATTTGGTACTATGAGGATGTGGTAACAAAGAGACCAGTGTACTGGGTCTTCTACACAGGTATTTATTATTATTATTACTATTCTGGAAACAAATAAATAGCTAAAATTTTTCATTAATTTAAATTTTATAATTGAGTGCCTTATTGGTAGTTTGTTTTTCAGGGATGGTTATTCATGTGATGACCTTCGAAGTGGGAGCAGTGCTAGAGGATGAAAAGTGGCAAGCTCCTGTTTACTGTTTTAAGGAGAACAATCCTTATCCTGTAATTGAATCTTTATCTACTGTTGGTAGTGGTGGATCTTTCAGGGGTTTGATGAGAGGAGCGTTTGATGATTAAATGGGGCAGTAATAGAATTTGCTTGTTTGTTTTCAGATTCATATCCAATGGCATTAACAGTTGCATCTTCGTAATCTATCTGTTTCAAATGAATAATAATTTTGCGTTGGACAATTGAAGACTTGAGAATATCATATTCCCAGAAGTAGGCCAAAATTGCACATAAGCCCACATTTACGGTTCAATTCTTGGCGATTCGCCAAATAATATGGAATAAAGAGAAAAATAATGATATAATTTTAGTTTAAATTTAAATGCGAAATAATTATTTAATAAAATAAATTTATAATCTTAATTATTAAATTCAAATTTACAATCAATAGACAATTTTATTTTAAAAATTTGTTCAAATTATCATAATCCTTGAATTGAAAAGTTTTAAAAAGGTTATAGATTAAAATCGCAAATACTCAAAGTTGGTTTATAAAAAAGGTGTCCTTCTCAAGGAAAACCAAAAAATTTTGGGGGGCGTAAACGTCATTCTGCAACCTAAAATGAAAGGATGAGAGCGGCCCAGGTAATCTGCCTCGCCAAGAAAAATGAAAGCTTGAGCCTTTGAAGTGGCTGACGAAGCCCAAAAGCACTTTCACTTGCTAGTCGACAATCAATTGCAGATTAATCTGGAATTACAACTGCTTACTTTCTGGTTTCATTGATCATTCAAACCAAATCCTCTTTTATCATTACAGTGGCAATCACATAAACACACAATTAGTTTGCAGTTTCTATTTCTTCGCCTCTTTGCAGCCGATTGTTTCGTTTTACGTTTCAGTTCAATTTTGGAGCTGAAGAAGCTAGTGGTTGGTGTTTATATGTGGGTTAGGATATAAAATTACTCAAAATGGGCTCGGGCTCGGATTCGGAGTCTAATGGATGGAGCCGAGCTCGAGGATTGGTGGTAAAGACGCTGGTTTTGATTGGAGGCGCGATTCTGGTTAAACGCCTAACTAAATCAACTACTCGTTGGGACCATACTCGAATTGTAACTCAATCACTTAGCGGCGAGAAGGTACTGTTTAATTATGCTATTGTCTTTTGTTTTTGGTTCATTATCACTTGCGTTGCTTTTCTAATTGAAGTGTAAATTTAATTTGTTGGGTTAGTTCTCGAGAGAACAAGCATCCAGAGATCCTGATAATTACTTCAATATTAGGTATATACATTGTCTCTCTCTTTTTTATCCTGAATTGTAATGAAATTTGATTAAGCGATGAGCCACTATCAGATTTTGCTTTGATGGTGGATTGTGGTGAGTACTTCCAATGTTTTAAGTTTTAGGAATTTTTATGTGCAGAATGCTTACTTGTCCAGCAGCGGATATGGTGGATGGTTCCAAGGTTTTATATTTTGAACGAGTTAGTTTAACAGACTCACTGCCTTCACTGATTTTTCTTTTTTGTTCATCTATTTAGTTATTTATTTATTTAGGAGATACTCCTTTTTCATTTTTTAAATTCAGTTGATCTTTTCCGTTTGGTTAGGCGTTCTGTAGGACTCCTCAAAAGCCCTTTCGACAGGTAATCTACCCCATTTTCATACTTTCGCATAAAGTTCTGAAATTTGAAAAGTTTATGGTTTGATCATGTAAATTTATGGCCATTGAATTTACATTTTGCTTATATTTGAACTTTTGATATCTTTATATCTTGATCATTCATTTTATTAAATTATGGAATTGGATGAGCTTCCAAGCAAGGATTTTGCTTGCTCTTAGCATTTTTTAATGACACTTTTTCAATAAAAAATTCTAATATACCTATATGGTTGCAGAGGTTTTATATGGTGAAGCCTTGTCCAAAGGAGTTGAAATGTGATGTTGAGGTGAGCTTATATTGCAGTTGATTGTTCTTTAAGAGCATTTTTTACCTGTTTGCCTGCATTGGGGATTAAGTACTTGAAAAATGTCTTTCCATCACATGCTAGGACTAACCCTAAGGAATCAACAGTGCTCCTAATATCATTGTTGCAATTGAAATGTCTTTCCTGGGCTAGTTATTAGTTGCAGTGTTCTTATGAATACCTCTTGTTTCCTCCTTTGCCCATTGCTGGGTTTAAATCATTCTCCTTTTTCTATTTCATGAGAGAGCATGAGAAAGTTTCTAGAAGCACATAAAACAACATGCAAATCATTTCATTCTTTCATTAATGGACAGGTGAGCTCATATGCCATTAGAGATGCAGAGGAGTACAAAAATTTCTGTGATCGCCCGAAGGACCAGCGTCCATTGCCTGAAGAAGTTATTGGTGTAAGCTTTCTAGAGACATTAAGATTTTGACTTTAATTCATCATCATTTTGGTATTTGATTCTGTTGAATGAGTTTCAGAACATTGTTAATTGTAAATACACTTTCTATCTTTCTTAGAGGTTTTAGATTAGGTACACTATCCTTCAAGTTTGAAAATAACTCTTGAACTTGCAAGTTTCAACCTCATCACCTTGAAGTTTAATTGGGTTACAAACTATGATTGTAACTGGGACAAATACTTTGAAACTTCTAACCAGCTCATATCAGTTGAAATTTTTTCTTTCTCAATAAATCCTTCAAGTATTTAAAAAGCACAGTATTTGTCCAAAATTACGTGTGACACATACCATGCTGTTGATGTCACAAATGAACATCCTTAACTTTGGGACTATTATGGAGCACTTTTAACAAGGACTTAATTGAGAAATCATTATAAATTTTGGAGGTTTTCAAGGGTATTTATGCTGGTTGTTATCTTTGATGCTACTGATGTGGACTATCAATGCCTGAAAGCATCTGTACTTCCTCTACAATGCCTATCTATTTCCATGCCCCATATTTTTTTCCTTGGTATATTCTTATTGTATATCCAAGTGAATCTGTGAAATAATCTTTTCATTTTGGTAGGCTTGTCCTTTAGGTTAATGCTGGTTGATAGGGATATTTTAGGTTCAGTCAAAATTTCCAGCAGTTGATTGTTGATAATAGCCTGTCTAATCCTTCGTTACCAAAATGGATACTATTCAATTCTGTGGGTGAATATGATAACTTGGCCTCTGCTTATTTAGTCTCATCAGTTGTCATTTTTGTGCAGGATATTGCAGAACATTTGACAACAATATATCTTAAACGTTGTGACCGTGGAAAACGCTGTTTATACGAAGGTTCTACTCCCCCTGGTGGATTCCCAAATTCATGGGTACTTGCATTTCACCCTTCCTGTTATCAATGAATTGATAATTTTCCAACATTTGCTTGTGGTTTCTGCACCTATCCCTGGAATTATAAATTGAAGATAATTGATTTTTGGAAGAAAGGGACAAGTTTAATTGTAGTCATCACTAATATTGACAGAATGGAGCAACCCACTGCACTTCTGAACTTGCAATTTTGAAAAACAATGAAATACACACCTGGGATAGGGGCTACGACGATGATGGAAATCAGGTCTGTTTCATGGCCTTGCTTTGTCTAGCGTAAAATCTATTTGAAAATGAAACGAAAGCTCATATTTTGCATTATTTTATTAAGATTGCCCCCGTCTGTAAGTTTGAAAGAGTCTATTCTGCTGGTTGCAGGTATGGGGAGTGAAGGATGGACCTTATGAGTTCAAGCCTGCACCTGCCTCTAGTGTTAATGGCATGCTTCCTGCTTTGAATTTCCCTCCTCCACATTCAATGGAGAAAAGAATAGAGGGTTCTTTTGTCTTGCAAGAATGATCACTTGCTTGCTACATATATAGCCCATGTGTAAAGTTGCAAACTTTAATTATTTTATCAAATTACAATTCTCTAACCAATAAGAGTATGTATCCCATCAATTTTTTGTTTTGTTGGGCTTGAGAGATTGTGACATTGGTGAAATCACAGACTGCATTAGTCATAGTGTTTGATAATGGAGATTTTTGAGAGATTCCAATCGTTAATAAGTTTGGGATTCTGGAGTTGTTTGATTTTTTATTTTCCTTCCAAATTACAAGATTGAAATTACTGAATCTCGGAACAAAGGCAAAATAGAAAAGGTTTATGAATTCCCTCTTATGGAATTAATAACAAGAATTGCTCTGTTCTATGAAAAACATTAACATGATAACACCTGCCATATTTCCTACGTGGATTCTGCTACCATTCAACCTTGAAAGCTACCGTTCAGGTAGAAGTATAAACCGGCAAGGGCTACAGCTCCAACTGCAATTCCTATTGGCAATGCTCGCCTGAGATAGTTTTCACGATATAAGATTCTGAATTTCAAAAAATAGTAAGTTAAAACCACAATAAGTTAGAATAACGCATACCCAATTGCCTCATCTCTCTGTAATTGTGCTTTACGTGCCTTTCGAACATCTGTTTGATTATCATTTTTGGTCACAGTAGGAGCGTAAGGCTTAAATCTCCTTTTAGGAGCACCACAAACTGCAGAAACCAAATACCGAATGGATAAGGAAGGCAATTTCAATAACCCATACGTAAAATTAATGGTACTCACCAGGGCAGAAGTACTTGTCAGGCAGTTTCTCGAAAGGAGTCCTCTCATTGTAAATATACCTGCAATTATCAGAAATTATAACTAATTAATAATTGTACAGAATAGAATTGAATCATATATGTATATATACTATTAAGCACCCGCAATCGCGACAAATATAAGCTTGCTTGGAAGCAACGCGCATGGAGTATCTCGGAGCAGAAGATGCCAGAGGCTGCTGGAGTTGATTAGAATTAGCAAGCGACAAGAGATAAAGAGAGGGAGAAAAGAAAGAAGATTTCAGGGCAAAACGATCAGATGGGGCCCGAAGACCAGCATTACTTCCATTTGGAGCTAAAAGAGAAGGAGAAGGCTTTCGAGCTTGAAGCCTCGTAGGTGCTTGCAGGGCCATTTTTTTTCCAGTTCTCTTCTCACTGAAAGAAGGAGAAGAAGAGATGTGGTGGAGATAAGACTTGAGAAATGAATAGAGAAGTAAAAATGAAATGAGTAGACAGTAGTGTGCTTTTGGCTAATTGGACAACACGTGGAAGCGTGGCTTTCACGTAGCCCACAGAAAAGACTTAGTTTTCTTTCTAGGCCTTTCTATCATTCCATTTCTATGTACGTGTCCAAGCTTTTTTGTCGCTATTTTCTTCTATTACTTTTGCCTCCCAATATTAAAAAACAAGAAGAATTTTATGTACGTCATGCATTTTTTTTTTTTTTTGGGGAAGAAAACTGATACTTGTATCAACCTGTTCCTGACATTATAGATAAACCTTTCATCTCGGTCTTCATTTCATTCTTGAAATTTCTAAAACTGGCTAAATTTAAGCATCAAGCATCCATGATCCATCCGTATGATTATGTGGTTAATACTTCAGCATGGATCGAGAGATTCAATATTCGTCTGACAATTCTGAGACCAGAATAAGACTTGACAAGCTTTCAAAGTTTTTAAGTCCAAGATCATCATAAGCTACAATGAGGTAACTAAATGAAGTAATCAGAGAGAATTAGCCCTGACGAGAAGTTCCTTTACATAAAACAAAATATTACAACCCACAACTTCTAGTAATGCCCCGAACCCTGCCAAACAATACTTTTGCATTATCCAACGTATCGTCACAGAATCAAGATTTACACTTTGTATAAGCTCTATGGGCAGCACCAAGGGAATGACTGCTCAGAATTTCTTCAAGAAACCTGATGTTATAGCTGCTACCACGGTTTCAGGTCACCAACAGGACCTGCAGTCCAGTTCAAGATCTTCTCACCTGGCTTCAAGTAAATACTTCTGTCATGTGGCAATTTACGTGCAAGTCCATTCAAAACTTGATGAAAAGCATCTCCTGGTTGGACAGGCTGTGGGAATAGCATTGCCTGTTTCATTGAGGGGTTTGCAAGCAATCTCTGCTTCCTCAGTATTACTTCAGGTGGGATTGAGGTGAGAATGGCATCTAAGTTGGGCACATCTTTCTCATCTACAAACACCCCAATTTGTTCCCATGGGATTGCATCCGCAAAAGGCAAAACAATGTCATCTGCTATGATAACAGGAATGCAACCAAATATGACAGCTTCAACCAATCTTGGACTCCATGGAGCCCAGCCAAGTGGACACAAACAAAATACAGCCCGTTGCATGTCTTCATAGTATGTTGATGGGTGCTCTGTGGATATGTCAAAAAGTGGGTTGTCCTTAAAGTTCTCCCACACTGCTGCTCGTGCGCCTCTGCAAGATTTTTAAAACATTCATTAGAGTTATACTGAAACGTCAAATGATTTATATTGAATCTTTCTTTAAATTGGACAGCTCAAGTCATAACTTCAAAGATAAGGTTTTTTACTGAGAAATTTCATCAATATGGTGCCAAAAATGAATTTGAGCCCTTCAGTGCTAGGAGAACAAAATGAAGTAATTTAAAAACATCTAACACTTTCCAGTTAAGATGTAAACTACATGTGAAATACCTTGCATAATAGCCACCTTCTGGGTCGTTTCCCACATCATAAAACAATCCTCTGAAGTATACAAAGATGGATCTAGGAGTTTTCTCAGGAATCAGGTGGGCTTGCATTTTCTGTGGAGGTGCATATGGAGGAATTGTGATTGAACCATCTTTTAAGCAAACGTGATTCCGCTGTCCAAAAGTTTGAACCAAGGTAGCGCGTTGGAGCAAGGGAAGAATTCCTCTTTCAATGGCCTTCTCTTCCTGCAAAAGCACATAGATGAGGAACCATTAAATAAGAGTAAGTACATAAGAACGAGAACCTGGCATAATATAATAACTTGATAAGGAGCACATTAGTACTATACATTGACAAATTTATACAGAACAGAGATTTGAAACAGTGTAGGGCTATCAGAATTCATAAAATCATGTCAGATTGGTTAAGATGTATTAAACAGCCTGTAGCCAGAATCTTGAGGATACAGTTACCAGGAAAGATGAACATGAAACAAATGGATTTGCTCACTTGATAATGGAAGCATGCTCCAAAGTCATGTGGTACTACAAAAAAGTGATCAGCTCCTTCAGTCCGATTCCAATATGGCCAGTTCGAAGAAATAAGCTGGATTGCACTTCTCATCATTCTTGGTGATTTGAAAGGCAAAGGGAGGCCATTTGGTGTCAAGTCACAAGTGGTGTATACAGGAGTATAAAACCAATCAGCTTCCTCGGGATTGAGAGTTCGAACAGGACTAGATAAGAGGAACCGATGCATAAAGATCTCAGCAGCAAACATGTGGGTGAGACATCTTGAATCCTTTTGTAGAATCTTCTTATTATATTTGCTTGGAAGTTCATAAACAAAAACTTTTAGTCTTCCAACAGGATCATCTTCCAAAACATCACCAGCACTACCTACATGTTACAAAACCCAATCACGCTTAAAGATTTCATGCATAGGACTTTACAGAGAGCACATTCAATCATTATCAACATAATAAACTTAACATATCCAAAAACATGCAAGTTTCGCTAGAAAGAATAAACCTCCATTTCCCTCTTTCCTTGCTTCCAGCTTTACCAAATCATGCATCCTTTCACTAGACGCGTACAGGTCTAATCAAAGATGTTTTTATGTCCACCACATAATTTTTTGATTCATAATCTCCAACTTAATACAAAATGAAGCATCAATGTAATATGGGCTTTCCAATGCTTTGGCACTTCATCTTCCTAGTTTAAGTAGTATGAAGAGCATTAAAGATGTAGGACGAAGAGCTACCTGTAGACGAAGAAAGGAAACCTATTCTCTTTTTTGCATAAACTCCTACAAATAGGCACCCATTAGCAGCGATTAACTACTGCTAGAATGGCACCATGGCATAATTAACTTGAGTTAAAATGAAATATGTACTCACTTGACATCATCTCCTTCCACCTATTTTCTTTTAGATACCTTTGTCTTCCTTAACTATATTGACACATTAAGTTTCATCCTCAATTACTATAACGCTAGATAAGTCACATTTTGTGAGGCCACTTTCAGTTAGTGGAGATGCAAACTGTGTTACTTCAGAGCTCCAAATTATTGCTATGTCATGGCAAAGAGAGGCATAGGCAGCCCACTGCTTACATGCATTCTAATTTTGGATCAGTGTTCCAAACTCGTACAATTCTTAAAGCTGCACTTAAGGAAAACGAATACATTTTTGTTTAAGAACTCATAAATTAATAACGAGACTTCAATCAAAGTCAACTGCAGAGAATATGCTTTGACTAGCGTTATACAGAAAATAAAGTAAAGCCAGTAATCAGAGCAAATCCTTAATTGAGCTTCAATTCAAGCCGATCCTCAAGAAGTCTACCATCCAAACAATATTACCTGAACTAAGAAACCAAAACCCTAACTTCAATTATTTAACCTATATCACAGCTAAAAGCTAGAAGAATAGCATAAATTCAACCATTGAAACTGCAAAATAGAGATTCATATACATTAAACATGATATATCTAACACCAAAGATATGTAGAGTACCTGAAATCCTTTCAGTGGGTTGACTCCTTCCCAACTTCACAGCACCAATACTCGATACAGTGGCCGCACATAAAAGAATACCAACAAAAGCCCATTTCCAAATCCTCATTCTTTCAAGCAGACGAGAAGGGAAATTAAAATATCAAAAGAAATCTGACGAAGAAACGGCTGAAAGAAGAATCCGAAGAAGCAGAAACGATGGTTCTCGAGGATATTAGCTGCGAGAGAAAGAAGAAGAGGAGATTACAGTTGAAATGTCACAAAAGCAGGTAGTTACAGGGGTTTTCTTTGAACTACAAGAAATGAGTTTCTTTCAATAATAGAGAAACAGAGACAGAGGAAGAGACTGATGGAGAAGGGCAAGCAAATTTTGGTTGAAGAAGATTCACATGCCGTTCTTCAATTTTTTTTTATTTAATTAATTATTTATTTATAACGGGCATTGTATTGCTTTTTATAATCTATGCGGTGGTTTGATTTGATGGAGAGTCCACCTCATTACCAGATCCCAGCTACGTTGTTCAACCTTCAACCTGCTCTCTCTCTCTCTCTGTCTCTCTCTCTCTCTCTCTCTGTCTCTTAATATATTTAATTAAATTTGCTATTTATTTTTTATTTTTTGTATTAGGAAAAGGAAAACTTTATCAAATCCAATCCATGTAATATATAGGAAAAGTATAAAATACTGGAAATGAATTACATTACACCATTTTTTTTATTTAATTGTAAAGTTCAAAGATATATTTGTTTAAAAGAGTTTAAATATAAAAAATAAAATTAATCTAAGTAATCAATTAGTTTAGAATTTAAAGGTTAAGATTACCGGCCCAAAACTTAGACCTTACCTTATTTAATAATTATAATATGTACATAATGTATAATAATATATTTAAAACCTTCAATATCAAGACATTTTGGAAAAAAAAAAAAAAATACTAATATAAAATTGCGGTTCAGTTGTCACTCAATATATATATATATATATATATATATATATATATATATATATATATATATATAGAATAAATGAAAATAAGGAAGATTCATTTAAAGTGTATTCATATAGATATGGGGAAAAATTTAATGAAAATACATATACAGTAAAACGGTCAAATTCAGACAGCTAAAATCTATTCATATACATAGGGAAAAAAATTGGTTTTTTAATTTTTAAAATTAAAAATCAATAACACAGAGTAAGAATCCAAATAAATAAGAACCAATAATATGTGCCCTACAAATGCATTTAAAACCTCAGTAATGAAAATTTTATATATTTAATATTAACTAAAACCATAAAAAATAATTTAGCTAACCTTGTAAATATTTTATTTTACATGTAAAAATAAAATAAGTTTGTGATTTTTTTATTTTTAAAAAGTAATTTAGATAACTATTTTGAACCTTTTTGTTTATAGTTTTTTCTCTTTTTTTTCTCTTTTTTTTTTTTTTTTTGAAAGGAGACACATATTTTAAGTTATTTGATTAATAACATGTTATGTACATCAGCATACTATATACTTTCAATAATCCATCAAACATTTTACATTATTAGATGAGAATAATTTTTAAAAAATATAGATTTATTCATGTTCATAATTTATATATATATAAAAGATGTTGTTTGTTTCCGATTAAATTTATTGTTTTTCATTTTTTCTTTTAAAAAATAAACAAACATATTTATTTAAACTTGTTTAACTTTTTTTTTCTTTGATTTTGAGAAAACTGTTTTGAAAACAAAAAATAAATTTTATAAAACCACAAATAGTGGTTTAGAGAATTGTGTTTTATATTTTTAATTCTACATTTCTCTTTTTTTCACTTTATAAGATTTATCTTCGTAAAATTATTGTTGTCGTTGTTGTTATTATTACTATTATTTTCTATATCTATGTAAATCTAATGTCATTTTATTTATCAAAAATACACAAATATATATATTTTTATCTCTATTCAAATTTTCATTTTTTTCCATCTCTTCTCTATTTAGTATTATTTTTATATTTATTGTTATTTTCTCTATGTATATAGATCTAATGTCATTTAGTATTATTAATCTATTATAATATTTGGATATTATATTTTTATTCAATATAATAATCAATAGTTACTGTAACATTAAAATTTTAAAATTAAATTATAAAATATTTTTAATTATTTCATTTGAAATTTTGGATTTTGTTTAAAATTTATTATTAACTAAAATCTTTAATGATTTAATAAGAGAATTTGATAATTAGAACAATTTTTCACGCTATGAATAACAAAAAAGACAAAAATAAATTTTAGGAAAAACATATCTGTTAGAAAATAAATAATCAAAAATAAAAAATTATTTCATATTTCTAATAAATAAAAAACTCAAAATAAACATCTACAAGAAAGGCGTTAATTACAATAATTCTAGAGATTAAAAGTTATTTTTCGTTTGACGAGGGAGTATGGACAACGACCTGCCCGTCATTTTCTATGAAAACGGAATGGTGGAAAAGACGGACACGCCAATTCAGCAATTAAAAGCCCCGGGCTGGTAGTGGTGGGAACTGGAAAGTGCAAACAAAGAAAGATTTGCTTCCTTCCTTACTTGGCGATTGCATTAACTACAGCTTCTATATATTGAACTGATAAGACTCTCCTCTTCTTATTTTTTTTGGTTAGAATTGGATATTCGAAATTCAGGAGCATACAATTCTCGTTTAATTTTGGGTACTTTTTCTGTTATCGGAGTTGTTTTATTTCTCAATTTTAAGTGAGTATAAACTGTGGGTTTCATTTCATTTGCTCTGTTTTCACTTCCATGGAAACTTGAAAGAATTCTGTTCTATTGCTCATCCCTTAAGTATGATCCTTCGCGTTGTTTTCCATACTCCATATTAGTCTGTTTGCTATTTTTGTTTAATTATGCTTGGTTGTTCTGTTTTAGATGTTGGATTTTCCTTTTTTTCTTTTAGTAGAGGTTATGGATAAGATGAAGTTCAATAACTGGTAACTTACTGAAATTTTTTTACTGAACTTTTACACCGCCTTTCTTTGTTAGAAATTTTGAAGGGAAAGACTTTGTCCTTCCCAAAAGGGGGGAAGGGGGGGGGGGGGGGGGAGAAGAAAAAAATTTCTTTCAAGTGCTAATTTCGAATCTGTTGACTGTGTTTATACTTTCAATTAGATAATATGCAAATGTTCCTTGGACTAACCTCAGATATTGGAATTGGCAGGCATTATGGCACACCGGTTGACCGAGAGCTTGCTTCTGTTATCAATATTGATCTTGGCATGTGACACATTATACTCACAGGCCTTACTAGAAGAGGGAAGTAAGGTAAAGTCTGCCACTTTTCGATCCCCTATGTTTGTATTGGGACCAGGATCAGTTGAGAACAGATATTATTTCAATATTAACTTCCCAAGGGGTCATATTGCTATCAAGAGTTTTGATGCTGAAGTAGTTGATGCGGCTGGAAACCCTGTCCCCCTTCACGAAACATATCTGCACCACTGGGTTGTTGCCAAATACTATAAACGTTTGGATGTGGAAAATACTGATAAGGACAAGTATATTTCAGGAAACAACAGTGGAATATGCCAGGGTCGTGTTCTTAGACAGTATTTTGGCCTTGGATCTGAAACAAGAAGAACAGATACATATGTTCCTGATCCTTATGGAATAGAAATTGGTAATCCTGCTGAAATTCCTGTAGGATATGAAGAGAGATGGTTGCTTAATGTACATGCAATTGATACAAGAGGTGTTGAAGATAGGTTGGGATGCACTGAATGTCGGTGTGATCTATATAACGTCACAGTAGATGAATACGAACGTCCTTTGAGGTCAGATTATAACGGAGGGTTACTTTGTTGCTATGACCGTACACAATGCAGAGTAACAGCAGGTTTTGAGGGTGCCAGGAGGAAACTCTACCTCCGATATAAAGTGAAGTGGGTTGATTGGGATAGTTCCATTATTCCTGTCAAAATCTTTATCTTTGATGTCACTGACAACAGGGAAAAGCTTAATGGATCAACAGGAGTCAGTCTAAGGAATGGTTGCCAGGTAGACAACTTCATAGTGTTGTTACATGAAAATTTGATCTGGTTTTTACGTTTAATATTATATATGGTATTACGTCTAACTTCATATTGAAGTGAAATTCATGATAGATGCCCAGTATGTAAATATAGATCTGTCAAATGCAGACATACTAAATTTCCAATTGCAAGTTGTTACAGTCATATGTGAAAAGGCCTAGGCTTATTAAACGATCCTTTGTTTTATACTATATTATATATATGCTCTATCCTTGGTTTTGTAGTTTATGCGCTTTCTCCACGTATCTCTGGCCTCATGTTAAAAAATATCCATGGTGTTGTGGTGCAAGGAACATCAGTAGGATTCTGTACCATATATAGACTTCCATTATACAATGATGCAGAAGCAGTTGTAATTAGAAAAGAGTGATGGATAAGTCTATCGTTTGATTAATTGAAGAGGAGGGGTATTTAGTCTATACTCTATACAACTTAAACAGTAGTGAATTTACGTCTTGAAGTTCTAAGAAACAAACAGTAAAGACGGACTTTTTTTTTTCAACAGAGTAATTTATGTTCTATTGCACAATGAATCAACGAACTTTTTTCTTTTTGTTCAGATCGAGTATGAAGTTGAGGCTTGCAGCACAACTGGTGTGACCAGTAATGGGTGCACTGACATCAAAAGGACAAGCCTAACCATGCCAACAGGTGGTTTTGTCATATATGGTGTAGCGCACCAGCACAGTGGGGGCATTGGTTCAACGCTGTATCGGAAGGTGATTATGAAACTTAAATTTCTAGTTTTTAATGCTTCCACCTTCGTGTCTACTTAATTTATGATATTACAATACTAACAAGCTGTTTATACTTGCAGCAACATCCTTTGTATGTATGAATTAGGAAATTTCAGGTGCTTGATGTATAATTTTCTTATACTCATAAGACCATGACATCTTTTCTCTATCGTTTAACGTGGACTGGAAAATAAGGGCTTTTGAGGGATTGGCCACATCCACAACATACATTGCCATGTGGAATTTTCAATTTACTTTGATATCATTTTTTCTGTGTTTCCTAGTATATATGTTCTAGATATGTTTCAATGATTGCTCTTGGATGAATCTGATCCATACAAGTTCTACAAGAAAAGTTTACTTGATATTGATATTCCCCCTTTTCTCATGTGGAACAGAATAGGTTCACTTCGTAGTGGTCTTTGATGTTACCTTGTCCATCAATCATGATTTGTGCTCCCGGCCTACAATTGATCACACATCGTAGTATTCACTTCAGAGTTTCTGATGCCATATGATAGTAACATGCTAACATGATCTGTTTGGTGAATTCAGGATGGACGTGTTATATGCACCTCAGTACCAACATATGGGAATGGAACGGAGGCAGGAAATGAGGCAGGTTATATTGTAGGAATGTCCACCTGTTATCCTAAACCAGGGTCTGTCAAGATATCAGATGGGGAGAATCTGATTCTGGAATCTAAATACAGCAGTGCTCAAAGGCACACTGGAGTTATGGGGCTTTTCTATATTTTGGTTGCAGACCGAACACCAAGGCATTCGCCTTTCTAGATTCTCTTGCAGACTGAAAACACAACTGGCAATAACTGTTGCTTCTTGGTTAAAGAAGGGGCAAGATAATGGCTACCAACCGGTTACGATGTAAAGTTGGTGTGCAGTGCAGCCTAAATCTTCATTTGGCTTACTAGCATATGAACGTAAATAATGTCATTAAACTGCTTTTGCTCTTCCCTTCTGAGCTTTTTATTCTCTTCTATGAAAGCTATATTGTTTGCTGTATTTTCTTGGCTAAAACAGGAGCTAATGTGGTAAACATAAATAAATAAACTGTTGTGCAAGAGCTCATTCTTGGTCGTATGTTCTATCCTCCTCCCCAGCATTCTAATTGTAATTTGTAGTATCTGCCCTTATGGGTTGAGCTGCCCTTAATGGGCTTTAATGTAATTTACATTTGAGAATGGAAGTGTGTAAGTCTGCTTTAATTGCAGTACTGTCTGTAGAGATTGTAGAGTATCTCTTGTTCATAACAACTAATGGCAAAAAAAGAGAGCTCCTTCTTGACTGTTAGTAAAATGAGCTATATTAGCAGTAATGAATATGATATATTTCATTTATAATAATAAAAAATTAAAATTAATCATTTGGACTTAAACTGTAATTTTCTAATTTTAGTTTCTATTATAAAGATATTGCTGCCTTATTTCTGAAACTTTTAACAATAATAAGTTGAGAGATTTTGGGACAGGTTTTTGGCACAGGGAGTGCTCAATAATTTTAGCTGACATTTATGTATATAGGTACAAGTGCTGCTACAGGGTCAATGTTTCTTTATTACAACATAAATAGGAAAAGATATGAAATGAAAGTATTTTTAAATGAGAACTTAGGCTGGCCCAGAGCCTGCCACATACAACTGGCCCCAGCCACAAGGATATCCCGTTTCGGTCCCCTGCCTCTTGGCTTTGTACTGTGATTGAAGAACTAGCCAACTACAGCAAGGCGAAAGGACAACAACAAGGCAGTTCCTTTTCTCTATCTCACACACGCAAATGCACAAACACATGGAAGACGATAGACGTTGATTGAGTGTGCACTTTGTATTCAACCATAGCCCCATCCCTCATCAATTCCAATAAATCTCATCAATCACACGTGCCAATTGAAACTCCCGATTGACACGATACAATAGTAATAATATCTGCACAATATCACCACCTCTCTACCACCATCACCTCCACTTCCACCACCTCGCTCTCACCGCCATTTGCGCACGGACTATTGCCCATTTTCACTCGTTACATTGTAAAACGAACCTCCTTTCTTCTACATTTCCTTTTGACATTTTGACTCTTCCTTTCTTGTTCAAATTCACTAATTCGAGTCAAATTCAATATTTTTTTACTTAACTGGAAAGCCGTTTATGTTTTGATTTTGTCCTTATTAATTACCTGGTCAAACACTGAGATCTGTAGTTCTAACCACTTTTTTGATGCAACTCATGTCCACTGTTGGCGTTTAAGCAAATTTGGGAATTTTATCATGTCCGGAGCGGGTCACGCCGTGGAGCGCCGCGTTCCGTTTCCGGAGATGGAGGCAAACTCGGACAGCTGTGGTTGCTGTAACCCGGTTAAAAAGCCGGGTCCTATAACCATGGATCATGTGCTGTTGGCATTGCGAGAAACGAAAGAAGAGAGGGATGTGCGTATACGGAGTCTATTTAATTTCTTTGACGCCGGGAATACTGGATACTTGGATTATGCGCAGATCGAGGCTGGGCTGTCAGCGCTACAGATTCCAGCAGAGTATAAGTACGCCAAGGATTTATTGAAAGTTTGCGATGCAGATAGGGATGGAAGGGTGAATTATCAGGAGTTTAGGAGGTATATGGACGATAAAGAGCTGGAGTTGTACCGAATATTTCAGGCAATTGATGTGGAACACAATGGTTGCATTTTGCCTGAGGAGTTATATGATGCACTTGTTAAGGCTGGTATTAACTATATTTTTGACTTTAAAATGCTTGCTTTCTTTTGGGTACTGGGGATTACATTGATCAATCCCCTCGATAGTGAAACTATAATGTTAATTCATATAGCGTGTGATTCTACAATTGTTAATTATAAGTGTGTGATGATGATGGTATGGTACTATTCATATTATAATGTCCTGATGTTGTTTCATTTATGATTGAAAGGAAATTATCATTCTGTTTGTTGGAGCCACTTGCATCCATATTAAATTTGAAAACTTTATTTGTGATTGCTGCAGTTGATCATATTGCTAGATTAGATATTCAGAATAGAAGTATAAACTTTAGTATATTAATATTAGGGTAAAAGAAAAACAGGGACAATGATGGTTGCAGTTTTCATGTGGTTAGCAAAGTATGTGTATGTATTCTCTGCATATAAACATTTCTCTCTGTAACGAAGACTGAAGCTTTAGTTCTCCTAATATATATTTTTTTGGATGGCCTCTCAAATTTTGTTATTCATATGGATTATATGCTTACTTTCTTGCTTTACAATTAGTTGATGGTGCACCATAGGACATCATTTCTGGGTTTTTGCTACCAATTTGGTTGGCATGATCCATATTGTGAATTTGTTGTGTCTAAGCTGATTTCTATGTTTGTTTCATTACAAGATGGATAATGTTCCTTGTCACCTTGTGTATGAATGAGTGAATTCATTTTGTATGGTTTTTTTTTTAGAGCTGCTTGTTGCCATCACTTTCAGTCTTCTACATCCAATAGAAAATTTTCTCGTCATTTACCCAATTATGTAGTGATATATTCCAATGATAGAACTAAGCTGTTTTATTCAGGACCCTGGTCATTTGAGTAAGCTAAGTAGCCCCTGCTTTCACGTGCGGGTGTTTAGATGTAAAGCCAACAGTTCCCTCCTCTCTTTTCCATTTCCTTTCTACTAAAATATGCACAGTCCCGAAGATGATAGGACTCTGAAGAGGATTTTGCATGATATGGTGTTTGCAGTAGCAATTTGTTAGGTTATCTAGGAGTTGCCACTTTCTTCCTTCCTTTTTTTTTCATTCCTCTGGTGCTCTAAATTGAACCTTTCTATACAAGCTCTTTTTTCTTTTCTTCTCCCCATTTCTTATACTATTATTTTATTATACTGAATTAGATGTTTCAGCGATATAAGAGAGCAGTCAAGGATTAATATATTACCCTTGGTTGAAGATTTTAGTTAATACGTGCTGTATTCTTGATTTTCCTTTTTATTTTTCTCTTTTTTTGGATATTTCTGTGTAATCCAGTATGATACATTTTGATGTTAACATGTATTTCATAAAATGGATTTACACAGAATTAATGGGTATATAAACAAGAGAAACAATGTAGCACTTTGAGCTTATGCGGTAACTGGTAAAGTATCTCCATTGGTGCTTTTTGTCAATGCTTGCACAAGTTCTTTTGTGGCTACCTTGTTGCCGAATGCCTATAACATTCAATTCATGTCGATTGTGAGATGAGTTCAGTTTGTTTTCATATGGTCTTAAGGGCTTGGTATCTACAATTGGGCCATCCAACTCTTTCATGTGCTTGAATTTTCTTGATTTGAAGTGTGCTCTGTCATCTATTGTAGTTGTGTTGAACTTTTGGATTTTATAAGGTTTTAGTCTTGGATTCGGTTGGTGATTTTGACAAAATGCAATTTGGAAATTATTTTCATCTAGTGCTATGTTGAAGTTCTTCTGAGATCAGTATGTGGGAATTTTAGTTTATTTTGAGTTAATTGTGTTTTCTGCAGTGATGGATCCTTGTGATAACAATTACTACTTAGTCTATTATATGATTATCTGAACATGCCAGTTCTTTCTATGCTTTATTGCTAGCATTTGCTAGCCCCTGGCTTTGAACATATTTGTTGTTTTCATCTTATAAGCCCTGGCAGTTTTGCTTCACAGGGATTGAAATAGATGATGAGGAGCTTGCTCGTTTTGTAGAGCATGTTGATAAGGATAATAATGGAATTATTACTTTTGAAGAATGGAGAGATTTTCTTTTGCTCTATCCACACGAGGCTACAATTGAGAACATATATCAGCATTGGGAAAGGGTATGCCTTGTAGATATTGGAGAACAAGCTGTTATTCCAGAAGGCATAAGTAAGCATGTCCATAGGAGTAAATATTTTATTGCTGGGGGAATAGCTGGAGCTGCCTCTCGTACTGCAACTGCTCCTCTTGATCGCTTGAAGGTGGTTTTGCAAGTTCAGACAACCCATGCTCATATTGTTCCAGCTATAAAGAAGATATTGAGAGAGGATGGTTTCTTGGGTTTCTTCCGAGGTAATGGATTAAATGTTGTGAAGGTAGCACCTGAAAGTGCTATCAAGTTTTATGCTTATGAATTGCTAAAGAATGTTATTGGAGATATTAAGGGGGGAAGCCAAGATGTTATAGGTCCGGCTGAGAGACTTTTTGCTGGTGGTATGGCCGGTGCAGTGGCACAAACTGTAATCTATCCGTTGGATCTTGTGAAAACTCGATTACAAACTTATGTCTCTAAAGGTGGAAAGGCTCCGAAAGTTGGAGCACTAACAAAGGATATATGGGTTCAGGAAGGACCTCGAGCATTTTATAAAGGTCTTGTGCCATCTCTACTTGGGATTATCCCTTATGCTGGCATTGACCTTGCTGCCTATGAGACATTAAAAGACATGTCAAAGAAATATATTGTGCATGATAGTGGTACATTTTCTCACGTCTGTTGTTTACCTTCTCTCTAAGTTTTATGATTCTATTGACTGTTGGGAGTCATTATTCTGAAAGCTTTACATTTGCTATAGAACCGGGTCAACTTGTGCAATTGGGTTGTGGGACCATTTCTGGAGCCCTTGGAGCAACATGTGTTTACCCCTTGCAGGTTATCAGAACCAGGTATTTTATGTTGTCTTAAACGCTACAAAGTTTTCATTTTTTGGTTGGGAAGGTTGAATCTTCCATCTTTTCTCTGTTTGATTCCAACCCGTATTTATTACCTTTGTTATCCTTCTTGATGAAGTTACTTAGTTCTTTCTTTTCAAAAAGAAATCGCAATGCTTTATTTTTTTGCTTTGTTGTTTCCTCCTCAGATTGCAAGCTCAGCATTCTAATTCTGCAGCTGCTTATAAGGGCATGTCTGATGTCTTTTGGAGAACGCTCGAGAATGAAGGTTACAGAGGTTTCTATAAAGGACTCTTTCCAAATCTTCTGAAGGTTGTGCCAGCTGCAAGCATAACGTATTTGGTTTATGAAGCCATGAAAAAGAGTCTAGATCTTTGATTGGGGAGCACCGTAGTCTTGTCTCCGATTTGTGCCTGCTGCAAGCAAAACGTATTTGGTTTATGAAGCTATAAAAAACAATATAGCTTCTTTAATTGGAGAGCATTCTATTCATGTCTCCCATTGCAACTGAACTGTTGATGATGAAAATAAGAATAGGATTACTAGTCAAGTACGCAGTACAATTATTTGAGTAATAGAATAGACGGTAATCCCCTTTTATAAATTGGGGCAAATAGTTTTGTCAGTCGAAGAGTTCTTCCAGGAAGCTTATTTGGAGTGTTGGGAAACAACAATTATACAACTTCACAAATATCTGACTGCAAGGTGATGGGTCTTCCTTTTCCTTCCTAACCCGACCTACTTTGTTTCACACGTCTGATTAAACTTGCTCTAAGATGCAACGACTTAAACTTATTTTTCAGTGCTTTTTGATGTTGATGAAATATTAGAAGTTTTATGCATGCAGCCAGCAGTAAATGGTATGGCATGTGATGATATACCTGAATGGAAGATATAAAGCATATGGAATTGAATGTGACAGCCAGTTGTTGCATTTGATTTCCTATTGCCTTAAAATTGCTATTAGGTATTATTTGAGTTTGTACTACATTTGATCTGTTGAAATGATCGACAACCTCTATGGTTTTTGCTTAATTATATTTGCTTGTTCACATTTACAAGTAAAGTGTCATGTCCTTGATAAAATCTGGTTAACCACTTAACCTTGTACAAACATGCTGATCATTTTGATATGCTCATGATTCCATAGAAGGGTAAATTTAGTTGGATGCTTTGTCATATCACGTACATGTATTGGTGTTTCCCACGTGTAAAGCTCGATGACTTAAGGGGTTGCATTTTTTTTTTTTTAATGCATTTTTGTATTTTCATTTTTTTTTTTTTTTTTTTTTTTTTTTTTTTTTTTTTATGAATATATAGGTTGCTGATGAAAAGCAGGATGCTGTACATTGGACATGAGAAATTTTGTGGTCCTTACTATATGTTAGCTGTTGCAGCAATTGATGTAATATATGATCTTTTACTTTTAAGGTGTGAATAATCAACTTTCTTTCCATCAAAGTGGAAGAAAATTAATTAAAAAAGTTTTCAGTCTCTGTCTCTCTGCCAAGTGTGTTGTTCCAGATGCTAAATTTGGTCTGGAAATTACCATTGCGGTGGCTGTACCAATATTAGGTACCGTCTGTCAACATTAGACTTTGTAGATACGGTTTAGCTTACAGTAAGATTGGCACTAATACTGCAACAGGAATCAGCAACTTTCTTGGAGAGGACAGCCTTCCATTTACTTTAGAATCGTGTTAACCTATTTGCAGCAGGTTATATTAGCTCCTAAATCTTCACAACATATTGGAAATTTCTTTCTTTTTATCTCACCCACCCACCATAGGAATGAATAATTCGATTCAATTCAGTTGAGTTCGACGGATTTAAGAAAATAATAAGTTGAATAAGGTCAATTATTTTTAAAATTTGCAAATTAAGTTAGATAGTGAATTCATTAGATAAATAAATATTATTATTATACAATATAAAAAAAAAAAAATATTGATCCATTGATCATCACACATGCTCTAAATCAATCAACCCGAGTTGGATTCAAAAAAAAAAAAAAAAAGATAGAAATTATTAGATTTAGTTGACCTGTGCTATATATATGGAGTTGGAATTTTGAACCACTCAAAATAACCGAAGAGAAGATAGTTAGCATACATCAAGCAAGCAAACATGGAGGAAGCAGCTATCGTAATACAAAGCATATATATGCATACAACAGCTATTCGTTACAAGCATCGGACAACTCCTGAGTTAAATAGCTAAAACCCAGTTTATGTAATATAATCAAAAACAGAATAAACAACAAACCCGGAAGAAAGGCATGACCTTCCCTTTGCCTCTTTGACTTGCCTTTTGTCCCCTTTCTTTCCATTCCACTATAGAAAGAGGAAAACAGAAAGGGGGAAAACGCTTACCATCTCCTTCTTTTTTCTCTTCCTCTTCCTCGACATATTTTCTTGGAGTCTACACAAAGCTTTAATTCACTTTAGAGAGAAATTGATAATTATTAAGAACTGTGGGAGCATCATTTAAGTTGCTTCTTCTGTTTCTAACATTCCATGTGTATATATAGTGGCCGTTCGAGCCAAAGAGACCTCAAAAGTGAAGAACGTAGATTCCAAATTATTTTAAATAAAAAAATATTAATACTTCTAAAAAGTCGTATAGTTTATATTCATTTTTTTTTATCGGGTCACCATTCACCCGATTGATTTAACTCAATTTAAGTTAAACAATTAAAAACATAAAAGTACTAATAATTAAAATTAGAAATTAGGTATGGTCTAGAATTAGAAGTCTCGAGTTCGAGTTCTCATCAATTTGGTGAGTCCAGGGAAGGGCTACTCTCTGTTGTACAGCCCGCAATATTATTTCGCCTAATTAGATATTCCAATACCGAAAGAAAAAATTTCTTTTGTTTGAAATAAATTAAACATATTCAATCAGATTTTGAACTATTAAATTTGCTCTTTATTGAATTAAACGGTTTGGTTTGATTCGAATTTTAAAATATTTAGAAAACCAAAAGAGATTTAAAAAGAAAATCATACTGGAAATGGACTATAAAGGCATTATTCTCTTAATGGAATGGGACATGCTTATCCCACTAAGAATATTATTATTCTTCTACTACAAATAAATTAGATGTATAAACAGAGGGAGAGAGCCTAGTCATTCTCCATGTGGAGAAAAGCAGCTAGAGAAGAGAAGAGAAAAGAAGAGAAGAATCCTTGATTTGGAAGAGTGCTTTGAAAAAGGTTTAAGTAACAAGTGGAAGGCTCCTTCTTCAAATAGACAAATTATACTATAAAAGAAAAAAGTAGTTAAAGGTAGTTTATAGCAGCATAACAATAATTGCTAATTAGTAGTTTATGGAAGTAGATATGGACTTTCCTTTTGTTTTTTTTTTATTAAGGTATAATTGTTTTACACCGTCCACGTCTTACCCAATTTGCATATATATGTCAGAATCTATGTGTCGAATAGCACTAATCCATCAAAGTGGGAAGGATTAAGCTGCTAATTGTGGAAAGGCAGTTTCTAAGTTGAAAAAAAAAAAAAAAAAGGGTTTTTCCGTAATATCCTTTTTTAAATATTAGTGGTGAGGAGGAATTTCTTGTACTTGTGTGTTTGAGTTGATTTTGTGACCATCATGTCTCTTGCAATAATATCGAAGCATGTGCATGTTTTGGATATGCTTTTCTTTTCATTCGTACAAGATAGTGGAGATGTTTCTTTTATGTACAATTTCTTTTGCTTTTTTATTCATTCCTCAAGATTTCTTTTACGGTAACAAAAAAAACTCAATTACAAACTACTAGCATTTTTCCTTGTTTTCAAGAATGTATTTGTATAGGATAAAAATTCAACATATATATATATATATATATATATATATATATATATGTTGAATTTTTATCCTATACAAATACATTCTTGAAATATATAAATATAACGGAGGGTTGCATCTAGATTAGAAATTAGCCGTAGCCATGCCATCCAAACTATGTCAGCATCAACAAAATTTCGAACTTTGGACACTAATTCAATATGTTTACATTAAGAAATTGAAAAATTTTATATTATGAATTTAGGTTGCTCTTACGCCAAGCTAATCCAAGGAAAATATATAGGACGTCTTTTTTCTTTTCTTTTTTTTTTTTTTTTTTTTACATTCTCAACAGTAAATTTATTTTGAAATAACAGTTATTTGTTGCCTTGGTGTATGAATAGGTAAGTAATTTACTATTTATTTATCACTATTGGATTGGTTTGAGTCCACCCATAATGGAAGCCCAGCCCATTGACTCTATTTAATTGAATGACTGATAACTTGACAATCTGCCATGTGTAATTTGGTGGAAAAGCCCATAGTCAAACGCGGCCCAAATTCAATTTTAGCATAGAACAAGCACACACGCGCCAGTAATTTTGCTATGAACTTGAAATCTTGGAGGCTCTGCCAGCAATGAGAAGGAAGGCACAGAGAGCCAGGGCGAGAGAACACCTTAATGCAAATCATCGATCACTTACATATACATTTTCTTTCAATTAACAATCTCATCAAACAATGCAAAACGATTCACCATCTCCACCAACTCCACGCCAACGCTATCACCAATGGCTTCCTCTCTCTTAATTCTTCTTCTCAAAAAATTTTGACCAAAATTCTCTACTCCCTTAACGCCACTGCCACTTCTAAATCATCCACTTCTCTGTTGCAGTATGCGGTCTCAGTATTCAGTGCTATCACTAACCCATCACCTTTTTGCTACAATCTTGTCATTAGAGCCCACACCCTCCATTCCTCTCCTCTCTCTGCCCTCCGGTTCTTTCTCCAGATGCGCCGTTTCTCTATTCCTCCTGATTTCCACTCTTTCCCTTTTGTCTTCAAAGCTTGCTCACAGCTTCGCGTTTTTTTTTTGGCCAATTCCCTTCATTCTCAAGCTTTTAAATTTGGGTTTATGTCGGATTTGTATGTGGTAAACTCTCTCATTCATGTTTATTCAGTTTCTGATCGTTTATGCGACGCTTATCAGGTATTTGATGAAAGTCCTCGCAAAGATGTTGTCTCTTACAATGCAGTTATTGATGGGTTTGTTAAAGTTGGTGACGTGGAAAAAGCACGGAAACTATTTGATAGAATGCCTGTGCGAGATTCTGTGTCGTGGGGTACTATTATATCGGGGTATGCCCAAGGAAGCTATTGTAAAGAGGCAATTGAATTATTTAATCTTATGATGGATTTAAAGCTTAGACCTGATAATATTGCACTGGTGTCTGTTCTTTCTGCTTGTGCGCAACTAGGTGATCTGGAAAAAGGAAAGGAAGTTTATTATTATATTGAAAAAAAAAGGATTTTATTGGATTCTTTTCTGTCAACTGCCTTGGTTGATTTTTATGCAAAGTGCGGGTGTATTACCGCTGCTTTAAAGATTTTTGAATCGAGCCCTGAGAAGAGTTTGATTACATGGAACGCCATGCTAGTTGGCATTGCAATGCATGGTGATGGCCAGCTATTACTAAAGTACTTTTCAAGAATGGTGGAGGCTGGGGTTAAACCTGATGGAGTTAGCTTTTTAGGAGTTTTAGTAGGATGTAGCCATGGTGGTCTAGTAGATGAAGCCAGGAAGCTTTTTGATGAGATGGAATCTATTTATGGTGTCCCCAAAGAGCCCAAACATTATGGGTGTATGGCCGATTTGCTAGGGAGAGCAGGGTTGATCAAAGAAGCTGTAGAGATGATAAAGAGTTTGCCTATGGGTGGTGATATGTTTGCATGGAGTGGTTTGCTAGGAGGGTGTAGGATACATGGGAATATTGAAATTGCAGTGAAGGCAGCAAAGCAGGTAATGGAATTAAAACCTGAAGATGGCGGGGTTTATTCAATCTTGGCTAATGTGTATGCCAATGCAGAGCGATGGGAAGATGTAGTGAAGATTAGGAGGTCAATGAGTAGCAATAGGATAGTAAAGAAAAATGCTGGTTATAGCTTGATTCAATTAGATGGAGTTATACATGAGTTTCTCGCAGGGGATAGCTTACATGCACAAAGTGATGAGATATACTTGGTTTTAGATGGAATTAAGGAACATCAATGTTTTTAAGGCGAGGCAAAAAATACTGTTATACTAATAGTATGCTGCAGTTAGAAGATATCTTATCTTTAGTGGGAAAAAAGACGCTTTTTTTTTTTTGAAATGAACCGTAAAGAGATATCTTACTGAGGTGCAATTTCATGAAGCTTCGGTTTTGATACTGTACAATTCTCTAATGAGTAAATATTATTACTGAAGCTTCTAAATTGCCTTACGTGATTCCAGAGCTCTACCTCCCGCTGCCACCTTCTATAAATTCAAGAACATAGCTAAAAGGCAACTCCCATAAGCAAATCCAAGGATCCATAAGGAATTACTCTGATATAAAGTTGCTACTCTTTACAAACACATCTTTCTCCCTCATCTATCCCAATCATGGCTTTCAGGTTAACTGTAAGTCCTCAATAATAAATACTTACTCTTCTTGTTAATTATTATTGCATATTGTGCTTATAGTTTCTTACTTGGCTGCTATATGTTACTATAGGGTTACTGGAAATGGATGGTGAATCGCTTAAGAGGAAGTTCAACATATGGCACCTCAACCTCACCAAAAATGAAGGCATATGTCCCAACAGCTGATTTCAGCTATAATGTTGGCGAAGAGCATGGTAAGAGTAAGATACAACTGAAGGGTGATTTTGTGCCAGTGTATATAGCCCTTGGCTTGATAACTTTATCAACTATGATGGGTCTGCACACTGCAAAGCAGCAGCTCATGTATTCACCATCTGTGCGTGTAAAGAAGAAGTTAAGGGAGACAATTCCTGAAGTTGTGTATCCTGATAAAGTGGTGGATGAGGCCCATAAATTCATTGAGAAATCATTTTTTAGGAAGGTTGCCCATATTCAAGAGTTTGAAAGTGGCCTCCAGTCTATTCCTCATCCTATTTGTAAAGATTTTCATGCTCACCCACCTCGGGTTGAAACTCTCAAGTCTATTGGAATAGATCCCACCCTGCCCTGAATCCACTCTTTCTGCTGCTTTGTAAATTTGTTTCGAGTATTCATTTTCGTTTTTTTTTTTTTTTTTTTCTAGCTCGTTCTGTACACAACAAAATTCCTGAATAAAACGATGCTGTTTCCTAAATCAATCAGTGTTATTATTTTTTATTATTTGCCAGATTGAAAGACTCAGTAAAAATTCTGATTTGCAAGTGGTTCTACTTCTTTCTATATATAAGGTTCATGACATGCAAACAAAAATAATGCTTCTGTCGTTACTCTTCTTCCTAATTTATGTATGGCGGCTGTTCCTTGTCCATGTTCTTATCCACAAGAAAATAAAATAATCTTTTATCCAAAAGCTACTGTAGCGGGATGTGACGTGTCGCTTCGTGAGCTTTCTAAGTTATGCTGTCAACTGTCACTTTCCGACAAGTGTCAATTACAAGTGTCACTCAATTTCTAGACTCTGAAACGTAGCTCCAGAATCTTCTTCTACAGATTACCCTCTGCTATATGTACCATCCCAATACTTAGCCCACGGTACCCTAACAAGAAATAAAAATTCTGTCTCGTCCAATATTTGCGATCATGGCTTTCAGATCAATGGTAGGTTTGATATCATTTAATTATCGCCTAATTTTTTAATTTTTGTTTCATTGTACTGTTAATTTCTGTAATTAAAATTTTGATGATACGATGATCTGCAGAATCTTTGGAAATCTATGGCTAATCGGTTGAGGGGAAATGCAACATATGCAACTTCAACTTCTCCAAAAATGGCGGCGTATGCTCCGACAGCAGATTTTGGTGATTCTCATCACCAAGAAAAGCATACGAAGAAGACGATAAAAGGAGAGTATGTGCCTGTTTATGTGGCGATAGGACTGATTGCTTTATCGGTCTCTCTGGGTCTGTACACTGCAAAGCAGCAGATATTGCACTCGCCGAATGTGCGCGTGAAGAAGAAGAGAAGGGAGACGATACCGGAGGTGGAAGACCCTGATAGTGTGGTGGATGAAGCTGATAAATTTCTGAAGAAGTCTTTCTTTAGGAAAGTAGCGCATGTTCAAGAGTTTGATAGTGGACTTCAAAGCTTGCCTGATGCTAATATTCATAGAGATGCATTTGCTTACAAGCCACACGCCGAGACTCTCAAGTCTGTTGGGATTGATCCTAAGCGGCATTGAGCTACGCGACATGTATACATGTTACTTTATTTCTCTTTTAAGTTTGGTTAGCCCTTAATTACCTTTTGCAGAAGAACGAGGAAGATGTGTATTTGAACTTCCTAATGTGATGTAATTACAAATTAATAATGTTTTTGTATATAATGGTGTTGCTTAGCACAGCATGTTTCTGCTAAATGGTGATTTCCTTTTCTATTACTTGTTAGATTGGAAATGATAACGATATCTCATCTTTTGGGACTAGGGCTCAGTTGTTGTTATGAATGGCAAAACCAAATGGGTTCTGTAATATTAAAAAAACAGAGAAATTCAGTTGCGGTTGCTAATGCCAAAAAGCCCAGTTGTTGATGGCAAAAAGCCAAATGAATCGATACGCGAATGGAATCGATAAAATGCGCATCCGGGGAATCGAACCCCGGTCAGTACCGTGGGAGGGTACTATGATACCACTACACCAGATGCGCCTTTGACGAGAACTACTTTCAGATAAAGATCATAATATCATAGGATAAAAGTAGAACCAGATACATTATCTTCAGAAAACTTTGCTAAAAGCATAAATCAAAATGTTAAATTGTGCAATTTTCAAATAGTTAACAAAAACTATGATGCTATGCGTACGGAATCTTTTTGGATTCTTTTTTTTTGGTTGTAAATGGGCTTTTTCTGTTGTTATAATATCATTTTATTTTGTTTTATTTATTTTAGACCGTTTTATTTTATTTTAATGAGACGAAAGTTTCGCTTCTAAGAAGAGTTTTATTATTTTCTTATTATATATTGTATTAGTGGTTGTTTTTTTATTGTATATATAAAAATTATAAAATACAGACTATAAATTAGAATGGGCACATTCATGCCATACAATAAATATTAGTTAAGTTCTTTTGCGAATAAGCTAAGAGAAAAAGAATGAAAGATACAATAATAATAAAGATATATAGAATAAAATTAGATAATTATTATAAATAAATGGAAACAAAAATTAAATTAAACTATCCAATCTAAAACTATAAAATATTCAAAAATTCAAATATAAATATGGATAATTATTTTAAATGAGTAATAATTTTAAACTTTAAACTAAAAAAGGTATCTTAATTTTCTAATATTTAGATAGTAAAATTAAAAAAAAAATAAGAATATAATTTTCATATAAATGGTAAAGTATCTGAATTTTTTAATTTATTAAATATATATTTGTTTAATTTATGAAATGTTATGTTATAAACTCCTTTCTTTATTTTAAATGTATTTAGTACAGTTAATGTTTCTTTTCTTTTTTTTTTTCCTTTTAAATTAATTATATAAATATTTACTTTGCTACATTTCGATGGTAAAGAGATCTCTCTTTAATCTTCTACACTCGGAAGCAAAATATATAAAAAATGTCATAAATAAAGAGAGACTAACCTTTCATTCACAAGTATAAAAATGACAAATAAGTATATATAGATATATGTGTATAGACGTAGATAAGAAAAAAAAGTCAAAAGTTGTAAATTCAAACATTAAAAAGTTTTAAAGTTTTAGATTATACATAGATTAGAATAAGAAAAATATAATAATGACAGTTTAACTAACGAACCATTGGAGCCTACCAACGAGCAAACTGCATAATGATAAAACTGAAAAAGAAGCAAAATTTCTATCCGGAGAAAAAATAAAAGAGGCATTAGGTCCTTTTATAATAGTAATAATGTCCTTCTCTAGCTTTTTCTGGAACAAAAACGAAGAAGAAAAACAGACTGCTCAACTTTTCTTTAAACGCAAGCATTTTCTATTAAGTTTGGTGGTTCCACCACACCAACTGATTCATTAAACCCGATTACTTACGGGTTTGTCAACTCTCACACCTAATATATCTTCTCCTTGTCATCCGTAGCACCTTACCTTACATATCTCATTACTGATATTCCAACCCAAATCTCTGCTGGCTAGTTTAAAGCTGAACTCAAAATTTTCATTTCTAGCCATTTGATGATAGCATAAATGAGAATTTCAAAAATTTCAGCAGGAAATTCAGATTATCGTATCTGGGTTCTTGGTTTTGCAGTGAGTGTAATTGCATTGATGGCAGTGTGGCAATCTTGGTTTAACGATGAGGTTTCAATTCCAAGTAATGAAGATTTTCAAGTTACAGTTACAAGTAATATCATCCCTTCAAAAGGGCATGGTTTTCCTCCTGTTCTTGCTTACTGGATTTGTGGTACTAAAGGGGATGGTAAAAGAATGCTAAGACTGTTGAAAGCAATTTATCATCCAAGAAATCAGTATCTATTGCAGTTGGATGCTGATTCATTTGACTATGAAAGGGCAGAGTTACTTGTTTCAATCCAATCGGAAACTCTATTTAGAGCTTTTGGAAATGTTAATGTTGTTGGAAGAAATTATGGTATTAACAAGGTGGGATCTTCTGCTCTTGCTGCAATACTGCATGCTGCTGCCTTGTTTCTCAAGCTAAATAAAGATTGGGATTGGTTTATTAATTTAAGCCCAGTTGATTACCCACTAATGACTCAAGATGGTTTGTATAATTATGAAATTCAATTTGCTATCATCTAATTATAGCATCTTTGATTTTAGATTAATGATGATTATATATAATTTTACGCTCAGATCTCCTCCATGCTATCGGTTCCTTACCAAAAGATCTCAACTTCATAAAATATCATTCAAGCCAATCAGAATGGAAAGAGTAAGTTTTGAACTGTGTTTTTCATTCTTCATATCTAAATTCTGAATTTTCATAATTGATTCTCTAGTTTGGCGCAGGAGGCGTAGTGTAGACCAAATTGTTATAGATCCTAGCTTATATCTTGAAAAGAGCAGTGATCTTTTTTATACTGTAGAGAGACGAAGACCAGACGCTTTTAAAATCTATGGAGGTTAGTAAATTTAGTAGTAATTACTCAATGCTAATGTCAACTTTCTCAATTAATATTCAATTACAGGTTCACCTTGGGTAATTCTTACAAGAGGTATCATGGAGTATTGTGTTCAAGGATGGGACAACCTGCCTAGAAAACTAGTAATGTATTTCAGCAATGTAGCATACCCAATCGAATCCTATTTCCATACAGTTTTATGCAACTCTCCAGAGTTAAAAAACAAAACAATAAACACTGATTTAAGCTACAATGTTGCGGAGGAGTCTGATTATGAGAAGATAGTAGTATCCAGTGGAGAAGCTGCATTTGCCAGACCATTTAAAGAAGGTGATTTAGTATTAAATAAGATTGATAATGACATCTTAAATCGCCCACTTAATGGAGTTGTGCCTGGGAATTGGTGCTTAGGCCAAGCTATAACTATGAATTATACAGAGGAGAAGAAGACAACAGAGAGTTGGAATTTATGTGAAACATGGGGCAATGTTGATGCTGTCAAGCCAGGCACTAGTGGTGTCAATCTTGCAGTTTTTTTGTCTAATCTACAAATTGATGCCAACAGTCACTGCCATCCAGAGTAGTAAAAAACTCTGCAAGATTTTCCTATACACTGGTGTAAACTTTTTTACACTAATGAAGAGCATATTTTTCTTTACCCAACTGAAGCATCCAATTTTAAAAGCACCATCAACAATGCCTATAGCAGTTCAGGCAACCAGAATAGAAAATTCTAAATGCTTTAAATTTCATTGTTGCAGCTGATAATCCAAGACATCTGTGTAAAGTCCTTCAGATGTTAAAACTTTATGAATTTGCATAATTGTGTTGTTTATGACGTCTATTTGACTATTTGATCCATCTTCAGCAAAGAATTCGTGAACAAAACCATTTATTTCAACAAAGGAGCAACCGGGTTGCTTATTTGTCTTTTGACGAGCCATACGCTTCCTTACTATGTTCATATCACCCCACCTTGAAGCTAAAGCATAAACATGGGATAGTAGAACATGTGCCTCAGACCTTCTTGGCTCCAATTCCTCAATTTTGTTGATTGCAACCTCTGCTGATTCTATATTCCCATGGCTCCTGCAAGCAAAGAGCAGGGATCGCCAGATAACAATATCAGGTTGAATAGGCATTTCCCTAATAAACTTTTTAGCCTCTATGATTAAGTTAGCACGGCCAAGAAGATCAATTATACACCCATAGTGTTCAATCCGAGGGGTAAGATGATGAGTTGCGCTCATAGCTTTGAAATATTGAAAACCTTGATCAACAAAACCACCATGACTACAAGCAGACAACACACCAAGGTATGTGACTTCATTTGGCTTAACATTGCCTGATGTTTCCATATGTTCAAACAGGTCCAATGCTTCAATGCAGTTCCCATTCATGGCTAAACCAGAAATCATTGCAGTCCATGAAAATACATCTCTTTTGATCATGTCATTGAAAATTTGGCGAGCCTTTTCAATATCTCCACATTTTGAATACATATCAATCAAAGCATTCCTGACAGAGAGGTTCATGTCAATGTCATTCCTTTCAGCGTAATTATGCACCCATTTTCCCAGATCCAGAGCTCCCATATGTCCACATGCAGAAATAACAGAAGCAACCAATGCAGCATCTGCAATTACTCCAGAAAGTTGCATCTCCCTGAATAACTGAATTGCTTTCTTAAACATATCCAACCTCGCATAACCTACTATGATAGAAGTCCAACAAACTAGATTTCTTTCAGGAATTTTGTCAAATACCTTCCTGGCATCCTCCGTTTGCCCACATTTTGCATACATGTCAATCAAAGAAGAACCCAAAAACACATCTAAAACAAACCTATTTACTATAATCAATGCATGAGTTTCTCTCCCTAAATCAAGAAATCCCAGCCTTCCACAAGCAGTGAGTGCATTAATCAACGTAACCTCATCAAACGTCACACAATTATCACCTATCAATTCACCAAATAACTTTAATGCTTCCCCATAACAATCACACTGTACATACCCAGAAATCATACTATTCCAAGAAACCACATCTCTAACAAAAATTGGAACTTCATCAAAAACTCTACGTGCTATTTTAAGTTTACCACAAAAAGAATACATTGAAACCAAAGCATTTTGCACAAACACATCATATTCAAGCCCCAGTTTAAGGCTCAAAGCGTGAACTTCTTGACCTTTATTCAGAGCCAAAAGACGCCCACATACCTTAAAAATGAATGGGAAAGTATAATTATCAGGGAAAGTTCCATTTTTTAGCATTAAATTGTAAAGAGTGATGGCTTCTACAGGAGTTGAGCTGTGAGAGTAGGCTTTGAACATGAAGTTATAGGCAAAGATATTTGGGTTTTGGATTTGAGAAAAGAGGGAGTGAGAGAAGGAGAGATCATGGGTTTTAGAAAGAGAATAGAAGAGGAGTTTGCTTGATATGAATGGGTCTGAGAAGAGACCCGAAACGATGGCATGAGATAGAATTTGATTGAAATGATCTTGGCATTTGATACTTTCTAAATTGAATTTATTACGGTTCGAGAGAAACGGGAGAGGAGCATATTTCCAAGATTTGCTCATAGATTGTGGATGCAAAGAAATCAACTCCCTAGCTATCAACTGAAAAAGAACTAAAAGCAAGTTTTAAGACATCTCCGATCTCATTCAAAGAGAATGGCGATAGGTGTACTAAAGAACGGCATGTCGTAGTATTCCCTTAATAATAACCAAATGCCGCTCGCCGGACTTGTCTTTCCACGACCATGAAAATAGGTTTATTGCAGAAAAAATGACGGAAGTTAACAGGCAGATGAAGTCAAGCTGATGCAGCTAGAATGACAAGTGATATATACCACCAAGGCAACGTCCTGTCGTTGGACGATTGGACAAGAAAAACAAAAGAACAGCACAAATCGCAAAAGAAAACCCAAAGACCGTGTTTGTTGAACGCTTGTCGTTTCAAGTTCTAGACTACGAAAGTTTGAATTTTTACCATCTCCGCGGTGTCGTCCAGTGCACGAACCCGACACCATTGAAGTGTTTATTTTACATCCAAGATAAAGTGGCCAGAATCAAACTTAGGGAGAGGGGGGGGGGGGGAGGATTTTAAAAAATTTAGGGATCAAATATCCAATCTTTTATTTATTTATTTATTTATTTTTGCAAAATCAGATTGGATGATTTGGCCAAACCCATAAAGGTTTCTCATTTGTTGCAAAATCAGAGTATCGCCCATGTTCAGGTTGTATTGCTATTTTGTTTCAATCTACAATATTAAACTATTTTTCATTTTTCATTTTTTCTTTTCCATTCGAATTTGATATCATTATCAACTTATTGTTTGTATTCCTGAAGAAAGCAATATGTGCAATTAAACCATGTGCTTCAGAAAAGATATAGCTGACTTTTGGCCCTTCAAGAGGGCATCTGTATGTTCTTGGCACACAAATTTAGTGGATATAGACTTTATCTTCATTAATAGTTAATTGTTTATCTCCATTGCTAAATCGCAGGAATATACATTGACCAAAATTGAAGAATTGACAGGAGGACAAGTTCCATCTTTAATCTCTTAAGAATCAAATCTTTGGATAATTGTGAATTTATGCCTGTGATCTGTCGCATAGTTGCTAAACCTAATCCGGTAACTATCAGGAGAGAGCTGGGCAATACACACGTCGATTCCTGGAAAATTAGATGCGAATTAATTAGATATATATGCTTCCCTTGTTTTAGGTAGGGATGAACAGAAAGTAACATAATACTCTCATGAAAGGTCACCATTTGATTCTTCCATTATTTTAAGAACTTCAGTTTGACTCTTGTTATTATCCTATAACTAATCATCAGTATCTGATCATGCACGAGGGAAAATCAAAATTTTTTATCTCTACTTTTGAAGATATGTTTGAGTAAAGATATTCTATGCAAGATTTGATTTAGAAAGCAAGTTTCTCTCAGTTTTTATGCGCTGAGACTGGGTGGTGCTGAATGTAGCTGGTTGTTTTACTGGTTGGAAAATAAAAAGATGTTAGAGTATTTTAAATTTGAAATTTTTATTGGTACTGCATGCACTATTTTATAGCTAGATGATGTAGCAAAAGAAGAATTTGCAGGCGTCATTGCCTCTTTCGTAATGTTCAACAAGTCAGATAAAAAAGCACCATTGTTGGTTCCATACTAATTATCTAAATAGAAAATTAGGGTTCTTGGCTTCTTGCTCCTGAAAAGAGTAACTACATATAACATTCTATGTATATGTATGCACGTACGTATACATTTTGCTATTCCCTTGTTGAGGGTAACAGTATATACATGTGTGTGTGTGTGTGTGTGTGTGTGTGTGTGTATATATATATATATATATATATATATATATTTGCTATGGATTCCATGCATATTATCATATATGGATAGCCAGTGGCAATTTATTTCCATTAATCATTCTCTGTTGACCTTTGCAGTGGAGAATGAGTCAATTAGGGATCTGTCTTTATCATGCATTCTCCCAAAGTATCTATACATTTCAAAGAAGCTGGCAACTAATTACTGCTTTTAGATTACAGATATATACATAGTTAGAAAAAATAGGGAAAAAAAAATCTTTAGTGAAGAATATTGACAAACAAATTGCATAATTATATGTTTATAAATTTGATGTATTTTCAACTGAGAGATAAGATAATGCAATGTAATATAAAATAACAACTGGGGTTATTGCATGTATGAAAGGATTCTGATTCTAAGAGAATAAAAATATACAGCAATTGGCCAATAATCCAGCCTATATAAACACAATGGGAGGTTTTTATATTTTGTAAACCTACAAACTAGACAATAGAATTAATTATAATAATATTGCCATACAATATTTATGGTTGGAGAAGCTTCCAATCTCCCTCAAAGGCTTCCAATATCCCACCTGGAAGCTCTATATGGGTGGGTTTGTTGGAAACCTTTGGGGGGTCTGAAGGCTTACTCCCCATCATCAACTACTCTTTACTGTGAAGAGATTTGCGGTTCCTGTCCAATAATTTTTCTGGGCGCAAAACAGCAACCAAATTATATTCAAACTTCTGAAGGTATTATTAATTTTTATACTATATTATTACTACTAATGTTGTTAAATTGATCTAACTCGGAGTATGCAGATTTAGGGGAACTTAAACACTAGTTTAAAGATTGAAAATCGTAGAATTAAAGAGAGACAAATGAGGAATCCTTGTTGAAATTCCCTGCTAGGACCAATCTTTGACGTCGTCGTCTATGTAAAGAAACATATTTGTGTAGGCGTCGAAAGCTAAGAAGTGGAGTGGAGAATCTGTTATTGAATGGAAACTTGTTCTTGACGCCCTCCGCAAAACACATAGCCCCTTGAGATTGTTAAAGGCCATATTAATTAGCGCTTGTAGTTGCCGTTTGTTTTCAGAATATATTTTGCTGGAAAACATTTTTCAAGTTTCGAGTTAATGTTTGAAGTGCCTAGAAGAATCAGCCAATGAAAATGGTTATCTCGATCAAAGAAAAAAAATTAAATATTTAAAGCAAATTAAGACTTTTAGCTTTAAATCAAAATATTTTAGCTTATGGGGCGACACGTTTTGCATTTCTTTAGTTTATGACAATATTGAGAGACATAGATTAGTTCCTGAGTTATTGAAATTAATGATGTGTTTGTTGTGATTAGTGACATACTTACGAATACATTTGTCACTACTCTTTCCACCTTCACTGGAAGTAACCATTACCGAAGGTCGTGCTTTAAACAAATGTTTTCCTTTCCTTTTCAGCCTCAAATTCTTCTTCGAATATGATAGACAATGTGCATGAAGCTTCCTCTTGATTCTGAACCTATCTTGGGAGAGTCAGATAGTCGTTGTCTCGGTTCAGAAGAAAAAGGAATTCAGAAGTGGAAAACAAATGCATCGCTATCAATCCCTCCACTTCCAACCTGCATAAATACTACAAATCAGCAATTCTTTCTCAGCAATAGTTCAATCTTCAGACATATTTTTAGTTTCAAGATTTGAAGACCTAACTTTCTCTGAACTCTCCCCCTCAACGGCTACTATAGCTTGGCAAGTGTTTCAGGGTAGCAGTTGGGGTGGCGAGTTCAGCAAAAGTTGGCTTTCAGCTTTTTAAACCCTCCACCCCTCATTTTCACCATGCTAAGGTATTGATATAGCCAATTAGCCACAGTTTCTTACATCAGGAAATGTTAATTAATTGCTATACTGCTTTGATTAAATCAGCCCATAATGATTAGACTGGTGACAAAAATATCTTTCCTTTCTATAAGGTAATTGTACTAATAAATCTCTATAGTAAAGTAATATATTCTCTTACACTGTGAAGAACTGAATTTCACCGCATGTTTGTAAGCTCTGCAATGCAAGAAGAAAAGAACCAAACCGGTTTTCCTGTTCAACGAGAGGGTCCATTGAATCCTTAAATTCTTGTACTACCAGCAGCGGCACCGTGGCACTTGTTCTTATCCCTGCAAGACACAAAGGAAATGATTTGGTTGAACCTGCTAGCTAGTTCCATGCTTGCTCTAGCCAGTTACCTGTGTTTCTTGATCAAGCAATGTTTATATATGTAATGTACTTGATTAGCAGGTTTTTTGCTCCAAATATCTTATTCATGGTAGCTAGGACATGAAGAGCCAACTGTCGCCAAAGTCCTTTCCTGCTTCCTGAAGGAAATTATACATGCAATTGTTGTCATAAATCTATGTTTTAATGTTAATTTAACCTTACAGGTTTAGCTATCTTTTTATTATACATTGTGTATTAATTGACTGCCTCCTATTTTTATTTTAGATTGTCCAAAACGTTCCTATAAGAAATTCGGATTATTTTTTTCCCGATCCTTTAATAAAATGATTCATTTTATTCAAATGCATTTTTCAGCCCTAAATTATTATGTAATTTCACGAATTAATTAAAATTTAAAACTCATTTAGCCAATTATATATAATTGAATTGAATTTCTAACATGGAAACTGAAAACCCACAAATAAAAAAAACCTACCACCAATTTTTAGTGGGTTTGGTTGGAGCACTTTTCCAATTTTGTTATATGTAATCTTCACGTATTTTTGTTAAAAAGATAAAATAATTAAAATCAACGGGTTCCCTCTCATGAACTTAACTTAATCCAATGGACTAAGAACACTTATGATATAAGCACAAAAAAAAATAATTACTGTAAAATAAATTGATCCGTTAGTTGACCAACCTACTGATGCTGGACCCTAATTGATGTCCTAAAATCATATAAGTAAACGCTGGGCCCATTTTAAACAATACAACCTAAAAAACAATGGGCCTTGCCTTCCGTAGAATATTAGACCGTTTCAAGTCCGCAACGAGGAAAATATTTTCCACAAGAACACACTGCTGGAAGTGATTACGTGGCAATAATTGATTGGTTAATCTCACGTGGCTTGTATTTTGATTGGAGGAAACAACACAAAGTTAGTCTCTCCTAAGATCTCTATAGCACTATATGTATACCCTCATTTCTATGTGTCTCGGAAGCAAATCTACCATCTAGTGATTTCTTTCTTCTGTTAGATTTTAGATTCAGATTTACAGATCAGTCGGTTAAACCTAGGGTTTAAGATCTTGGGATTGATTGGTAGGAAGAAAAAATGGGAGAAGCGAAACGCATCTCTTTGCGATTGGCTGTTGTGTTTTTGGTTGCTTGCGTTTCCTTTAATCAGCTTCTTGCCTCTGATGACGACAAGGTAATTGACGCTTTTACTCTAGAAATCATTTCGGCCGCGTTTTATTTGATAATTCATGAATGTAATGCATTGTTATGTTGAATTTAGATTTTCTACGAGTCGTTCGAGGAGTCATTTGAAGGGCGATGGACTGTTTCTGGGAAAGATGATTACCAAGGTATTAGATTGTTTTCTTTTTTTTCTTTTTTTTGGTTTTTTATGTTTATATGATCTGGTTTAAAATATTTTTTGCAATAGATTTGAAGTTGAATTTTTGTTCTGTTTTTTGCTTGCGCTGTCTATGGTATTATTGCTGATGTGATACTGTAACTAACTTGGATGTATTCAGGTTACTTTTGCTGAAAATATGCATATATGTTTTTAATTAACTTTAAAAATTACCTGGTTGAAACAGCTGCGATGTGAAAATGATTACATGTTCAGTTCCTGCAATATCAGAAAAATGATAGGTCATTATTGTATCTTTTGTGAGAAATTAGAAATTAATTGGTAGTAAGATTGTTCTACTTGCGTAATGCTGTGCTGTTTAAATTGGATTAGATAAAACAAATATATTTTTTAGTTTATTTGCCTTGATAGTAAAAAGCTGCTTCTGCTTGGTGATTAATTGCTATTAATGTATTAGAAAAAAAGAAAAAAAAGTCAATTGGGTGAGGTCTAGAGACAAAGTTGAATTATGCACTATTAAGATAGTTAATTGAATGGCTAAGTAATATCTATTTCCTAGGTAAGAAGTTGATGATTCATTTATATATTTATGTAGTGTTGAAGTCAGAATTGCCATTTTTGCTCCAATTTCTGGTTTGTATAGACACACCAAGCCACCTAATTTTGTTTTGTATCTCTTTTTGTCTTGTCCCTTTTTTTTTTTTTTTTTAACTTATTGCATTATCAGTTTCTTGTTTATTGTTTGATAGTATTTGAAGGATGATTAAAACGTTTGACATGGAATTTTGAAGGTTAAAGGATGTAGTTTGGTATATTTTTAAAAATTACCATATGCTTAAGTTTATCATGCCTATGGGTTATTTACTTAAGTTAGAGTTGTCATTAGTTCGTGAAGTTGTTTGCTAAGTTGAAACTTTGAAGGAAGTGTATTTTGACTGTTGTGGTTTGGTTTTAGGTGTGTGGAAGCACGCAAAAAGCGAGGGTCATGATGAATATGGCCTTCTTGTAAGTGAAAAGGCTAGGAAGTATGCCATAGTTAAAGAGCTTGATAAGCCTGCGAGTCTCAAGGATGGAACCATTGTTCTCCAATATGAGGTTCGTTTCCAAGAAGGGCTTGAATGTGGTGGCGCATACCTTAAATATCTGAGGCCCCAAGAAGCTGGGTGGACACCTAAGGATTTCGATAATGAGTCTCCTTATTCAATAATGTTTGGACCTGACAAATGCGGGGCTACAAACAAAGTGCACTTCATCGTGAAGCATAAGAACCCAAAGAGTGGGAAGTACATTGAACATCATCTCAAGTTCCCACCATCTGTCCCGTCTGACAAGCTTACTCATGTGTACACTGCTATTCTGAAACCTGATAATGAGCTGCAAATTCTGATTGACGGCGAGCAAAAGAAGACAGCTGATTTACTGTCAGCAGATGATTTTGAGCCACCTCTAATTCCTGCAAAGACGATTCCTGATCCAGAAGATAAGAAGCCGGAGGACTGGGATGAGAGAGCTAAAATTCCTGACCCTAATGCTGTGAAGCCAGATGACTGGGATGAGGATGCTCCAATGGAAATTGTAGATGAGGAAGCTGAGAAACCTGAAGGATGGTTGGATGATGAACCTGAGGAAATTGATGATCCTGAGGCAACAAAACCGGAAGATTGGGATGACGAGGAGGATGGTGAATGGGAAGCACCAAAGATTGACAACCCAAAGTGTGAGACATCCCCTGGTTGTGGTGAATGGAAGAAGCCAATGAAAAGGAATCCAGCTTACAAAGGAAAATGGCATGCTCCACTCATTGATAACCCCAATTACAAGGGTATTTGGAAGCCTCAGGAGATTCCAAACCCCGAATACTTTGAGCTTGAAAAGCCTGACTTTGAGCCCATTGCTGCTGTTGGCATTGAGATCTGGACAATGCAGGATGGTATTTTGTTTGGGCATATCTTGATAACAGATGATGAGAAGGTTGCTGAGTCACTCAGAAAGACAGCATGGAAGCCAAAGTTCGATGTTGAGGAGGAGAAACAGAAGGCTGAGGAGGCTGCTGCTGGTACTGATGGTCTTGCTGGCTTCCAGGTAATGTTTATGCAGCCTTAGTTTCAGATAGTTTTCATCTGGTCTGTTGCTTCCGTGATCTGAGCTTTTCAATTTCATTTAACAGAAGAAGGTGTTCGATCTCCTATACAAGATTGCAGATATTCCTTTCTTAAGTGGGCACAAGGACAAAATCCTTGTAAGTCTTCTCTTTCTCTCTGTTTTTATAACTTTTTAGTTGCTGCGGTGGATGTAGCCTGAAGTATGACTGTGCTTTATGTAGGATGTCATTGAGAAGGCAGAGAAACAACCAAACCTCACTATTGGTATTCTTGTCTCCATTGTTGTGGTCATATTCACAGTTCTCCTTAAAATAATTTCTGGTGGAAAGAAGCCAGTAAGTTTTGAAACTCTTTCTCAGTTGCTATTATTTTCTGCCCTTACTAGTGCACTTGCAGCAGCTTCTCTGGAATCTAATTACGGAGGTAATTGTGTTGCAGGCAAAAGTAGACAAACCTGCACCAGCCACCGAGACTTCCAACAAAGAAGGAAGCAGTGGGGAGAAGGAAGAAGAGACTGAGAAGGAGGATGCTGCTGCTGCTGCTCCTCGCAGAAGGCAATCCAGACGTGAAACCTAAACAGATGTTTGGAAAGGCTGATCGGTGTCCTATGAATTTCACTTTTGTTAGATCTTCAGTTTAGGGGATTTTACACTCTTGCTGGCTGGGTTCTTGGCTATTCCTAATTTTTTTTCCTTTTTTCTTTGGCTTTGTTCTGGAGCGTCCAATGTATGAAGACTGAAGAGTGTAAATGACATTTTTATATGTGAGGCTTCCGTAGTTTCATTCTCCTGCCTCTGAAGCAAAAATTAGTTTGGCAAGGATTTCAGTATTCAGAAAACACTATGTAATGATGAAAGTAGTCGGTTTAATGATTTTTCTGATTTTTGATATAATTTTCAATACCATGGAGGAAAACACTTCTTCTGTTCTGTTTTTTCTTTTCTACTACTAGGGAAAGGGAAATGGAATTTTATTTTGAAACATTACTTTGAAAGCAGTTGTGCATATTTTGGTGAGAACGTCGGACATGCACAATAACAACAGCTTGGTATTTTACCCATTTGGCGCCTGCATTTGGTCACTAGGTAAAATGATTGTAAGAACCAAATCGTGTTTCTTTAACTACTTTTACCTTTCACCTGTGTAGAACTCGAATCTAATCTTTCTACTCTCGCAGTTTTTCTATAATTGAGCTCTTCATTTTGCTTAAAAACAAATATCATTCTTTTGCTTAAACAGTAAGGATTTCAGTTCTCAAATATGGTTTATCAGAAGTTAATCCTTGGCCCAGAACAAAATAAGACACGATGACGGCTGGGTTACTCTCTTTAGGCGAAAAAATATCTTCAACACAATCTGTACCTCCAAACCTAATGTGCGAATTTTGTATGGAGAGAAGGAGAGCAACGTGTAATGCCTTTGAGCACTAGATAGGGAAAAGGGATTTCGTACGAGTAAGATAGAATTAAGTCATTGGGTTATTTGATAAGAGGGTTTGAAGGAGGGAAACGTCTTTTTCAGTCAGAAATCCTCTGACCTTCCATTTTTTGAACTTACCAAATTGGGAGATTGAAGATAGTTAAAAAAATTTAGTTTACCATGTTATCTATAAATATTAAAAAAAAATCCAAAGTGCCTCTTTATATTTCCTCAAAAAAAATTGAACTAATTTATATATTTAAATAATCATTTATAATGAGAGTATTTTTCTAATTTTCATATTTTAGTTCTAGCATTTTCAAACTCTCACATAAGTGAGAACCAATCAATTACACATAATTAGCTTAATTTTACTTTCAAATACCTGTAAACCAAAACAATACAATGTGAGAAATCATCTACACATGATTAGCTTAATTTTAACCTTTAAACCAAACAATACAATAGTACGTATAAAAACTACAGTTAAACCAATCTACATTTCCCTATAATAGATTCTACTGCAGAGAAATTTATTCAAGTGACAATTTCTGCCCAGGAATTGAAACTCGTGCACGGACGAGTGCATAATTTCAATATGCTAGATTCGACATATATGGAGCTCGAAGGAAAGAATAATTCTAATGGACGTTTGAGTGCACACTGCTTGTTTTTATTTATTATTCAAAACATCATTTCTTTTTTTTGTTTTCTTCAAAATATTTCGGTTTAGTAAATGATTTGAAAGTCTTTGACCTCTATTTGTTTTTCCAAACGTATATGCTTTCAATTTCATTTGAC